>NC_056767.1:28993236-29319854 GCF_018687715.1 Carya illinoinensis
GGCCATTTGATACATGTACTCCATTTTTCAAGATAATGAACTGTTGATGAGGGCACTCTCAGAGCTTATTTACCTTAACAATCCTGTTGTCGTCTTGTTTGTTGGAAATGATGCCGTTGATCAACTTTCAAAATTCAATCAGGTATGACTTTTAGATTTAGGATTGTCGTCTATTGTTGGGACCTTTATTTATCGGGTTATTTAAGCTACACTTGTTTTGTATACAGAAATTAGCGGACCTTTCGACTTCAGCTAGTCCAAGACTGAGATGGGATCTTGCTCACAAAGTTAGATCCTATTGATGATAAGGTAGTTACTCTTCAAACAACAAGGAGTTCGAGTGTTTTGATTGCTTGATTTGCGTCCATTGTGGTCATCTGTTATGACTAATGTATAACTGAAATTCATGGCGTAGGTTGGAGCTGCACTATGAAGCATATTACGAATTTGCCAAAAAGAGGATAGAGCTCCTGATACAATATTAGTATACAAGTGTCTGTGTTTGAACAAATGAACTCTTAACCTTCTGTTACAATGGAAATTGATCAGCTTGAGCTTTGAAAATGTTGAAGAGCAGGTTTTGAAAAGAAAGAAAGAAAGAATTGCTCGTATATAGTTTGTCATGCTGCAAGGCATTGTTTTACCAATCTGTATCAGCAGTTGTAGTAACTATCTTGGCACAGAAAAGTAGATGATTTCTGATTACAAGCCGTAGTTCAATCCAAAATGTATTCTGACACACTGAGCTAAGAAGAAATGCCCTTGCATACTTGCTTTAGTCAGAAACACAGTTTTGCAAAGAGTATTTGTCGTTTGTTTGATTTTGTTATAAATCACATATCATCTATAAGTGAAGTTCTGTACCACATTATGGAAAGGACTGAAGTTTATCAAGTGGACAAGTGCTGAGGACTTTGAAAGGGCATTAAGAAAGTAACTCCAAGGCAGAGTAAGTTTACACCCAATAATTAAAATCACAACTAATCAAACATTCTCCTCTGTAATGAACTTATGAACTAAAAAGCAATGCATTCGAGTTTTTTTTTTGGCCACCACTGCTCCACTAATTGGCCATTAAAATCAATATTAGAAGCTTACTTATTTCATCAACTGCAGCAGCTAGTAACATTTGTAGCTCATCTGGACAAATATCAGAGCAGTGAATGAAGCCAAAATATGCCAATGGCTGGCTTTGCCCACAGAAGGTCCCTCTTTTACTGGCTTTGAAGAGAACAATACTCAAACATGATATCTGTTGTTAAATATATAAAAATAACCCCCTGTTCTGCTATAAAGAAGTCCACTTCAATTGCTTACTGAATTGGATAATCCACCGTTTGAAAATCTTATAATTGTAGCTTAATTTATTGTTATAGAATCGCACAAGTACTATTATGTGAGAGTTACAGAGAGTAAGTTGTCAAGAAACTCATCTCTCTTGTAAGTTGCCAAAATAGGATCATCTGCAATTTAATTATTATTTATCTCAATGAAACGTACTGCAAATAAATTCTATGAATGTTACACAAGATACTAAGAAATTCTATGAATGTTTCATCCACTGACAGAGATAACTTCAAACAAATTCACCAATGAAAAGATGGAGTACTAGAAAATGATAATAAATTATTCAAATTCAAACTTCATAATCTCATTGCAGAGAAACACTCAATCGGCTATCTCTAGACCAATTCCTACTCAGAGGATGCAAAGAGTGGAGGGCAGGCATATTTTTCCACACAAGATGAGCTTATTTTCCACAAGACAATCATTAAACGCCTTCAACTGAATTTCTTCTTTTGAAAAAAGAAGTCAAGTCAATCAACAAAAGGAACCGAGAGAAATTGCCGAGAAACTAATCAATTTTTAACAAACGCGTATGCATTCTTTTCCTGAAGCCACATATGCTTTTTCCACAAATAAGCAATAAGCAAGGCAGAGCAAGGACCAAATGGTGTAGGGCATAGGATTAGAAAGGACCAAATGCTGGAAGGCATTGTTTCACCAATCTGATAGCAGTTATAGTAACCATCTTTGCACAAAAATGTAGAATTAGAACAAACGCAATCCGCCATACCAGACATCATAACACAGTTCAGCAAATTGATGGCACCTACATAGATTTCTGATTACAAGCCGTAGTTCAATCCAAAATGTATATTGAAACTAGAAATAGTTTGGACCATATTCTGACACACTGAGCTAATAAGAAATGCCCTTGCATACTTACATAATTAACAATACCACACTATAAATCAGAGATAGAGTTGTACAAAGAGTATTTGTTGTTTGTTATAAATCACGTCATGGTCTATAAGTGAAGTTCTGTACCGAATTATGGTAAGAACTGAAATTTATAAACTGGATAGTGCCTGAGGACTTCTAAAGGGCTTTGAGCACTAGACACAGCATTGAGAAAATAAGTCTAAGGCAGAGCAAGTTTCAACAAATATTAGGACTGTGAGTGAAGCCAAAATATATCAACGACGTCCATTTCCCACAAAAAGTTCTTTTCAGTTACATTATTTCCCCTCATGATTCATGAGATTAAATGGGCCTCCACTACATATTACATTGTTTGAACTAATTTGCTAAGATCATTACAAAACACACATTGATTTAATCAAACTCCAATACACAACAATAAACTACGAAGCTTGGTCTTCTGTTTTTTCATACTTCTTGGTCTTCTGTTAACTTAGCATGCTTCAAAGATTTTTTCCTAAGCTGCTGCAAAACTTGTAGCATAAGAAAGCAAGTATTAACTATAAAGCATTAATGTGAATTTATTAATTAATTAGAATGATCAGAAACGTGACCATTCTGCATGTTATTAATAAGGATTGACCTCTCCATCTGTACATGATTATGAATAGAAAAAGTTATTAGAGGAAGTTTACAGTGCAAGTACTAAGAAGTAATACAACAGATATTGATAAAAGCAAATCAAAGATATATGACAAGGAAATAGATTTTTTCAAGTAGCTGGACTACTGGATCATTGAAGGGATCTAGTTTATTTGAGGAATTGACGTCATCCATTTTTCAAGTAGCTGGACTACTGGATCATTGAAGGGATCTAGTTTATTTGAGGAATTGACCTCATCCATCCACCCCTTACAGGGATGAAAGTGCCATTTTAATATCATTACCAAATCAAATAACTCAAATGAAACAAGCAAGTGGAATTGTAAAATCGATAGAGGGAATTAAGCATCAAAGATGTGCTGCTCTGACTTACCATTTTATTTTTTATTTATATATCATCTCCCTTTAAAAGTTCTATTTTCTATGTAGATTCCAGAGACTCATGCTATAAAGATTTTAGGGTATTTTTCTTGTTTATTAACTTGCACCCATATCTATGTCTTGCACAATTTTTTAGCAGATCTATATGATAAAATGGCAAATGGTATATATCATATCCAGGAGTAGTATAGTAGGTAGAGTGACAGATGACACATAAATTGGCAAATGGTATCATATCAGATCAAGACTCACATGAACATTTAATGTTGTATGTATTACTCTTTGTATTAGATTATCAAATACTAACACTGAGTCAATTCACTAACATGTACAAAGCCGGCTGGGCCTTTCTACATGACAACTACTGATTAGTTAAGGCATGCTCGAGTAAAAGTTTGGAAGAAAAATTCATAAAGACTCCACCGATAAAAGATGTTCCACAATAGCAAAAGTACATGTTTATAATGAATGTTCACACAGTAGATGGCATGCACAATCTAGTGAAGATGTATCGCCTCTAACTCATCTGTGGGAAACATTCTCATACCTCTTTATTCTATCTTATCTTAATTGAATGGATGCATGCAGACCTTGGACCACCATGACCCTACACTTATTTTTTTCTTACTAATGTGTGTGTGTGTGTGTGTGTGTGTGTGAGAGAGAGAGAGAGAGAGAGAGAGAGTGTGTGTGTGTAAACATTCATAATGCTAATAGTGCTACAAAAAAGAAAAAAAAATTGTTTATGATCATCCTCTAAACATAAAGAAAATGCAGAATGCAAAATGGTTTTTGTTTAAATCTTCAGATCTTATATAAGTTGCAGAACATCACCAAGAATGGAAGTTAGTTAAAATTTCATATCTTCCTGGTATGATTATTAGTAGATTATTTATGAATTAAAGCAACATAAGTAGTAGCATGACCGTCCTCTTTTGCCCTTCTCATAAACTTTTCATTCTCTCCCATACCATACTAGGCATTTTCAGTGTATAAAATATATGAAGTTCATGGTTTAATATATCCAAGGACTTTTAAGAAACCCCAAAAAAGTCACAAATGACATTATCATAAAAGAAAGCATAAAGCAATGAGTACCTAGGAAATTTTTGAGCTTATTAGAGCATAAAGCAATGAGTATCAAGCACAAAGCATAAAGCATAAAGCAAAGCAGAAGTTATATACATTAATAGGAGAATCGACAATGGAGCCAAGGAAAAGAGCCATTCTCTATAAATGCTAAAAAAGTTTCTTTAAAGTTAAAAGCTTACAATCGCAGTTGAAAGGAGTTAGTGGAAAGATTCCAAAAATTAAACCAACAAAAAGATTCGAAAACCAGTAGAAGGACTCGCAAATCCGGATCTAACGCATAAAAATACTCCTCAAAGATTATTCTTTTCAAACATTGTCATCAAAACAAACCCAAATCAATAGCGAGAACAAAGAACTAGTAACAAAAGCAAAGACAAAATAAAAGATAAAGAACAGGGAAACATCAAGCATCTGTTTATATCATAACTCACAACGAATAATTTTCAATAAAATTTAAATAAAAAACTAAATATGATCATATCCAAAGCTTTTGAGAAGAAAAATGCTCCCAACCGAAAAACAAAAAGTGCAAATATTGTCAAAAAATTGACACATTTCGTGTTTTATGACGTGGTAAAAAAATAATGTGCAACCTCATTTTCCTTCGATTTCATATGCTCCTTTAAGAGGCTACCACCTTGTGACCATCAAGAATTGCCCATGGAAGGCGAATAAATAGTCTTCTCTTGCAAAGATTTAGAATGCTACATGAGAAACCTACAAACTCACTTTCAAAGACTCCCCATTTTTTTATTCGATCATTTGGACTTGTTAATTATCCATCAATAAATAATTGAAAGGTGGTACGTACAAACTACAAATCACAATCGACTTGAGTGATGTGGATGATTTACTTTACACATTGACGTAAAAATTAAATAACTCACTGATATAAAGTAATCCCATAACAATATTGCCACAAAAAATTGACTTTAAACCCTGAATGACCGGTTATGTAATAAGACAATGATACATTATTTTTTTTAAAAAAAAAAATAGTAATTCATATGCAAATTTATTTAAAAATTCTAATCGTTAAAAAAAATTATTTAACGAAAAATATTCCTAAAATGTTAAAAAAGAAAAGAGAAAAGATCTCAACTCTTAAAGCATCCTAACCATATCAAAACAAAAATTAACTCCACCAAAGCAGGACATGCATGATAGGAATAATTCTTGTACCAAAAAGAAAAAACAATTTACGACAATGCTGGGATAGCGTAACTAACACATGAATTAAGGAAGTTGCCAAGAAACTAATTCAACTCCTCGTGATGATCTTTCTTCAACAGACATGTATCCGTATTCTAATGCAACTGGCATGGGCAAGCAATATTATAATGATGACAATGATGAAAGCAACCCCCAAAAGAAAGAAAATGATCAAATAAATTCTAGCATAGCTTGATGGCGTAACACTCAAGTTTTCAAAATAGAGATCTTGGGTTCGAAACCCTCCCCAATATACAAAAAAAGTAAAAATAAAAAATAAAAAATTGGCTCAGCTTCAACAAAGCTTCTTTTCATCAACTGACAGAGATAATTTCAAATAAATGCACTAATGAAAAGATGGAGTACTAGAAAATAATAATAAAATTTTCAAATTCAAAAACCATAATACATGCAAACTTCACAATCTCATTGGAGAGAAACATTCAATCGGCTATCCCTAGACCAATTCCTACTCAGAGGATGCACAAAGAGTGGAGGGCATATTTTTCCACAAGAGTAGTACTAGAGCTTATTTTCCACAAGCTACAACTTATTTTCTACAAGACAATCATTAAATGCGTTGAACTGAATCAACAAAAGGAACCGAAAGAAATTGCCAAGAAAGTAATCATTCTTTAACAAACGCGTATGCATGCTTTTCCTAAAGCTGGCTGTGTATGCTTTTCCTAAAGCAAATGACATTAAGTTACCTCAAAAGAAGATGCCAAGAAACCTTTAACGTGTTATTTACTTTTCTGCTTATAACAAACGCGTATCCTTTTTCCAAAAGCAAATGGGTGTGCAATATTGAACTTTTACGTAATATATATATATATATATATATATATTAAATGATGCAACGCGGTTTCTAACTCAACTTAAGGATAGTTTTTTTGCAGGTTTAGTAATCAGTCATAGATAAACAGTAACTTCTCTGATGGTCGTTCAAGGTGCATCTTCCTCTTCCCTTTCTTCCTTTATTTGTTGGTGGACTTATGATGTATTCTTGAGTTTTAGGGGAGAAGATACTCGTCAAAATTTCACTGCCCATCTCCATCAAGCTTTGGATCGAAAGAAAATAAATACATACATAGATTACAAGCTTCCAAGAGGTGAGGAAATCTCAAAAGAACTTCTCAAAACCATCGAAAGCTCAAGGATTTCAATTGCCGTCCTCTCAAAAAACTATGCATCATCCACGTGGTGTTTGGATGAGTTGATGAAGATCCTAGAGTGTAAAAAAACAAAGCAACAAAAAGTGCTACCAATATTTTACGATGCAAATCCAACAGAAAAACGACATCAGAGAGAGGGGTTCAGAAAAGCATTGGCTAAACTTAAAGAAAGGTTCAAGGATGAGTCAAAGGTGGAGAGATGGAAAGCAACCCTAACAGAAGTGGCCGGTTTTTCTGGATTCCCCTTAGGAGATCGGTATGCTACTTCTACTCACTCATATGCTTTCATTTAAAAACAAAAATGTCACTACAAGATAAACGGGCTTTTGTGACCAAAAGGACTATTTCCTATGGTTTTGTAGTGTGTGATCATAATACATATTTTATAATACAAGTGTATGTATGTGTGTATATCAAAATTTAGGAACTTATCATTAAATCAAAAGCCTCCTGCTTCTTAACGAGGCAAACCGAATTCGAGAATGGAAGCAAAAATGTTCATTAAATAGATCATCATTGTCATTTGCTACCAGATAAAAAGCTGCGTATTTGTTCATTTTCTTTTGTTTCTTTATTATGAGAATTCTACCTTATTATTCTTTTATTTTTTATTTTTTGCATTGCTAGGACTGAACCAGAATTGATTCAAGAGATTGTTCGAAAGGTTTCTAAAGTAGTTGTAAAGGCAAAAATGGGCTAGGATTAGATGACTAAATGATATGGTTTATCTTATCATTATTTGATTAAATTTGGATGAATGATAAGGTTTATCTTATCATTATTTGATTAAATTTGAATGAATGTAAAATAAGTATTGATTTGTATCTAAACAATATTGAGTCTATCTAGAAGTCTTAAGTGTTGTTTAGATAAGTCTTTGAGGTTAAAATCAAGTTTTGGAAGATTGGTATTTATCCAGAAGAAAGCTGAACAGAGTTTAGTCAATAACAGAAGATGTTATCGCGAAATGTTAGCAGTCCGTCGGAACACGTTTTCACGTCTGTTGCTAACCGTCAGCAAAGTCCTGCTGTGACTAGAACTCTTTCCAGACTTTCTATTTAAAGGGATTCGGTTTTGTATCTTTTCAAGGACCTTGAGCCACGAATTTTAGAGAGGATATTCTGAGCATTTACGAGAGAAAATTCACTTGAGAATTTTCATGGGGTTTTTCATATCTTCTTGAGTGTGATCATGCTTTGAGTGTGAAGGAACATCGATTGGATTTCAGCCTCTGGAGTTCCAGAAGGGAAGTCAACATTTGAAAATCGCTAGAGGTTCTGGCTGCTACTGTGGTAGAAGACAAACGGGTCGTTTGTCTAGGCAAGTAAGAGAGTCGAATTGCAAAGGTTTTGTAATTGATTATTGCTTGTAATTGTTCTTCAAATAATAAGATTGACTTTCTTGGGTTTGGCTGCCTCGTAGGATTTTACCTTTAAAGAGTTCTTTAAAGAGTTTCCCTTCGTAACCAATCGTTGTGTCTTGCAAGTTTGATTATTTATTTTAAAGTATTTGATTCGTTTCATAATCTTGATAATTGAGATCTAACTTATTTGTTCAAGGAAATTGGTAGAAAATTTCGTAGTTTTACAGGGGTACGTTGGGAATTTCAGTAGTAAAGCCTAAATATTTAAATGATGTTGCCAAGCATCCAGTCGGAATGGAGTCTAGAGTACGTGACGTCTATGATATACTTCTACATGTGGGAGTGAATGATACACGCATACTACGGATCTCTAGGATTGGTGGAGTTGGTAAGACAAATTTGGTGAAAGAAATCTACAACTCATTTACCGACCAATTTGAATGTTGTTGCTTTCTTGCAAACGTGAGAGAAACTTCAAAGCATGAGTATGGTTTAATTAAATTGCAAGAGACACTTCTTTGCGAGATCCTCGGTGATTGGAGTTTGAAGGTTAGAAATGAAGATGAAGGAATGGGTCTCATAAAAAAAATGCTTTGGAGTAAAAAGGTTCTTTTAGTTCTTGATGATTCGGATCAATCGGTCAAAGTTGAAACCCTACTTGGAGGATGTGATTGGTTTGGTTTAGGAAGTGTAATCATTATAACAACTAGGGATGAACATTTATTAACTAGTAATAATGTTCATTTACGATATAAGGTGAAGGAATTAGATCACGACGAAGCTGTTCGGTTGTTTTGTTGGAATGCCTTCAAAAATGAAAATCCTAACCATGATTTTGTCGAAATAACAGAAAATGTACTCCATTACGTTGGGGGCCTTCCGTTGGCTTTAATAGTGGTAAGCTCGGATCTATTTGGTAGGGACATTCATTATTGGAGAAGTGCTTTAGAAAAGTACAAAAGAATTCCTCACAAAGATATTCTTGAAAAGCTTAGAATAAGTTACGATGGCTTGGAAAAAAACGAGAAGAGTATTTTATTGGATATTGCATGTTTTTTTACAGGAGAGCGAGAAGAACATGTTAGCAAAATACTTTATGGTTGTGGTTTCTTTCCTACTTGTGGCATCAAAGTACTAATGGATAAGTCTCTCATCACCATTGATGATCAGATTTACAGATTAGTCATGATGCATGACTTACTCAAAGATATGGGTAGAGAAATTGTTCGTCAAGAATCCGAAGAACCCGAGAAACGTATTAGGTTGTGGTTTCATGAAGACGTTCGCCATGTATTGGAAGAAACAAAGGTAAGAGTTGCATAAAAAATACACATTTCATCTTTTGATTGTAAAATTGGATTGAGGTCATATACTTGCACCCATTTATCTATATGAGTACATCTACCATGTATTCATCTCATAATAGGTATTTTGTTTATGAGTAGAATATCTTAAATGAGGAGAAAAAAAAAACACTTTTGGTTACATCGAGACAATTTCTTTTTTAGTACCCTGCTTTTTTTCTTATATATCGAAAGATAAGATTGATAGGTAAATGTGAAAACAAACATGGACATTTTGTGTTCGATCACTTAGTTTGGGACATTCTAAAAATTATAAAAATCAAACATTAAGTTTCAAAAAGAAAAGAAGGAAGTACATGCACAATTTATATAAACAAAATCATGATTTTAGCAATTTGTAAAATATGAAGAATTTTATGCTCTTATTTTGTTTGCATTGTCTTACTAGGGATCAAAAAAGATTCAAGGTATATTGATAGAGTTTCCAAAACAAGACACGATAGATTTGAGTCCAGAGACTTTTTCGGCGATGACAAGTCTCAGGATATTTATAAATCGTAATGCACGCTTTTCAGAAGGGCCTAATTATCTCTCAAATGAGTTAAGAGTATTTGATTGGCAAGGCTATCCTAGTTATTCTTTCCCGCAAAACTTTCATGGAAAGAAACTCGTCGTTTTAAAATTGTATGAAAGCATCATCAAAGAATTCAGAGATGGACTGAAGGTACCATTATTTCTTTCTTTAAACTATATATATATGGTGTAAATTTTTTGCAAGCTAACATATTTTCCCTTGTTTTGTTTTTTTTTTTTTTTTTTTTACAGAATTTCTGGAATTTGAAAACTATGGTATTATTTGAATGTAAATTCCTAACAAAGATTCATGATGTGTCGGCACTCCACAATTTAGAGAGTTTGAGCATTGGGCATTGCAATAACTTAGTTAAGGTACATCAATCTATTGGCTTCCTTGATAAACTCATCGATTTGTCAATTCGATATTGTGAGAGCCTTACTAGTTTTCCAAGATCCCTCAAGTTGAGATCTCTAGAAGAGCTTAGTCTTTCTTATTGCGGAAGGCTGCAAAAGTTTCCTGAAATTGAGAGTGAAATGAAACGTTTAACAGTTCTTAAACTAGAACAGATGATTGCTATAAAAGACTTACCTTCATCTATTGGGAATCTTACCAGCCTTGAGGACTTAGAAATAATCAGTTGCTACAAATTAAGGCATATCCCTAACAGCATTCGTCAATTGCAACATCTATGGTTTCTCTCTCTCAAGGGTCTCACTCTCGAGTGTCGGTCAGGTGATCAAAGCCAATATCCCTCACCGTCTTCCACTACATAATTGTTCTCATCATATTCTCCTCCAATGAATTCAATAGTGTTTCCGAAACTAGATTTGGGTATGTTAACTACCTTCTATTCCACTTTGGAAGTTTTAAATTTATCGGGAAGCAATATTGTTGTTATCCTGCCTGAGTGGATCAGAGGATTTGTTCGATTATGGTTTCTTAGGTTGTGTCATTGCGAGCAACTTAAAGAAATCTTAGAACTTCCTCCAAATATAAAAGAGGTAGACGTTAGCGGATGCATTTCATTGGAGAGTTTTCCTGAAGTATCAAATAAGTTTGAATTTAATAGAAGCAGCTCTTGCAAGTTATATTGGATTAACTTGAGTGGATGCCATAAAATGCGTGTAAATCCTCTACGGTTCGAGGTATATATATATATATCTCTCTCTCTCTCTATCTTTCTTTCTCACACTGTGTACTACCTTTGTCTACTAAAAATTATGATGCTAGCTAGCTTGTTGAACAGGAATGTGTAGAGGACCTGGATGGAAAATGTCAACTTTTGTTTCCAGGAAATAAGATTCCAGATTGGGACTACCATGGGAAGCTGATGAAGACTCCAAATGTTCTCGTCATAAATGTACGTGATGGGATAAATGTTGATTTGCTTTGTTCGGAAGAGATTAAAGAATTCATTGCATGTGCTGGTATTCAGGGTGTTAGAAAGCACAGCGGAAAGTACCTCAAGGCCAGCTTGTAAAGTTGCTCCACAAGTTTCTCCAGATTGACAAGAGTTTTCACTTGGTGGTAAAGCGTACTACGTAGTATAAAACCAGAGTAACGCTTTAACAATCCACAGCCTAAATACTAGGGGTGCTACCCGCACCATACGGTGCGGGGTAGGCACCCCCCCGCCCCCCGCCCCCGCATGGGGCGGATGGGGAAAATCCCCCCCGTCCCCCGCCTCCGGTGTGCGGGGGCGGGGTACCCCGTCCCGCATGACGGGGTACGGGGTGGGGGGGCAGTCCGTCCGGCCCCCCGCACCCCCCTTCTGGGCGTGCGTCCGGCGTGGCAGAGGGAGGAGGGACGGCGTGGCAGAGGGGAGGGACTCGGGAGAGAACTAGAGAACTCGTAGAGCCTCCCTCGGTCGGAGAATATCATCAGCGACCTCCACGTCACAGAGAGACAAAAACGTTACTCGACTCCCTCTATCTCTCTCTCTCTCCCCCTCTCCCTCTCAATTTTTTCTTCAAGAAAATACAATCGGGAGAGCATACTTAGTACTGAACGAAATTGATTAAATTAACACTGAAGCTGAAAAAAACATACCCAGTCTTCGTCGGCGGAAATACTGTGGATGGTGGAAGCTGGAAGTACTGTGGGACGTCGGTCAGGGGAAGAGAAATAAAGTCATTTTAAATTCCGTTTTATTTGGTCAAAGGACAATCCACTTCATCCCACGCAGTGTGTTAAACTATGGCTGCTCCCTAGCGCACTTATCTTCTCCAAACCCTAACCCTAGCAGGATGCTTCCCGACGACAATCGAGTTGTGTTTTGCTTTTAGTAGAAATTATATATATAATATATAATATATATTATATATGATACGGGGCGAGGGAAAAACGGACCGGAGGGGGTCCGTCCCCGTCCCCCGCCCCCGCATGGGTTGCAGCTTACGGGCCGGGGGGCCCCGCCCCGGCCTGACGGTGCGGATGCCCAGCCCCGCACTATGCGGGGAAGGGGCGAACGGGGAGGGGCAGCGGGTAACGGGGCCCCGCTGCCCACCCCTACTAAATACTACTTAAGAGAGCACAAAAGAGAGAGAGAGTTTTTCTTCTTGCTTCTTGCCTATTGTGTGCTCTTGAATCAAAGAGGGGGGAGCTATTTATAGCCCCCTACACAACATGTAACACATGGTTGTGTTAGGTAGAATAGGGGACTAAGTGGAGTGTGTTAGGTAGAATAGTGAGATGATGGGTTTGCCCATGTGGGCGGCTCCCATTAATTAACATCTCCCACTCGCACACAGTGGGCATGACCCCAGGTCAGCATCTCTCTAATGTTCTCAATCTTATTCATACAAGTAAATAGGCCGTGCGACCACCAAGCAAATCTATAGAAAGGTGGGAGTACATACACTAAATCTCTCCCAGAGAAGACTAGCATAGTAACATCCCTAAAGTGTTTGGTTATGTCCTAGACTCATTTGATCGCATCAGTTCAAGCATTTTCGAAACCCTCTTGAGTTTTAGGAAAAACTCAGAACAATGCTCGACTATCTCTAAATCATTTCAATATGTTCACAACCTTAGTCGCTACCAATATGTAGCGTCATAGTTGACGTCAGCAAACACTATTGAAGATGCGATATCAAAGAATCTTCCCTTTGCACTCATATCATTCAACTTTGGTCAAACCGCTTTCCCAGCAATGCCTCTTTAGACCGTATTGATCATGGCCATAGACAACATGCCAAAGTAGCAGACATCATAACCTCCATCTTGTGACATAGTCAAAAGTAAAGGACACAAAAATGAAATGAGACTCACACAGTGAGAAAGAGGGGAACAATTTACTCACTTACTCATTTGGTCGAACAAGCACATGTAGTATGAAACACATGCTACGGTGGATTTCTCTTTCTCAAAGAGCATATGTCTATATCAACACCGTACAGATCTTAGTCTAGCCGCTTCTCAAGCGTCTAACCTGAGTTCCTCCATTTGCCCGCCTCCAAGGCGTCAAAGAGGATCTCACATCTGGCTAACCACAGGCTATATAGGTTGTGGGGTAACTCATGCATAGTCCACTCATTGGACCTTATTTTAGCTCCCACTAAAACGACATATCTTTGTGTCAACTAACTTATCCATTTGGACAAGTATCTTAGAACACAATGTCTCATCTCTACTCGCTTCTCAAGCGCTAGAGGCGATCGCTCGTGTGAGTGAGCCGATCTAAGCCTGTTGACATATCTTGTGTGTGAAGACAATACGATAAAGACAATTTACTGAATCATATTGTATTAATATCCCAAAGGAAAGGTTACATCTCAATGTCACAAAAAACATTTTACAATCTACGCAGTCCTAGATTCCTAACATGAGCCTCAAAGACATCTCTTGCTATAGGCTTCGTTAAGGGATCAGCAACCATGCGACTCGTAGAGAGATGTTTCAGAACCACTTCCTTTTGCGCTACCATGTCTCTGATGTAGTGATATCTGATATCTATGTGTTTGGTTCTTCCATGGTACTTAGAGTCCTTAGCATATGCGAGAGCAGCCGTGCTATCGCAGAATATTGTCACCGAATCCGAATAATCCGTGCCAATGTCTAAATGTTTGAGGAATCTTCGTAACCAAACAGCTTCTTGAACTGCTGCAGAACAAGCTATGTATTCTGCCTCCATAGTGGATAAAGCTATACAAGGTTGTTTCTTGCTGCTCCATGTAATGGCGCCATTATTGAGCAGAAAGACATACCCAGTGGTTGATTTGCGCTCATCTAGGTCACTGCCCCAGTCGGCATCGCTGTAACCTTTTAGCTGCAAATCTAAACCTTGATAGCACAGCACATAGTCTGCAGTTCCCTTGAGATATCGCATAATCCTTTTGACTGCTTTCCAGTGAGCCAGTCCGGGGTTAGATTGGAATCTACTCACTAAGCCAACTGCATAGCATATGTCAGGTCGAGTACACATCATTGCGTACATCAGACTACCCACAGCATTAGCATAAGGGACACGGGCCATCTTTTCCTTTTCTATTTGAGTCTTAGGACATAACTCTTTAGATAAGTTCTCGCTTTTTGCAACAGGGGTGTCAATGGGTTTACATTCATTCATTAGGAAACGCTCGAGGACTTTCTTTATGTAAGTCTGTTGGGACAAACACAAAAGTCTCTTTGAGCGATCTCTGTAGATCTTAACTCCCAGAATGTATTCTGCTTTACCCATATCCTTCATCTCAAAATTGAAGGATAACCACTCTTTTGTGGCGACTATCAACCCTTTATCATTTCCAGCTAGTAGTATGTCGTCAACATATAATGACAACATAATGAAACTCTTCTTGGACCTTTTGACATAGACACAATGGTCCTCTGTGATCATCGTAAACCCATTCGAAAGAACGGCTCGATGGAATCTGAGGTACCATTGCCTAGATGATTGTTTTAGGCCATATATTGATCGTTTGAGCTTGCACACTTTGCGCTCTTGATCTTTGACCACAAAACCCGTTGGTTGATCCATATAGATCTCCTCATCTAGTTCTCCATTGAGAAATGCTGTCTTAACATCCATTTGGTAGAGTTCCAAATCCATGTTTGCTACTATAGCTAGAATCAGGCGAATTGAAGCAAACCTCACCACTGGTGAAAAAGTTTCCTCATAGTCTATACCCTCTTGCTGGGTATATCCTTTCGCCACTAAGCGAGCTTTGTACTTATCTATTGATCCATCCGACTTGCGTTTGACTTTTAGAACCCATTTGTTCCCAATAGTCTTACGCCCTCTCGGTAGATCAACCAGATCCCAGACCTGGTTTGTCTTCATAGACTCAATTTCATCATTAAAAGCTTTCATCCACTCATCTTTAGTAGAAGATGAGAGAGCCTCATGAATTGTCCTAGGCTCATCATCATCATGCGGAGCTACCATAAAAGCTTCCCCTTCAATCTCAAAACGACGACGGGGAATACTTTCACGTGTGCTTCTACGCGGCTGAGGTTGTTATGATTGATTGACAAGTGGTGTGCTCCTACTCGGATTTAAGTTTCTTTTATCATTTGTAGGAGCTCGAAGAATTTCTTCCTCATTCTCAACTAAATTCCTTGGAGCACTTTCCTCTTGTTCCACAATCTCATGAAGTTCCAAACTCCTATCAACCTCACCTCTACTTGGAAATTCATTTTCAATGAAGTCCACATCTCGTGATTCAATCTCAGTTACACTTCCATCAGTTTGTTCACCTATTAACACATACCCTTTAGAGTGTTCCGAGTACCTTATAAAGATACACTTCTTCCCTCTAGGGCCTAATTTCCCATACTTATGAGAAAGATCATGAACAAAACCCGTTGAACCCCATGGCCGCAAGCTACTCAAATTGGGTTTCTCGCCGGTCCATAGTTCATATGGGGTGGAAGTTACTGATTTGGAGGGCACTCGGTTAAGAATGTAGGCAGCAGTCAAAAGTGCATCCCCCCAAAAAGAAATTGGTAGGTTTGCTTGCGCCATCATTGACCTAACCATCTCAAGCAGTGTTCGATTTCTCCTTTCCGCCACGCCATTTTGCTGTGGCGTACTCGGCATCGTTAACTGTCTTTTGATTCATTTTTCATCACAGAGCCTTTTAAATTGCTCAAAGAGATATTCTCGTCCTCGGTCAGTTCTTAGAGTCTTTAAACTCTTATCTAACTGATTCTCGACTATTCTTAGATATCGCCTAAAACATTCCAATGCTTCAGACTTATGGGAGATTAAGTAGACATGACCATAACGTGAAAAATCATCTATAAAGGTGATGAAGTAGACACCTCCGTGTCTTGCCCTCACACTCATTGGACCACAGATGTCTGAGTGGACTAATTGCAGTGGAAAAGATGCCCTTGTGGCTTTTCCAAACGGTTTTCTCTTAGCTTTTCCCATTAGACAATGTTCACACGTGGGCAAGATGACCTTAGCGAGATTGCCTATCAGGCCTTCTCTAGCTAATCGAGTCATTCTATCTTGCCCTATATGGCCAAGCCTAGCATGCCATGTGTATGAATCCAAATTATCAATTGATGAAGAAAGAAAAGCAATGGATTCATTTATATTAGAATAAACCAAATCCAATATCATAAAACCGTCTCGAAGAAAAGCTTTGCCATAAAACACATGCCCCAAATGAAAGGAAACATAATTGTTTTCAAATACAATTCGAAAACCAAGTTTCAATAGAGTAACAACTGAAAGTAAGTTTCGTCGGATCTCGGGAGCATAAAGCACATTGTGGAGGAAAAGAGTGCGGCCACCCCGCAAGTCCAGCTTGTAGGTACCAAGTCCCAGTACCTCCACGCTAGCTCCATTCCCCACCTTGATATCACGGCTCCCAGTTGGAATCCTGCGATACTCCACAAATCCGACTCTATCTCGCGCTATGTGCTCGGTCGCTCCTGAATCAACAGTCCACAAAGGATAGGATTCAGCAACCATCACATGGCTAGTTACAAAAACAATGCGAGAAAAGTCAGAGTGTACCTTCTTCGGCTCAGTGCAGTCACGAGCGAAGTGGCCAATCTTTCCGCAGTTGAAACACTCTAATTTTGACTTGTTTTTCCCGCGCTTGCCCCTCTTGGTGCGCTGAGAAGTTCTTGACACTTTTTTAATATGTCCAGCAGCTACTCCATTCTTGGACTTCTTGCGCTTAGGCCTTGATGCCTTGCGCGAACCAGCATTAGCCACATAGGCCGTATGATTGGGCTTAGCAGCCTCTAGGCGCTCAGCCTCCAATTCCAAGTGACGCGAGACATCATCAAAGTCTTTGATATTCTCGTTATGCGTCAGGTTCTGGCTCATATTGTCCCAAGAATTCGGTAGTGATCTTATCACTGCCTGCACTTGCTGTTCATCTGTCAGGTTGTTTCCTGCCGACCTAAGTTCGCGGATCATAGTTGACATAGCCCTAAGATGCTGCTTCATCGTATGGTCAGAGCGCATCTTATAGGAGTCAAACCTCATGGTTAATCCACGCAACCTAGTGGCTGAAGTTCCACCAAACTTCAACTTCAAAGCATCCCACATGCTTTGGGCAGTGTCATAAACCTCGAACTCACACATTAGATCATTGTGCATGCTGCTTAACATAATTATGCGCGCGCACCGATTTTTCTTAGCCCATTGGGTATAGGCTTGTTGATCTATCTTGTGTTGTTCCGAGTTCCCTTCCTCGGGCTTAGTAAGAGTGTGAGATAAGGCCTCCAAGACCTCTTGCTCATCTAAGACATATTGGATCTTGCGATGCCATATGTCATAGTTTTCCCCATCTAATTTCTCCCCTTTGTTTAAATCGGCAACAATACTCTTGGATGCCATTTCACTACAATACGCAAAGACGGGATATTACTCACACACCTTAGAAATCTGCCGCGTCCTTTCAAGTTAGAAAAAGAATAATTTAGACATGTCGCAAGATCGAAAAATCGCTAAGCTTCAGAATCATCTCTTGCGCCACAATATCCAATTATTAGACTTCTACCTCAATTCCCACGCAAATTTAAAAAAAACGAATATGGGAGAATTTATCATCATAAATCTCAACCATACTCCCACTATTTTAAGTAGTCATCTAGACCTAGTCACATGTAAAGACATAACCTACTAAAATCCGCAGTAACCTTTTAGGCCAGTCTACAAGGACAGCTACCCAGACCATGGCAACCTGTTGGGCCAGTCTACAAAGATGGTTCATATGAGACCATTACAGTCAATTTTTCTTGTTCCATCAGTGCATTTACAGTTCTTACTGGGGTCACCATGGTCTTTTGGCTATTCAGTGCATTTACAGTTCTTACTGGGGTCACTGCAATTCTTTCAGCCTATCATTCACACTGACAATTCTAGCTAAGACCACTTAATGGGATTTTCAATTTTATCACTGAAAGAAATAGAGACTAATGTCTAAACATTCAAGTCTCAAACCCAGCTTTCATAGATGATAAAATAATCATATTTCCACATGTTCAATACACACATACATGTTATCACATTTAATCTTAAAATTAAATAAAAGATCACATGTAATATAACATTATGGAAAAAAAATAGCATGAATATAACCAAATATTCACATGTTATCATATTTAATCTAAAACATTAAATAAAAGATTACATGTAATATATCAATATATCTAAGCATATATTGAATCATGCCAAATTTTTTTTTTTTTTTTTTATTATTTTATTATATTTTCGGGTTTAAAAAAAACACAGAAAAAAAATATTGGGCTTAAAAAGCCCAGCCCCTTTCTTTTTATTCTGCTTAAACCCAAAACAAAAAATGGCCCAAAGGGCCCAAGCCCAGCTCGGCCCATAGAGGATAGATGACTCAAGTCATCTTCTTCCTCCCACGAGTTACTGTTCACGTAAACAGTAACGCCGAAAAAAAAAAAATTTCCAGCTGCTGCTTCTGGACATCACCGGCGCCCCCGATCGCCGGAAATCTCTTCCAGAGGAAGCTGGGTGCTGCCGCAGCACCTAGGTGGTGCTGGCAGCACCTCACGGTGCGCGCAGCACCGAGCCAGCACTGCTCTGGTGCGCGCAGCACCGAGCCGGCGCTGCTCTGGTGCGCGCAGCACCGAGCCGGTGCTGCAACACCCCTGGGTGCCTCCACGGTGCACCATGCACCGTGGGCTCCTTGGGTGCTTGCGGCACCGTGGTGCGCGCAGCACCATTGCAGGGGTGCCGCGCAGCACCCTACGGTGCGCGCTGCACCACCATGCTCAGGTGGTGCGCGCCGCACCACCATGCTCAGGTGGTGCGCGCTGCACCACCGGATGTGGGGTTGGTGCGCGCTGCACCATCGTGTGTGGGTGGTGAGCGCTGCACCACAACAGCGGCTTCGGCCAAAAAAAAAAACTTTTTTTTTTTTTTTTATTAAAAAAAACTGCAGCACCATATATGCGCAAATAAAAAAACACAGTTTACAGGAAAGAAACTGGAAGCAATTACTAAATGTCTCTGATACCAATTGTTAGAAAGCACAGCGGAAAGTACCTCAAGGCCAGCTTGTAAAGTTGCTCCACAAGTTTCTCCAGATTGACAAGAGTTTTCACTTGGTGGTAAAGCGTACTACGTAGTATAAAACCAGAGTAACGCTTTAACAATCCACAGCCTAAATACTACTTAAGAGAGCACAAAAGAGAGAGAGTTTTTCTTCTTGCTTCTTGCCTATTGTGTGCTCTTGAATCAAAGAGGGGGGAGCTATTTATAGCCCCCTACACAACATGTAACACATGGTTGTGTTAGGTAGAATAGGGGACTAAGTGGAGTGTGTTAGGTAGAATAGTGAGATGATGGGTTTGCCCATGTGGGCAGCTCCCATTAATTAACACAGGGAGAATCTGATTCCTCCATCGAGAATTTTATGCACATCGGGATCTACTATAATGGTGTATTTCAGTATGACGAGTATACACAATGTATTGATCCAAGTGGCTCAGATAATGTATGGTTGTATTATCACAAATTAGATGGAGAGCATTTAAAAGCAGTGGAAGGAAATCTGCAACTTAAGTTTAATAGCTACAAAGGTAGTGTCCTAATTAGAAGTTTTGGAATCCGTGTGGTACGCAAGTAGAAAGAGATCAATACATTGCAAGACGTTGCAAGTTGGAGTCCCTGTGTTAACATCCAGCCTTCTTCAAAATCAATAATTTCTAATTTAGAGAATGAAAGCGACAATGAGATTCCAATTGAAGATTTGGAACTTGGGGTCCATTTGGTAGAGAAGCATGAAGAGAAGGCTAAAGATCGTGATACAAGTATGCTCCGCGAAGATGTTGGTGCCCATTTTGATGCATCCAGTGAAGAAATTGAAGGTTGGGTAGATTTAATGGATGGTAAGAGCCGTCGTGATGAAGATGATTGCAACTTGGAATTCAATTGGTACCCTCAACAAAAGAGGCAGTATTCCTCAACCACGAGCATCAGAATAGCAGAAATAGAGAATGACAATGAGAATTCAAAGGAAGATTTGGATTTAGAGCTTAAACTTGGGTAGTAATTAAAAGGTGCAATCTTCAATTTTGTTTCTTGGATCCAAAAATGAAAAAATTAATTATAAAATTTAAATTTAAATTCGCGTTTCCTTTTAGTTTTAGCAGAGACTTGCCCTTTTTCCCCCATATCTCCTATTTTCCAATACATATTTGAATTCCTGGTTCTTATCTTTTAACGCTTTTCTAGATTCAATTACAGGGTGTATACAAGTATAGGAGAATGTTAGAGAAGCTACTAATATTTACTCGTGGAGGATTAATCCTCTGGACATGTAAAGAACTTGGAAATGCGCTCAAGGGATCACCAATTGACACCTTGATGTGGTCCTGTCTTTTAGAAGAGTGGTTTGGTGCAGCATCATACAACTATGATGCCGCTGGTGCTGCTTACACACTCAAAGGGACCTTCCATAACGAGCTTGGCCTTGTATTTGTTGCTGTATATCAGCGGATCCTCCATCTGTTGTATGTGGACGATCTGCTTGCAATGGTGAAGCGTGAGTTTTTGGAGATGTATGATCCGAAACGGACAGCCTATAGTGATTTTGATGAAACTTTTAGGCGACTGAAAAAGGAAGCTGAAGCTCGTGCTGAAGATTTGAAGAGATTAAAGCAGGCAAGCCTCTAGATAATAGTAAGAAGCAAGGGCAGATGCAAAATGCTAGATTTCATGGAGTAAGTAACAAAAAGAGTGAAAGTACTTCCCCCAGTGATGGTGGGGATGGTGATAATACAAAAGGCCACAACTTGGAGAATGGGCACTCCAATGGTAACTATGTTCATAATGAAGATTCTAAGGTGAAAGGTGGTGCTAACAATATAGAAAATGGGAGCTCCGATGCTGGGGCTTTTGATGTAAATAAGCTTCAGAAGCTTAGAGCTAAAGGTGGGAAGAAAGTCGAAACCCTTGTTAGCAAGGGCTCTAAGGCAGAGCCAAAGAAAAAGATAACAAAAAAAGAAGAGTTTGGGACGATTCACCTCATCAGACAAAATTGGATTTCACAGATGATGTGGGTGAGAATGGGGACAATATAGAGGTTGTTGCAGCAGATCATGGTGAAAGTATGATGGACAAGGAAGAGATTTTTAGCAGTGAAAGTGAGGCTGAAGATGATGAGGAAGTGGGGAAGGACAGCAAGCCTGAAACTAAGAAGAAGGGGCGGTTTTCAACAATGTTCCAAAGGTTAGTTTATCAATTTCAATCCTTTGGTTATTGTGCTTGCATGTATGACTCAATTTAGAGCATACACGTAGTTTTATTTTTATGACTTCCATTCACTATCTGCAGTCTTTGTAGTTTTAGGCATAGTTAGGTGAAGGATATTGCTTGAGTTTTTCAACAATGTCTTTCTTCATGAAAAAATTATGATACTGAGTTCTTGATCTCCATCCCAACAATTCCATATAATGTTTTGGGCCATAATTTAGTTTTTACACCATTACTTCCTTTAAAATCTACTTATTTTTCAGTTTAGACAGACAGTGCCATTAAACTGTAAATGAAGTTTAAGTGCCTAAGTTTCCCTTGAGCAGTTCAACCTCCCCCATTCCTTCTTACAATTATGTCATAAAGAAATAAATAAATAAATTATCTCATGGAATTATTGGGAGAAATCATTGTTTTCTTTGTAGTGATTTATTTATCTATTTTTCAAAAGCCTGGCGTGTACAAGTAGGCTTCCTTGAAGTTTATCTTGTTGATGGCTGAAATTTCATATTTGTTTTTGTATTTTGGAAGAACCCATGAATCAACTGTAAACTTCAGGCTTTTAGCATTAAAATGGGCTGTCGCCTTACCATTACATTTTTTTGTTGAAATCTGTCTTGGCATTATCAGATACTTGCTTCATTAATTATTCACTTTCGTATGTTCAGTATTGCGGGCAAAGCAAATCTGGAGAGGCAGACCTGGAACCAACTTTGAAAGCTCTGAAAGATAGGCTTATGACAAAGAATGTGGTATGTTTGCCTTTTGGCTTCAGTGATCTACTATGTTTCATATTTGCTTTATCTGTACTTCTCAAATACACTCAGCCTGCTACTTAGAGCTCCTTGATATTACATCACAGGCTGAGGAGATATCAGAGAGACTCTGTGAATCAGTGGCAGCAAGTCTTGAAGGGAAAAAAATTGGCTTCGTTTACAAGGATATCTTCAACAGTGCAGGTTTGTGAATCCATCCCTTTTTTTTTTTCCTTTCTTTTTTCTTTTTTTTAATCTCAACTGCTTCGTTTCTCATCATTTGATTCTTTGTGATAAGATTAAGACCCTGGCACGAAACAATGACTGCAGGCAGCAATGGAAGAAGCTCTTGTTCGTATTTTAACTCCTAGGTGCTCTATTGACATATTGAGGGATGTGCATGCTGCCAGAGAACAAAGGAAGGCTTATGTTGTTGTTTTTGTCAATGTTAATGGAGTCGGGAAATCTACTAATCTAACCAAGGTAAGCCATCTCTTTTTTATTTTTCTAATTTTTTTTTAACATAAATAGAACGGTGAGACTTCCCCAAATAATATTAAAAAAATATTTAATGTTAAGATTTAATAATATTAAAAAGATTTAATATAACTAGCCCCTACTCCTGTATCGTAGAGGATGCATGTGCATGTGTTTTTGCATACGTTAGTCCTGTGAGCACACTTATTATATTCTATGAATTTTGAGTGTAGAGTTTCTTTAAAAAATCACTTTGCAGGTTGCCTACTGGCTTCTGCAGCATGAGATCAATTTCATGATGGCTGCTTGACACATTCTGATCTGGAGCGGTTGAGCAGCTGCGGACTCATGTGCGAAGGCTCCAGGAAGAACATTTGATTTTAGAGCCTATTACCAGGCTATCTGGCTTCTTTACTCGGAGAGGGTTTGTTTGTTGAATAAAATATGTAAGTAATACAAGCTGGACCCTTTTTGCTGAATTTTCACCTTTTTATCTTGTAAGATTCCTATATTTGAGAAGGGCTATGAGAAAGATCTTGCCATTGTAGCAAAGGAAGCAATTCAGGAGGTAACACATGATGGTTCTGATGTGGTTCTAGTTGTTATTGCTGGTAGAATGCAGGTATCGTGCTTAGCTGGTATTATGTTATAAATATGTGCTGTTATCTGCTATATGTATTATACCGACTTTTATAGATAGTTAGGGCTATGTGTTTCACTGACACGTTTGTTGTTACTCCATCATGGCCATTTGATACATCTACTCCATTTTTCAGGATAATGAACCGTTGATGAGAGCTCTCTCAAAGCTTATTTACCTTAACAATCCTGATCTGTTCTTGTTTGTTGGAGAGGCATTGGTTGGAAATGATGCCGTTGATCAACTTTCAAAATTCAATCAGGTATGACTTCTAGATTTAGGATTGTCATCTATTGTTGGGACCTTTTATTTATCGAGTTATTTAAGCTACACTTGGTTTGAATACAGAAATTAGCGGACCTTTCGACTTCAGCTAGTCCAAGACTGATAGATGGGATCTTGCTCACAAAGGTCGATACTATTGATGATAAGGTAGTTACTCTTCAAACAGCAAGGAGTTTGAGAGTTTTGATTGCTTGATTTGTGTCCATTGTGGTCATCTCTTATGACTAATGTATAACTGAAATTCATGGCTTAGGTTGGAGCTGCACTTTCAATGGTTTACATATCTGGGGCACCGGTCAAGTTTGTAGGCTGTGCACAGTCGCATTCAAATCTCAAGAAGCTCATCTGGACAAATATCAGAGCAGTGAGTGAAGCCAAAATATACCAACGTCCATTTCCCAGAAAAACTTCTTTTCAGTTGCATGTTTCCCCTCATGGTTGATGGCTGGGTTTGCCCACAGAAGGTCCCTTTTACAGCCTTTGAAAAGAAGTCCAGGGGGTTAGATGTTTTATCTAAAAGAACAGTACTCAAACATGATATCTGTTGTTAAATGCATTAAAAAAACCCTCTGTTCAGCTATAAAGAAGTCCACTTCAATTGCTTACTGAATTAGATAATTCACTGTTTGAAAATCTTATCATTATAGCATAATTTATTGTTATAGAATCACACAAGTACTATTATGTGAAAGTTACAGCGAGGAAGCTGTCAAGAAACTCATCTCTCTTGTAAGTTGCCAAAATAGGATCATTTACAATTTAATTATTATTTATCACAATGAAAGATACTGCAAGGACGGTTCCTAGAAATTCCTCATCTTTTCAACAAGTAGAAAATGATCAAATAAATTCTAGCAATCCCACAAGATATTAAGATTTAAGGGGTTCAGTTTCAACAAAACTTATTTTCATCCACTGACAGAGATAATTTCAAATAAATTCACCAATTGAGATGATCCTCTTCGATTGCTTACCGGCAACTTGGATGTTGGGTGATTGATGAGCTGAAGCATTTTTGTCTGGCTTGATTTTGGAACTTGTCGAAGTCTCTGCCTTTATTTTCTGAAAGACTCTGCAGAAGCATATGATTTTTTACCTTTTTATTCTTCCATCATGATATTACCCTCTA
Source organism: Carya illinoinensis (assembly GCF_018687715.1). NCBI lineage: Eukaryota > Viridiplantae > Streptophyta > Magnoliopsida > Fagales > Juglandaceae > Carya > Carya illinoinensis. Next base: position 29,018,187 of record NC_056767.1, read on the forward strand.
GCCTATAGACATGCATATACACACATTCATATAGACAAACAAAAGATGTGCTTTTTATTTTTTATTTTTTTAATAAAATCATCCAATAGCTTATATACCATGTTACAGTTCGTCTGCGTCACATGTTTTCAGTTATCCCTGAAAAAGTTATTTCCTTCTGGTCAATAGTATATGAGATTTGAAATCAAGTGAAACGTAATTGTTTAGAGCTGGTCAATAGTATATGAGCTCAAAGTTGCCAGAACCCAACACAAGCTCCTCTGTTTTTGTTGGTCTTTTTTTCCCCTACAAGAACTCCTTTGAGTCATACATATAGATATATAGATATATATGTAGCCTGTAGGTGTACATATTCCCTGCATTAACAATGAATTAGCCTGTATTTAACTGCACTGCATGATTGAAGTTGCACTACACTGCATTTAATTACATTGCAGAATGCTTTATATATGCTACATCGAAACATTTCAAGATTGAAGATCGTTGTTGCAATAAAACCAAATCTTCTGCATTAATGACAAATTCCAGCACAAACTCTTTGATGAGTGCTCTACTAGTTGCCAAAATTCATAGAATAATGATTAGAAAAACAGCTCCGATTCTCTGAATATTATTATAAGTGGCTGAAGTTGCAACACTCGAGATCATGATAGCCCAAAGTTGCCTTAATTTGTAGGGTCCTTCCTATACTCCATTATCGTGTATGCTCCCGCAATAAGCATATGCAGACAATAAACAAAAGATAAAAAAACGTATCAAGATTATTCAAGCATATGTTTGTGTGTGTGGAGTAGTCTATTTTCTCAAATTCAAGCATCTGGAAGGGACTCTTCCTCTGAAATTCTGGCCCAATCAGTTAAATGCATTGGCATACTTGAAGCTACATAATCACAAATAATTAAAGTTCACCCCCAAGGCAGAGCAAGGACCAAATGGTGTAGGGCATAGGATTAGAAAGGACCAAATGGCAAGCGGCAGAGTGAGCTTAAAGGAAATAGAGCCAGTTTTGAAAAGAAAGAAAGGATTGCTCGTATGTAGTTTGTCATGCTGCAAGGCATTGTCTTACCAATATGATCAGCAGTTGTAGTAACTATCTTGGCACAAAAAAGTAGATAGATTTTCTGATTACAAGCCGTAGTTCAATCCAAAATGTATTCTGACACACTGAGCTAAGAAGAAATGCCCTTGCATACTTGCTTTAGTCATAGACACAGTTTTGCAATGAGTATTTGTCGTTTGTTTGATTTTGTTATAAATCACATATCATCTATAAGTGAAGCTCTGTACCACATTATGGAAAGGACTGAAGTTTATCAAGTGGACAAGTGCCTGTGGACTTCTAAAAGGCATTGAGAAATTAACTCCAAGGCAGAGTAAGTTTACACCCAATAATTAAAATCACAACTAATCAAACGTTTGTAGCTCATCTGGACAAATATCAGAGCAGTGAGTGAAGCCAAAATATACCAACGTCCATGGGCCTCCAATGGCTGGGTTTGTCCACAGAAGGTCCCTCTTTTACTGCCTTTGAAAAGAACAGTACTCAAACATGATATCTGTTGTTAATACATAAAAATAACCCTATGTTCCAGTTCAATTGCTTACTGAATTGGATAATCCACTGTTTGAAAATCTAATAATTAAAGCATAATTTATTGTTATGTGAAAGTTACAGCGAGGAAGTTGTCAAGAAACTCATCTCTCTTGTGAGTTGCCAAAATAGGATCATCTGCAATTTAATTATTATTTATCTCAATGAAACGTACTGCAAGGACTTTGCCAAGAAATTCCTCATCTTTCCAAGATAATCTATTGAAGTGGTTCAGCTTCAACAAAGCTTCTTCTCATCCAAATTCACTAATGAAAAGATGGAGTACTAGAAAATAACAATAAATTATTCAAATCCAAGACCCTAATGCATCCAAACTTCATAATCTCATTGCAAAGAAACACTCGATCGGCTATCTCTAGACCAATTTCTACTCAGAGATGCAGAGAGTGTGTGCGCGCGCGCGTGCATGTTTGATGATGATGATTGCAACGCAACTTTAACTTCTTGATTTAAGGGTAGACATCTACATATAAGTAGTAATCAATCCCCTACAGTTATTTTGGAACCACCCTTCATTAGTTTGTAGCAAGGCACAAACTTTTTTTTTATTAAAAAAAAAAACATTGAAGAGACTTGTATGAGTACTGAAACTTAAATTTAGCATTATAATTAACCCAAAAAGAAAAATCAATTTCCTACATTGATGGGATAGCGTTAGGGCTATAGATAAACTAGTCTGTTCGATAGGTCGCTTCGTTAAACTCGAATCAAACTCGACTCGTGAAAAAAAAAAAAAACTCGATCGTGAAAGCAGATACCCGCTCGATTTGTAAATGACACATACCCAACAAAAGTCGACTCGACTCGACTAAGACTTGTTTAGGCTCGCTTGTTTATGCTCGGGTCGACTCGTTAGCTCGACTCGATTGAAACTCATTCATATATTAATAAATATATACATACATCTATACATGTATATATGTATTACCTAATAATATAAGCCTACCACTTTTATAATTAAATATATAATATGTATTCTAATTACTTATGTCTATATAGTGAATATACTTCATATGTATATTTTATAATTTGTATAATAATTAGTCGATAAAATTTAATAATTTCATATACTAGTATGTGGGAACCATATATGAAATAGATATATGCTATCATATTAAGTGTATGTATTAATAATATATGTAGGCATATAATATATTGTTATTTTGGATAAATATCAACTAGTTAGATATTAATTATTTATAAATTTTTTAAAATTTTATAATTTAATAGAGGTTCTACTTGTTAGTTGTATAAATTCAATATTAGTTCTTTTTATTTATTTATTTAATTTATTAATTATTAAATCTTATTCAAAAAAAAAAAAAACAATCCAAGCTCGAGCTCGAGTTCGGCTCGACTCGAACTCGTTTGTGGGAAGAGCTCAAGCTCGAGCTTGAGTATAACAAGCCAAAAACTGGCTTGGCTCGACTCGATTACAGTCCTAGATAGCGTAATGTAAGGAAGTTGCCTTGCAAGAAACTTCAACTCCTTCTATCTCTTTCTTCAACAAACGTGTATTCACATTCTGATGCAACTAGGTAAGCAATATTCGCCTTTTAGATTATGGTGAAGGGTAACATATTAGACTTTTTGAACCATTTGATAACTATATTAATCTGAAATAGTCACGAACAATTTATTCCGTTAGTAAGTCGTTTTAATAGTTTATTAATTTGTGAAGAATCGTTAGTAATTTTTTTGGTTTAGATTTTGTCTCTTTTGGCATTGAGTTGCTTTTTGGGTATCATCATCATGTCCTTTGTACCCATAAGGCTGGACATGGCATGGTCGTTACAGTCACTAATCCCCTCATTGCCATGATTTGAGTATTTCTCAATATATATATATATATATATATATTTACTAGTTTCGGATGACCATTAGGCCGGGGGAGTTTCTGGATCCGTTCATCGGCATGGATGCTTTGCCTTGTGAAAACTCTAGGTAATTCTTTCTCCCTATAACCCTTTTCCCGGGGTGGGATTTTGGAAAAAGTTGAATATTTGACCACGTCATGAGCACTATCATTTTGGTTTTGGGTAATTTGTTTGATGTGTGGAAACCCAAAGCATAACTTCCTGTAAGTTTATTTCTCTCTTTTGAAAAAGGCCAGGGATATTGCATCTGCCATCTACCAGCTAAAATACGAAGTTTCCAAGAAGATTTTCTGTTAATTATATATCTCAATCAAAGGTAAAGCAAGGAATTAAGTTGCCAAGAAACTCCCTCCGTCTTTCTTCGAAGTTGCCAAAAGCTGAGGATCATGTGTTATTTATTATTCATTTCAATGAAAGGTACCTCATAAGAATATGCCAAGAAACCTTTCATGTGTTATTTATTTATTTTTCTAACAAACGCGTATCCTTTTTCTCTTTAAATATGACTTTTGAAGACGATGTCGACTCAAAAAGACATAGGCCGGTAGGTTTTGGGGGAAGAAAGGAGAGGGGTGTGGGTCTGGAATCTCTGGATGACCATTTATTTTTCGATCTCTGCCAAAATATTGAAATGAGCTGGATCTGAAGCTTTTCATTTTCAAAATATATATGCCAAACCTTTCGGCGATTAGGCTCAAAATTAAGATGCGTGTATATGTTAGAGAGACCTTCAGAATTGAAGGCATAACTTTTCAGCGATCTTTCTAATTGTACATATAGTTAATGTGAGTAGGGGTTCGCTTTTAAAGAATTAAGAACTTTTCTTTCTCTCACTTTTGGAGAAAGACCAAAATAATAATAATAATAATAATTTTGTTAAGAAATATTCTATTTTAAGGTCTTTATACCATAACATTCATGTGAAGTAATTTGATTAAAAGATAAATTTTAAAATTTAAATATTACAAATCAAATTATATTATGCGACTGATAGTGTGTGGTGTAAAGGTCTTTAAATAGTACTACTCTTTTGTTAATATAATAAAATATAGATGTTACTTATCATCTTCATACCACACACTAATATATGATTTGTCATTTTTACCATTCTATTTAAACATTCATTGCCCTCTGCTCGGTTAACAAGGGGAAAATCATTCAAGCATCACCTGCATGCCACCAATGGAGATGATCCTATTCGATTGCATGATCAAGTTATTTTCGCAGGGGCTAACTTGATCGATCATCATATTAGAGATTATAAGTTCATAACCCTATCCCATTCTCATTTTGGGCTAAACAAATGTACTAATTCTTTGATTCCAGTTAGGTAAGAGGGGTTATTGGAGAATATCTCTCTTTTTCCCCTGCATTCTTAAGAGGATTATTTTGTTATTTATTTCAATGAAAGGCACCGCATGCAAGGAAGTGGCCAAGAAATCCTTATCTTTCTTTGAGGTTGGCAGGTTGCCAAGAAGAGGAGTCTGTGTAATTTATTTATTATTTGAAAGGTATAGCAAGGAAATTGAAATAAATGAAAGGTACGGCAAGGAAAATGCCAAGAAACTCAAACTCCTCATCTTTCTTTGAAGTTGCCAAGAATAGGACCCTGCCTGATTAATTTATTATTTATTCCAATGAAAGGTACGGCAAGGAAATTGCCAAGAAATTTTGCAACCTCATTTTCCTTCGATTTCTTGTGCTGCATGCTTTGACCACCTTGTAACCATCAAGAATTCCCCATCCATGGAAGGCGAATAAATAGTCACCTCTTGCGAAGACGAATGCTACAGAAACCTACAAACTCACTTTCAAAAAAAAAAAAAAAATCCCCATTTTTTCTATTCATTTGGACTTCTCACTTGATTTAATGGAAATATATATATGTGTATATATATATATATACACATATCATCTAAGCCACATAAAATGAAGAAATGATGATGACAAAATAGACGAAGAATAATTAGAAAGTGTTACAAATTACAAATTATAATCCGACTTGAATGATGTATATAACACACTGAATTTAAATCGATGGTACATTAATTTTTTTTAGGAAAGTAATTCATATGTAAACTTTTACCGAGTCTTAACAATTTATGATAATCTTTTATCTGTAATTACACGCATAAAAATAATTATGAGACCCTTCTTAAAATTCTAATCATTAAAAAATTACGTTATAATAACATAAATAAAATTTATTTAATGAAACGTATTCCTAAAATGTCAAAACAGAAAAGAGAAAATATCTCAACTCTTAAAACATCCTAATCATATTATTTCCATACATTTATAATTATATTTAGAAAAAATTTATTTATCATTCATTTTCTCATCATCACATGGCATTCAAAACAAAAATGAACTCCACCAAAGCCGGACATGATAGGAATTCAGCTTGTATAATCATTTTGACTTTTTATATAAAAAATTATTATAAATAGTAGTAAAATAATTTATAAAATGATCCATTAAGCAAACCATCAGAGCACTATAGGCGGGACTCTGCCACCATGCCTACGCGTGCACCGTAGGCGAGAATCACAAGCGGGACTCTACCACCGTTCCTGCTTACCACCATCCTTACAGAGATAGAAACCGACCAAGAGATGTTAAAGCTTTCTGATGAAAAATGAAGAAATTGTCCATGATAGGTTTGGCAGCTAAGCTGAGATACAAAATTTTCATCTCATTATTATAACTTTTTCAAATTTTCATATAAAATATAACAAACAATTTAATTTTTTCAAATCACTATTCAAATCTCAAAACAGTAATAATATTAAAAAATAATATTTTATTAAACTTTCAACTTTTATATAAAATTAAAAATTCTCATCTTACCATCCAAACCTACCTTTAAGGATTAAAGACTTGCCTCTTTAATTTTTTTTAAATAAAAATTATAGTTCCTGAATTCGGATTATGGATTTTTCAAATGGACAAGAGTTTTTCTTTTTCTGAACTGAATTTGAGAAAGATTCATCCAATTTACATATAAATAATACGTGACCAAAATAGAATAAGATTTTTTAAGTTCACCCAAAAAATCTCTTTCCTTTGCAAATTATATAAGTCACCATACGTCATATTCTTATCTTCTTAAATGTCACCGACAAACTGAACATCGATCCTGACCACGCATGAGGCTAGGAAAGTTCATGGCAATTTAATTCTTATCTTTTGAAAAAAGCTTACATATTCTTATATATGTTATCCAATTCTTGGCCATTGGTTTAAAGTTTCTTTAAGAGCAGTCTTATCGGTATATTTAAATCTAAAAGTAAAATCACTTTTTACTTATTAAACATCAAAATCGCTTGCATTGGATTATACAATAGTAAATTTTATAACTTTTAGCTAAAAGAAAATATCAAATTTAGCTATAACTATACATTAATTATCAAATCTTTATTTTATTAATTTATTATAACTCTTTCTTTCTTTGCTCGCATAGATATATCCCAGTAGCTTTAATTTCGTCTTACACCAGACTCAGTAGCTTTAATTCATAAGCTAAATAAATTAAAAAATTAAATATTTTTTAATTAAACTTAAATTCATGATAAAGTTAAATAAATTAAAAATATCCAAATTAAATATTTTTTAGGTTAATATTATTTTATTACTATATAATGAATAAATAAATAATCTAATGTAGAGATTTGATGTGAATGAAATAGTCAAAGTTAAATTCATCACATATTATTTTATTATTATATAATAAAAAAATAGTTATTCTAATGTAGAGATTTATGTTAATAGAATAGTCAATATCTAAATTCATCTTACATTCATCAAAAATGTCATTTACATATGCATAATCCAATAACAATGTTTTAAGTCAATATCCTAATGGCGATGTTGGCAATTATGACGGAAGGCTAGACGTTACCAATTTCACTCGTATGATTTTGAGTCTTCTTCTTATATATGATTCATATCGTGTTACAAATTATTAAGTTAGTAAGCCATATTTAAATTATCTGAATCTATAAAAAAAATTATGTGCAAAACTAATATAAGAATATATATAAATATATATGCAAAATGCAAAACTATTATTTCTCATATTATAGTTTGCATCATTAATTCTTTCTCATCAAAAGAAAAATCAAAATAATTCTTCTTTAATTAAAATAAAAGTACAATCCAAAAATACCCTATCTTCTCCCCTAAAAAGGTTTTCCCTATAATTTTCACCAATGAACACCCCCTTCATAAAACCCTTCCAAGAATAAATACACAACTATTTGTGATTAAAAAAAATTAAAAAAAAGGAAAAAAAAAAAGGGGCTTGGAAATAACTTCTAAAATTTCGGTTAGAGTGTAGAAGAAAATGTCTGACGAATCTTATGACGTTTCTTCATAGAACGACGCTATGTGACGCGTATGGAACAAAAATAATGTTGGGGTTGGTGTCGCTGTTCTAGAAATACCAATAAGTGTTTTGTACTTGAAAAGGAAAAAAGTTACAATAAAAATGGTTTACAATCCCTCAGTATTATAATATCAAACAGTTTTTTTTTTTTTTTTTTTTATATTAATGAACTTAAGCATTTCTCTCAAAAAGATTAATGCTGTTATTTATTAGTCAAGCATTTCTCATGAATAGGGCTTACTTTGAAAAAGAGGATCATGTGTATTTTGTTTGGAGAAATTATATTTGTAGTCATAGAGTGTGTAAGTATCGTGTACTCTTTTTTGAAAAAAAGTGAATAAATATGATATTTACCTAAAAAAAATTAATTTTTTAATAATAAATTCTACTATTTCAAAATGAGAGCACTTTGCACAACTCATTACTATATTTAGTATTCATCTTTTGTTATTTGTCTCAATAAAAGGCACCACCCACAAGTGGCCCAGAAACTCCTCATGATCAATCTGCTGGCTTTACTAGTTTTCCAAAAGATCCGTCAAGTTGGAATCTCTAAAATCCCTTGATCTTTCTAACTGCAAAAAGCTGCAGAATTTTCCTAAAATTGAGAGTGAAATTAAGTGTTTGAAGAATATTAAATTAGAAGGCACTGCTATAAGAGAACTGCCTCCATCGATTGGTAATCTCATTAGACTTGTACATTTAAATCTAAGAGAGTGCGACAAATTAAGGCATATCCCTAATAGCATTCTTCAGTTGCAACAAAGTCAAAATATTCTCTCCCTTGATGGTACCTACTCGGATAAAATACAATATCCCTCCATTGGAGAGCTGCTCTAGTCACCACCTCCAATGAATTCAAGCATTTCAAATTATGGGTTCTCTCTCTCTCTCATATTGTGTACCTTTGTCTACTAAAAATTATGATGCTAGCTCCCTTGTTGAACAGGATGGAGAACGTTTCAAATCAGTGGAGGGAAGTCTGCAACTTAAGTATTATAGTATAGACAATGGAATGCTAATTAAAAGTTTTGGAGTCCTTGTGGTACGCAAGCACAAGGAGATGATCAATACGAAAGATGATGTATATTTTCTCGGGATTTCGCCGTCTCTCCTTATAATTCAAGCTTTGTGCCCGTATTAGATGGAGTTACTTGGGAGTTTTGTGCCTCTTTCATTTTTTTGGTTGGATTTTCACATGAATTATGCATTTCAACAATGTTGCTTAATAGTAATTCGTTTTACTTTTATTTTTCTGTTTCATCAATATTTAGATATTCATATTTCTTAATAATATTTAGTGATTGTTGATCCAAGTAATTTACAGTTGAGTGTAAAATTGTATGGCTACCTAGGGCTGCAACTCGTCTGTAAAATTGTATTTACAAGCTCCTCTGTTTTTTATGGTCTTTTTTCCCCCCACAAGAACTCCTTTGAGTCATACATACATACATACATACACATATATATATATATATATATATATGTAGCCTGTAGGTGTACATATTCTCTGCATTAACAATGAATAATCCTGCATTTAACTGCATAGAATGGTTACAGTTGGACCACACTGCATTTAATTAAATTGCAGAAGGCTATATATATCTTGCTCATAAACCTGCATTCAAACATTTCAAGATTGAGGATCGTTTGTTGCAATAAAACCAAATCTTCTGCATTAATGACAAATTCCAGCACAAACTCCTTGATGAGTGCTCTACTAGTTGCCAAAAATCATAGAATAATGATTAGAAAAACAGCTCCGAATATTATTATAAGTGGCTGAAGTTGCAGCACTCGACTTTATGAGAGCCCAAAGTTGCCTTATTTTGTAGGGTCCTTCCTATACGCCATTATCGTGTATGCTCGCTCCCGTAATAAGCATATGCAGACAATAAACAAAAGATCAAAAAATGTATCAAGATTATTCAAGCATATGCTTGTGTGTGTGGAGTAGTCTATTTTCTCAAATTCAAGCATCTAGAAGGGACTCTTCCTCTGAAATTCTGGCCTAATCAGTTAAATGCACTGGCATCCTTGAAGCTACATAACACAAATAATTAAAGTTCACCCCAAAGGCAGAGCAAGGACCAAATGGCAAGTGGCAGAGTGAGCTTTGAAAATGATGAAGAGGTAAAGGAAATAGAGCAGGTTTTGAAAAGAAAGAAAGGATTGCTCGTATGTAGTTTGTCATGCTGCAAGGCATTGTCTTACCAATATGATCAGCAGTTGTAGTAACTATCTTGGCACAAAAAAGTAGATAGATTTTCTGATTACAAGCCGTAGTTCAATCCAAAATGTATTCTGACACACTGAGCTAAGAAGAAATGCCCTTGCATACTTGCTTTAGTCATAGACAGAGTTTTTCAAAGAGTAGTTGTCGTTTGTTTGATTTTGTTATAAATCACATATCATCTATAAGTCAAGTTCTGTACCACATTATGGAAAGTACTGAAGTTTATCAAGTGGACAAGTGCCTGTGGACTTCTAAAAGGCATTGAGAAATTAACTCCAAGGCAGAGTAAGTTTACATCCAATAATTAAAATCACAACTAATCAAACGTTTGTAGCTCATCTGGAAAAATATCAGAGCTGGGAGTGAAGCCAAAATATACCAACGTCCATGGGCCTCCAATGGCTGGGTTTGCCCACAGAAGGTCCCTCTTTTACTGCCTTTGAAAAGAACAGTACTCAAACATGATATCTGTCGTTAATACATAAAAATAACCCTATGTTCCACTTCAATTGCTTACTGAATTGGATAATCCACTGTTTGAAAATCTTATAATTAAAGCATAATTTATTGTTATGTGAAAGTTACAGCGAGGAAGTTGTCAAGAAACTCATCTCTCTTGTAAGTTGCCAAAATAGGATCATCTGCTATTTAATTATTATTTATCTCAATGAAACGTACTGCAAGGACGTTGCCAAGAAATTCCTCATCTTTCCAAGATATTAAATCTATTGAAGTGGTTCAGCTTCAACAAAGCTTCTTCTCATCCAAATTCGCTAATGAAAAGATGGAGTACTAGAAAATAATAATAAATTATTCAAATCCAAGACCCTAATGCATCCAAACTTCACAATCTCATTGCAAAGAAACACTCGATCGGCTATCTCTAGACCAATTCCTACTCAGAGGATGCAGAGAGTGGAGGGCATATTTTTCCACAAGACTAGAGCTTATTTTCCACATGCTACAACTTATTTTCCACAAGACAATCGCCTTCCACTGATATTCTTCTTGTGAAAAAAGAAGTCAAGTCAATCAACAAAAGGAACCGAAAGAAGTTGCCGATAAACTAATGATTCTTTAACAAACGCGTATGCATGCTTTTCCTCAAGCCGCGTATGCTTTTCCTGAAGCAAATGAAAGTTACCTCAAAAGAAGATACCAAGAAACTTTTGTTGTAGTGCTGTGTAATTTAATAGTTATCTCAAAGAAAGGTACCGCAAGGAAGTGCCTAGGAAACTCCTCATCTTTCCTTGAAGTTGCCAAGAGTAGGACCCTGTCTAATTAATTTATTATTTATTCCATTGAAAGGGACCGCAAGAAATTGCCAAGAAACTCTCATCATCTTTCTTCATCAAACATGTATTTCCAATGCAACTTTCAACTTCTGAATTCTCAATTTAAGAAGAGTACACTTTCAGTAGTAATCCGTCATCGATAAACAATTACTTCTCTGATGGCCGTTCAAGGTGCTTCTTCCTCTTCCCTTTCTTCTTTTACTCATAGGTGGAAGTACGATGTATTCTTGAGCTTTAGAGGTGAGGATACTCGTAACAATTTTACTGCCCATCTATATGCTGCTTTAGTTCAAAGAGGCATAAACACATACAGAGATGACGACAAGCTTAAAAGAGGGGAAGAAATCTCACAAGCACTTTCCGAAGCTATCGAAAGCTCAAGGATTTCAGTTGTAGTACTCTCAAAAAAGTATGCATCATCGAGATGGTGCTTGGAAGAGTTGGCGATGATCATCGATTGTGAAAAAACAAAGCAACAAATAGTTCTACCAGTGTTTTACAATGTAGATCCAACAGAGGTACGACATCAGAGTAAGAGTTTCGGAAAAGCATGGGCTAAACTTAAAGATAAGATCAAGGATGAGACGAAGTTACAGAGGTGGAAATCAGCCCTTACAGAAGTGGCCAACTTGGCTGGGTTCACTTCAGGAGGCAGGTATGTTGCTTCTACCCACTCTTAACACAAAAATGCGATAATAATACATCTTAACGAGGCAAACCAAATCTGAGAAGGGAACCAAAAACGTTAATTAAATAGATCATTGCCATTTGTTGCCAGATATAAAACTTTGAGTACAAGTTCATTTTCTTTTGTTTCTTTGTTGTGAAAAGCCTAAAAACTCTGTTTTTTTTTTTTTTTCTTTTTCATTGCCAGGAACGAATCTGAATTTATCCAAGAAGTTGTTCGAACGGTTTTTAAAGTAGTTATGCCTAAATCTTTAAATCACATTTCCAAGCATCTAGTTGGAATGCAGTCTAGAGTACAGTACGTCCGTAATAAGCTTTCAAGTGTAGAAGTGAATGACACTACACGCATACTAGGGATCTTTGGAGTTGGTGGAGTCGGTAAAACAACTCTGGCTAAAGAGATCTACAACTCATTTCTTAACCAGTTTCAATATAGTTGTTTTCTTGCCGACGTGAGAGAAACTTCAAAGCAAGGGAAGGTTTTAATTCGATTGCAAAAAACACTTCTTCGTGAGATCCTAGGAGACTCGAGTTTGAAGGTTCAAAATGAAGATGAAGGAATGGGTCTCATAAAAAAGATGCTTTTGAGTAAAAAGGTTCTTTTACTTCTTGATGATGTGGATCAATTGTCCCAAGTTGAAAAGTTACTTGGAGATTGTGATTGGCTTGGTTCAGGAAGTTTAATTATTATAACAACAAGAAATGAACGTTTATTAACTGATTATAATGTTCATCTAACATACAAGATGGAGGAATTGGATCACAATGAAGCTCGTCGGCTGTTTTGTTGGAAAGCATTCGAAAATGAAGAACCTAACCAAGGTTTTGCAGAACTCACAGAAAATTTTTTGGGTTATGCTGGGGGCCTTCCATTGGCTTTAGAAGTGCTGGGGTCATATTTATATAAAAGAGAAGAAATTAAATTTTGGGAAGATGCTCTAGAAAAGTACAAAAGAATTCCTCCCGATAATATTCAAGACAAGCTTAGAATAAGCTATGATGGTTTGGAAGAAAGTGAAAAGAGTATTTTCTTGGACATTGCATGTTTCTTTGCAGGGGAACGTGAAGAATATGTTACTAACAGACTTAATGGTTGTGGTTTCTTTCCCCATACCGGTATCCCAATACTAAGGGAGAAGTCTCTCATAACCATTGATAAGGATGGCACAATAAACATGCATGATTTACTCAAAGTCATGGGCAAAGAAATTGTTCGTAAAGAGTCAGAGAAAGATCCTGGAAAACGCACTAGGTTGTGGTTTCATGAAGATGTTCGTTATGTACTTGAACAAAATAAGGTAAGATTTACATAAAAGTACATTTCATTCGAGATTGTAAAAATGGGCTGAGAAATACATACACACATGCATCCCTGCACTCATTTATTTATATGCATACTGCATCTACCACACATATCACTCATAAGAGGTATTTTGTTTATAAGTAGAATTCCTTAATTGGCCGGTTACAATTAGACGTAGTTTTTCTATCGGTATCTTGAATTTTTCTTATATCAATAGGTAAGATTAATTAGTAAATATGAAACCAAGCATTGACATTTTGTATTTGATCACTTACTTCGGAACATTCTAATAACAAAATTACCAAACGGTAAGAAATTTTTTCTAAAAAAGTTTGAAAGCGAGGAAGACTAAACAAGCTTGTCTTCTTTTCATATGTAATATATATATACATGCACTATATGTACATAATATATATACATTTAAACAAATTAATGATTCTAGCAAATGATAAAATATGAAGATCAACTTTATTATGTTCTGATTTTGTTGGTAAATTTATGCATTGTCTTGCTAGGGAACAAACAAAATTGAAGGCATACGGATAGACTTGCCTGAAAAGAAGGGTTTGATACACTTGAGTCCTGGAACTTTCGAAAAGATGCCAAATCTCAGAGTACTCGTAAATCGTAATGCACTCTTTTCAGAACCACCTAGTTATTTCTCCAATGAGTTGAGGGTGCTTGATTTTAAAAACTATCATGGTACATCTCTTCCATCGAATTTTAATGGAAAGAAACTGGTTGATTTAAGAATGACTAAGTGGAAGCTCAAATCATTGGGAAATGAATTCAAGGTACTATTATTATCTCTTTTTATTTATATATATATAATATTGTACGTATATGTTGCAAGCTTTTCTCGAGCTTATATTTCATTTCTTTTTGTTTTGTTTTGTTTTTTTTTTTTTACAGAACTTTCAGAATTTGAAATTTTTGATTTTGGTTAAGTGTGATTTCCTAAAAAGAATTCCCGATATGTCGGGGCTTCCAAATATAGAGGAATTGGACATTGAGGGTTGCAATAGATTAGTTGAGGTAGATCAATCTGTTGGATCCCTTAGCAAACTAGTCCTGTTGTCAATTCGCTATTGCGCTAAACTTAAAAGTTTTCCAAGTTACCTCAACACGAGATCTCTGAAAAAGTTTTTTGTTGAATTTTGCAAAAGCCTGGTGTCCTTTCCTGAAATTGGGCTGGAAATAAAACGTTTGCACTGGATTCAATGGAACTCCACTGGTATAAAAGAACTGCCTTCTTCTATTGGGAATCTCACTAAACTTAAAATATTAACTCTAGAAGACAACGTACACCTTGCGCATCTTCCTTCTAGCATTCTTCAGTTGGAACATCTATATGCTCTCAATCTCGGTGGCTGCACAGATATTATAACGTATCCGAAAGTGTCAGTGCATTTGACTCATCATTGTCGGCCCCCATCAAATTCCTCCACGTTTACCAACTGCTTCTCCACACTGCAAGGATTAAATCTATCAGGGAGCACTTTGGTTATCCTTCCTTCCTGGATGGATCGATTTGTTCAATTGACGAGACTCTATTTAAGTGATTGCAAGAAACTCAAAAAAATCGAAGAACTTCCCCCAAATATAGAAGTGGTAGAAGTTAGTGGATGCATCTCGTTGGAAAGTTTTCCAGAAGTATCAAAGAGGTTTGAATTCAATACCAGCAATTTGAGTAAACTACATTCGATTGACTTGCATGGATGCTCTAAAATGCTTGTAAATGTTGGGAGTCATGTGGCAGCTATTCTAAGCCCCCAGGTATCTCTCTCTCTCTGTTTTTTGGATAGGTAACAATGCTGGGGATTGAACCCTGATTCTCGTACTGAGAAACCAAGGCTGGTGCCATCTGGGTCAAGGGCCACTAGCTCACACACATACACACGAGTAGCTTTCTCTATATATAGAAATATGCATTGCTAAAAATAATGATGCTTGTTTAACAGGAAGGTCCACAGTACAACCATTCATGCGGCCTTCTATTTCCTGGAAATAAGATTCCAAATTGGTTCTACCATTGCAAGGAGACTTCAAATAGTTGTTCAAGTGATATGTTTATTGAAGTTGAACTGCTCAATCCTAGTGTGATTAAAGGAATCCTTACATGTGCTGTTTTCACCAAAACCAGTGCTTGTTCTACCCTCTACCATGAACATCTTGAGTTTACTAGTATTTCAATTACGGTCAACTATGATGGTAGATGTCTGGGTAATATAAGCAGAGCAGTTTTTTTAAAGGGCTCAGACCATGTATGGTTGGCTTTCTGCGAACTAGAGCCTTTTACCCTAGCGAATGGAAGTCTGCAAATTTGTTTTGAATGGGATTCAGATGAAATACTTGTCAAGCATTGCGGAGTCCATCTAGTACGCAAGGAAGAGAAGAATGCTAAGAGGAAGCGTGATGATGATGACGAGAAATACTATTCAATGGATGACAATTTAGAGGATGGCGATGTTGGGGATTGAACCCTGATTCTTGGATAGGTAACAATGCTGGGGATTGAACCCTGATTCTCGTACTGAGAAACCAAGGCTGGTGCCATCTGGGTCAAGGGCCACTAGCTCACACACATACACACGAGTAGCTTTCTCTATATATAGAAATATGCATTGCTAAAAAGAATGATGCTTGTTTAACAGAAACATGATTGCGACGAATCATGCGGCCTTGTATTTCCGGGAAATAAGATTCCAAATTGGTTCCCCAATTGCAAGGAGACTTCAAATAGTTGTTCAAGTCATATATTTATTGAAGTTGAACTGCTCAATCCTAGTGCGATTAAAGGAATCCTTACATGTGCTGTTACCACCGGAACCAGTGCTTGTTCAAGTGATAAATTCGCTGATATTTTGATTTTGGTCAACTATGATGGTAGATGTCTGGGTAGCACAGAAAAAAAAATGCGCTCAGGCCATGTATGGTTGGATTTATACGATCTAGAGCCTTTTACCCTAGCGAAGGGAAGTCTGCAAATTCGTTTTCAATGCTGTAATTGTTTTCGATGCCGTAATTGTGATGGTAAACCACTAGTCTCAATAAAACGTTGCGGGGTCCATCTGGTACGCAAGGACGAGGAGAATGCTAAGAGGAAGCGTGATGCTAAGAGGAAGCGGAAGCGTGATGCTAAGAGGAAGCGTGATGATGATTGTATCTTCGAATCCATTTTATGAGTTTGATGACTGACTCAAAGTGATGACGACGATGATGACAGTTCGATGGATTTACACCATTAAAAGGTAATTTACACCATTAATATAATCTCTCTTGTTTTATTTTTGATAAAAAAATTATTACGTGCTTTCAAAATCAATAACATGATATTACAGTATTACTGTGTTATATTATATATTATATAATTAAAATTATTTATTTAAATATAAATATAAATTAATATATATACCATTAATTTAATATAATTAAAATTACTGTCTTCCCAAACATACAAGTTTTCTCACCAAAATAATTCATTTATTAAAAAATACTTCTCTTTAATAAAAATTCAGATTATTAAAAAAATGTTTAAAAAAAATGATTATTAAAAAAATAATTTAAATTATAAATATTAAAATTTATTATTTAAACTTATTTTTAAAATGAGAGCATATTTTCTTTACTAATGATACAAATTTTCTAACTTTTCTCGTCTTTATTGTGCAGCCTCCCAAAGTGATCCTCACGAATTTGCAGTCTCAGGCTTTGTGCCCTTTGTTGATTTTTATTTTTTGGTTTGGATTTTCAATTGATTTATGCATTTGAAAATGTTATGTAATATAATAATTCAAACTATTTTTATTTTTCTGTTTCATCAATATTTAGATTATCAGATTTCTTAACAATATTTAGTGATCGTGGGATTGGCGTGTGCCAAGTTTTGTTTTCTTCCCTCTCCCCCTTTCTCTCTGCTTCTTCTTTCTCAATCTTTATTTTCTTTTTTAGTTTCTTTTCAGTTCTTTTTATTCCTTCATTTGCAGGTTTTCTCAAAGATTGATTTCTTTGCTTTCATCAATATTTAGGTATTTGCTTTCTCTTTTTCGATTTCTTCGAATTCCGACTCTTTTTTTCTTTATTTATTTATTTTTTTGTCATTTGTAGATACACTGATCCAACTGATGTTGATGTTTTTTTTCTTTTGGTGTATTGATTTGATGAACCCGATTTCGTATCGATTGGGATTTTATTGGCCTCTACGATCTCTCTTTTAATTAAGTTTTTGAGGATGACTTCGGTGAATCTGCATATATTTTTGGATAGTTTGCTCATAGAAATGGGTAAAGACTAGAAATAGATTTATTAAGTATTATGGTCTATGTCATGTATATCATATGAGAATCCTTCCCTTAGATATGAGCTTGCATTTGGCGTGATTAGTGAGTGAAGGTGTTTCTTGGATCCAAAAATGAAAAAATTAATTATAAAATTTAAATTGAAATTCTTGTTTCCTTTTAGTTTTAGCGGAGATTTGCCCTTTTTCCCCCACGTCTCCTATTTTCCAATCCATATTTGAATTCCTGGTTCTTATATTTGAATGCTTTTCTGGATTCAATTACATGATATATACGAGTATAGGAGAATGTTAGAGCAGCTACTAATATTTACTCGTGGAGGATTAATCCTCTGGACATGTAAAGAACTTGGAAATGCGCTCAAGGGATCCCCAATTGACGCCTTGATCTTGTCCTGTCTTTTGGAAGAGTGGTCTTGTCCAGCATCATACAACTATGATGCCGCTAGTGCTGCTTACACACTCAAATGGACCTTCCATAACGAGCTTGGCCTTGTATTTGTTTCTGTATATCAGCGGATCCTCCATCTGTTGTATGTGGACGATCTGCTCGTAATGGTGAAGCGTGAGTTTTTGGAGGTGTATGATCCGAAACAGACAGCCTTTAGTGATTTTGATGAAACTTTTAAGCAACTGAAAAAGGAAGCTGAAGCTCGTGCTGAAGATTTGAAGAGATTAAAGCAGCTGGTGGGCAAGTCTCTAAATAATATTAAGAAGCAAGGGCAGATGCAAAATGCTAGATTTGAAGGAGTAAGTAACAAAAAGAGTGAAAGTGCTTCCCCCAGTGATGGTGGGGATGGTGATAATTCAAAGGCCACAACTTGGAGAATGGGCACTCCAATGGTAACTATGCTTATAATGAAGATTATAAGGTGAATGTTGGTGCTAACAGTATAGAAAATGGGAGCTCCGATGCTGGGGCTTTTGATGTAAATAAGCTTCAGAAGCTTAGAGCTAAAGGTGGGAAGAAAGACGAAACCCTTGTTAGCAAGGGCTCTAAGGCAGAGCCAAAGAAAAAGATAACAAGGAAGAATAGCGTTTGGGACGATTCACCTCCTCAGGCAAAATTGGATTTCACAGATGATGTGAGTGAGAATGGGGACAATATAGAGGTTGTTGCAGTCGATCATGGAGAAAGTATGATGGACAAGGAAGAGATTTTTAGCAGTGAAAGCGAGCTGAAGATGATGAGGAAGTGGGAAAGGACAGCAAGCCTGAAACTAAGAAGAATGGGTGGTTTTCAACAATGTTCCAAAGGTTAGTTTATTAATTTCAATCCTTTGGTTATTGTGTGTGCATGTATGTCTTAATTTAGAGCATACACGTAATTTTATTTTTATGACTTCCATTCACTATCTGTAGTATTTGTAGTTTTAGGCATAGTTAGTTGAAGGATATTGCTTGAGTTTTTCAACAATGTCTTTCTTCATGAAAAAAATATGATACTGAGTACTTGATCTCCATACGGCAATTCAATATAATGTTTTGGGCCATAATTTAGTTTTTACATCGTTACTTCCTTTAAAATCTACTTATTTTTCAATTTACACAGACAGTGCCATTAAACCATAAATGAAGTTTAAGTGCCTAATTTTCCCTTGTGCAGTTCAAACAATTACGTTATAAAAGAAAGAAATAAATAAATTATCTCATGGAATTATTGGGAGAAATCATTGTTTTCTTTGTAGTGATTTATTTATCTATTTTTCAAAAGGCTGGGGTGTACAAGTAGGCTTCCTTGAAGTTTATCTTGTTGATGGCTGAAATTTCATATTTGTTTTTGTATTTTGTAAGAACCCATGAATCAATTGTAAACTTCAGGCTTTTAGGCATTAAAATGGGTTGTCGCCTTACCATTGCATTTTTTGTTAAAATCTGTCTTGACATTACCAGATACTTGCTTCATTAATTATTCACTTTCGTATGTTCAGTATTGCGAGCAAAGCGAATATGGAGAATTCAGACCTGGAACCAGCTTTGAAAGCTCTCAAGGATAGGCTTCTAATGAAGAATGTGGTATGCATCAACGATCTACTATGTTTTCATATTTGCTTTATCTGTACTTCTCAAATACACTCAGCCTGCTACTTAGAGCTCCTTGTTTTTACATCACAGGCTGAGGAGATAGCAGAGAAACTCTGTGAATCAATGGCAGCGAGTCTTGAAGGGAAAAAGTTGGCTTCATTTACAAGGATATCTTCAATAGTGCAGGTTTGTTAATCCATCCCTTTCTTTTTTAATCTCAACTGCTTCGTTTCTCATCATTTGATTCTTTGTGATAAGATTAAGACCCTGGCACGAAAAAATGACTGCAGGCAGCAATGGAAGAAGCTCTTGTTCGTATTTTAACTCCTAGGTGCTCTGTTGACATATTGAGGGATGTGCATGCTGCCAGGGAACAAAGGAAGCCTTACATTGTTTTTGTCGGTGTTAATGGAGTTGAGAAATCTACTAATCTAGCCAAGGTAAGCTAGCCCCTACTCCTGTATCGTAGAGGATGCATGTGCATGTGTATTTGCATACATTGGTCCTGTGAGCACACTTATTATATTCTATGAATTTTGAGTGTAGAGTTTCTTTAAAAAATTACTTTGCAGGTTGCCTACTGGATTCTGCAGCACGAGATCAATGTCATGATGGCTGCTTGTGACACATTCCGATTTGGAGCGGTTGAGCAGCTGCAGACTCACGCGCTAAGGCTTCAGATAGGACATTTGATTTTACAGCCTATTACCAAGCTATTTAGCTTCTTTACTCGGAGAGGGTTTGTTTGTTGAATAAAATATGTAAGTAATACAAGCTGGACCCTTTTTGCTGAATTTTCACCTTTCTCTCTTGTAAGATTTCTATATTTGAGAAGGGCTATGAGAAAGATCCTGCCATTTTAGCAAAGGAAGCAGTTCAGGAGGCAACACATAATGGTTCTAATGTGGTTCTAGTTGATACAGCTAGTCGAATGCAGGTATCGCGCTTAGCTGGTATTATGTTATAAATATGTGATGTTATCTGCTATATGTATCATACTGACTTATATATAGAATTAGGACTATGAGTTTCACTGACATGTTTGTTTTTACTCCATCATGGCCATTTGATACATGTACTCCATTTTTCAGGATAATGAACCGTTGATGAGAGCACTCTCAAAGCTTATTTACCTAAACAATCCTGATCTAGTCTTGTTTGTTGGAGAGGCACTGGTTGGAAATGATGCCGTTGATCAACTTTCAAAATTCAATCAGGTATGACTTCTAGATTCAGGATTGTCATCTATTGTTGGGACCTTTTATTTATCGACTTATTTAAGCTACACTTATTTTGTATACAGAAATTAGCCAACCTTTCGACTTCAGCTAGGCCAAGACTAATAAATGGGATCTTGTTCACAAAGTTCGATGCCATTGATGATAAGGTAGTTACTCTTCAAACAGCAAGGAGTTTGAGAGTTTTGATTGCTTGATTTACACTAGGCCAAGACTAATGTATAACTGAAATTCATGGCCTAAGTTGGAGCTGCACTTTCAATGGTTTACATATCTGGGCAACCGGTCATGTGGACGGTCATATACAGATCTCAAGAAGTTCAATGTCAAATAGATTGTCAAGACCCTCCTTAAATGAGAATGTGTGGGTTTCATTCTTCATGGTGTGCTGTGTGTCTGTCTGTCGCTTGGGAACATCTATGTTGTTGCTGAACTTTCTGTGCGATACCGTATGAGCCCATGAACTTGTTCGAGGTGAATCAGTCACTTGCATCTGTTGCTTGTATTATTGTTAATCCCACGTGTTCCATCTCTCTCTCTCTGAAATTGATTATGGGAGGGAGCCTTTGCTTGCTTTACATACAAATCTTATGACGTTTCTTCATAGAATGATGATATGTGACGCGTATGAAACAAAAATAATGCTGGGGTTCCTATCGCTATTCTAGAAATACCAAGAAGTGTTTTGTGAATACTATTGAATTGATTGTGAATACTAGTGAAATTATTTGAGTAAGATGTTTTACTCGGTTTTGAAAAACAAGAAATAAAAAGTTGAATAAAAATATTATGAAGTGAAAATATTATTAGGATATAATTTTTTAATATTAGCTTTGTTTTGAGGATTAAAAAAACTAAATTACTTTTTGTATTTTGTTTTGAAGTTTGGAAAAATTGTAATGATTAAGTAATGATAAAGATGAAAAAATTGAGTATTGAAAATTGAAAAGTATTTGTGTTTAAATAATGTTTAGGAATAAAATGAGATAATAAATTCTGAGATGAGATGAAATGAAACCATCTCTATTCACGAGAGGTCTATGAATAGAATTACTTAAAAGGACAAACTTGCAATAAAAATGGTTTACAATCTTAGTATTATATTTATATATATATATATATATATATATAATATATCAAACATTTTTTTATAATTTTTTTTATGAACTACATTTCTCTCAAAAAGATTAGTGCAATTATTTTTATAGTCAAGCCTTTCTCAGGAATGGTTACTACTTTACTTTGAATGCATGAGAAATGTTTGATATAAAATTTTACAACTGAACTTCAAAAATTGATATGGTTTTTTTATTATGCAACAAATTGCAAAACTCTTCTAGACCTAGAGTCCATCTAACTAGTTTATGAGTTTCATTTTTTGTGTCCCCCCCCCCCCCCCCCCCCCCCCCCGGGGCCGCCCGGGGGCCCTTTGATGATTTGTATAGTTTAAATTGCACAGGTTTTTAACAAAAGTAAACAAATCTTTTACTCGTGAAAAAATAATTATGCAAGTACCGTACAATAATTTTGAAAAAAGTGAATAATAATTATATACAGTCGTGGAGTGTGCAAGTGTCGTGCAGTCGTTTTGAAAAAGAGTGATGTCCACTATTAAAAAATTAATTTCTTTTTATATGAATCCTATATTTATTCCCTTTTTTCAAAATGATTTTATACGACGCTTACACACTCATGACTACAACTATCATTTCTCAATTCTTAAAATAAGTGTGCAGAACAACAACCTAGTACTTTTTCGTGTTGCATATTCTAGTAGTGCATGATGAAAATGTATCAACGATTTTAGCAGGGCATTATTAAGCACAACGTAAAGGATCTTACTACATCATTAAAATCTCAATTTATTATTGTAACCTCAAAAGAATATTACTAAAATCATAAAAATAACAAAACAAATGTTTCCCTTCTGTAAATCACTTTACTTCCAATGAATTGAATCAATCCCACTCATTACCATAACTACTACAAACATATATCATCATTTCCTCCTCAAAACAACACTAACATTCCCACAACCCCCAAAACCACCAAACCACCCCTCAGCCTCGTACCATCACTTGTTGGAGCCACCGCAGGCCTTCCGATTCCACCAGAGAAGATGTCGGTGATACATCGGAGAATCGATGCCTCACTGACAACACTACGGTGGCCAGTTTTTGGCCCTTCTCACAGTGGTCTTCAGTTCCATTGATAAAATAGAATGGCCCTGATCTATCAAGCTTCACCTTGGTGTTCCCATCTTTGTATACTGCTATAGGACTCGAAGTACTACAACTCTCGTAGTCCTTTTTGCTCACTTGAAGCACAGAGTCCTTGCTTGGATCATAGTTCCAAACTGTAAAGTAAGATAGGCAACACAAAACCCTAATGAAAATAAAATTTCATGAAACAAATTAACCAGAGTAGACCCAGATGAAGGAAATGTGAGAAAATGGAGATTTCAAAGAAAGGGATAGTGTAGTACCTAGTGAGTCTCTGATTTGAAAACGTGAGCCTTCAGCCCATTTGTTAAGGGATTCTAAGTTAGAGGCTGAGATTATCCTAGCATTGGTCTTGCCTCCAACCAAGAATTCTCTAGCTTCTATGAAGGAGAGGAAGAGAGATATGAGGAGTAGTGAATATAGCAGAGCTCTGTTTGAAGCCATGGCAGACACAGTTACAATTCTTTTAGAGAGAGATAGAGAGAGAGAGATGGTCGAGGAAATAGAGGCCTTTGTGGGCTGTTTATAGTGACGGCGGGGAGAAAACTAGCCCTTATGGCAGGTTTAGGTTTAGAGATTGATTTCGATTTGGAATTCCTTGCGTACCTTTTTTTGGGCCTACCTATTTTTTAATGTTCCAGTTCTGGCATGGGCCTATTTTCTGATCCCAGATTTATCTCTCCGTCACTACCTCTAACGGGAGGGAAAAATCTTTGTGCATATTGATGTGTCTGAAATTTGAAACAGAGTGGTGTGTTCTTGTCTTCAAGAAAAATTATACTTGTAATTATAGTGTACGCGAGCATCACTTTGTTTTAAAAAAAATTAACAAATATGAAATATATAAAAAAATTAATTTTCTAATTGTGGACATCACTCTTTTTCAAAAAGAATGTACAGAGCTTACATAATCTTTAACTATATCTAAAATTACTTTGTCTTCAAACTTCAATTTTCCTTATGTGTAAATTAATTCTATTGCGGTCTTATTGTGAAAAATATTATCGGCATTGTTTGGTTTGGGGACTAGATATACAAACCATGAAGGTCCAAAGAAATTCATGAATGTTGCTCATTTCTTATAAACATGTTCAATCTCTTATCCATAGGCAAGTGGGATTATTAGTCAACATCCTCCCTCACATGTAGGCTAGTATTTTTTCTGGTTCTTGTCATGAGGTAAGTAGTGTAAACTTTCATTCGTTCTTAAACTGGTTTTACAAGAGATGGTTGTTCATTCCTTATAAACATGTCTAAAACCTTGTTTACAGGCAATATAAGATTATTCCTCAATATCCTCTGTCACGTGCAGTCTAATATTTTTCATGATCTTTGTCACGGGATAAATAGTGTAGGCTCCTATTCGTCCTGTGGTAGATTATGATACAATGAAAAAATTCATGAACCTAACTCATTTTATAAAACAGATTCAATAAGAAATGGTTGTTCTTTCATTATAAGTATACCCAAGATCTTGTCAACAGGTAGTACTATAAGAAGTCTCGGAGCCAAAAATTATATCTTCGACATGAAGGCAAACTTTGCCCACTCAAAAGTTAAGATTGTTGCTGTTATTTTATTTAGATCTGGTTTTTTCAATCCAATCAATTCATTTTGGCTTTTAAAACATGGTGAATGTGCTCTTTATGTTGAATAAATTCTGAGAGAAACCATATGACTATTTCAGTTTGGTTTTCAAAAAATGAAAACTTGTTCGATTTCATTATTCCCTAATTAAGAGGAATTGGATGAAGTAATTAAAGATGCAAAGATTGCCAAAAGCACCAATATCTAACAATATGTAATTTCCATATGGCTTCTTGCACTTCGTTTCTCGTCCAAAAGACATTGGCTACTTAAACTGATGTAATTTGTTGTGGTTCGTCAGATTGTAAAGTTGTTTTTATTGTAAAGTAGATATGACGAATCATATAAAACCACGTCAATTTATAGAATTATTTTTGTGTAATTTCTTTATGATTGTAGTACTTCTCTAGAATTAATTAATGTTAGAGAAGACACACTTATGTTTTTATGGCATTTTATCGCTCATCGCACCCTGACAATGCCACATACTTATTTTTAAAAAGATAAGTGTTACAATTGTAAAGAGATTTTATAAAAATAATTCTTCAAATTAACATGATTCCATATAATATGTTAGATTTATTTTATAATAAAAGTAACTTTATATTATAATTACGACATCAAGCTACATCAATTTATAAATTTACTAGTATAAAATTTATTTGTTGTTAAAGTATTTCTCCTTTAAAAATCTAGAGTAATCCGAAGAGCAATACGTGAGAGCACACTTCCAATAATTATTCTAAAAATAATTATATATATATATATATATATATATATATATATTTAATAAAACTTATTTATTGGGAGTGGTATAGCCTCTATTGGGCCCAAGCAAAAGATGGGGTTGTACACTTGGGCGGTAGACACTTCGAGTGGCAAAGTAGTGTTTCCCATTAATAAATTGATTGTTGGTCTTGGCATGAAAAGTTAGTTGTGGTTAAAAAAATAAATAAATAAATAGGATGAGTGGATTTTATAAAATTGAAAATATATTATCTTTTATATCAAATTAATTATTTTTAATTACATGTTTTTCTCTTAATAGTTATCATTTAATTGTTCTTGATGTGATATGAAATAATTAAATGATAAATAATAGATAATAAATTACTTTTTAATTATATAATATCATATTAGAGAAAAAGATGATAAAATGATAAAAAAAAATTTATAAGAATATTTTTATAAGAATTCATAAAAATGTCTAAAATATATATATTAATGTTAATCCAATAAAAAAAAATCTCTAAACTGTTAAAAATCTCGATGCATCAAGGTGCTTTTACTGAAGGTAAAATCATCACCGATGGTATTGCTTTGGCTCAAGAACTCACTCATAGTTTATCTAGAATAGTCTAAGGTAATAATGTCATGCTCAAGGTCAACATGGCCAAAGCCTTTAACAGATTCAGTTGGCATTATCTCATTGGTGTTCTTACCTCTTTTGGTTTTAGCGAGGGTGTTATCTCCCTTCTTCATAATTGCTTCTCCAATAATACTTTTTTTATTTGTTTAAATGGTACTCATTTTGGGTATATTACTTCAAGATCTAAGATAATGTGAACCTTTATCTTCCTTGCTTTTCATTCTTAGTGAAGAGCCTTTGAGTAGAGGCCTCCACAAGTTTATGGCGGATGACCAGATTTCTCCCTACGCTATCTCTCATGATTGTACCTCAATTTCTCATATTTTGCTTGTCAATGATCTTTTGATCTTCACTAATGGCTCCAAAAATAGTCTCAGCACTCTTATGAAGTTCACCCCCCATTATGAATGCATGTCTAGTCAAAAGATCAATCAATCCAAGAGTATCTTATTACTATCCAAGAATGTCTGTCGTTCCAGAATACTCATTGTTGAGTCTACTACGAGCTTTCATGGGGGTGTCTTCCCTACTACTTACCTAGGGGCCCCCCCTCTCTTACAAAAAAAATTCCTTTGTCAACTTACGACAACATCCTCACCAAGATTTATAAGAAGATAGCTAGTTGGAAAGGACATCTTTTTATCCATTGGTGGTAAACTTTGATTAAATCAGTTTTATCCTCCATTCCGATCCATATCCTCTATGTTCCTAGTCTCCCAAAAGAGTCATTGAATCCATTCGTAGATCTTTTGATAATTTCTTTTGGGGTGACTCCGATGGTCATCCTAAGAAGAAATGGTCTCACAAAATTGTATTTGTCATCCAATTTCTGAATGTGGTCTTGGTATCAGGAACCTCTATGATGTTATCAAGGCTCTTCATTATAAATTGGCTTAGGGATTTCTGTCTTCTAATTCCATCTGGGCGAAACTCTTTTTCCAAAAAAACATGAATAAAGTTCACTCTTTAGGTCTCATTAAGGCTAAATCTTTCCACTCTAACTCTTGGAAAATTGTTTGCAACTATCTACCTATAATACATTAGGAAAGGCAATGGAAAATTCAGGAAGGCACCCTAATTTTTTGGCATAATGACTGGGCAGGGAAAGGTTCGTTGCCCAAAAAGGTTTCAATATCTCTAACCCTAACCTTCTTCTTAAAGACATGTGCTCTTCCATAGGTTGGAACATTGAAAAGCTTATGGCCCTTGGTGACCATGCTCTCCTTTAGGAGGTTTGTATTTATCTGGTGAGATTTAAGTTGGGCCTTGATTCGAGAGTTTGGAAACACACCAATGATGGAAACTTTAGTTATAAATATGCTTGGAACGTTTTTAGGGATCACTACTCATTTTTCTCATTTGGTCCTTATATATATGGAATCATGTTCTCCCTATCAAGGTTTCTATTTTCGTTTGGAAATTATGGCATAATGACATTCTTCTAGATGATTAGACCCAACACTCTAGTATCTTTTTGGATTCCAAATATTCTTGTTGCTCTGAGGGTTTTTTAGAGACCGCTAACCATGTCTTTGTAGACTGTGTCGTCTCTAAACGAGTTTGGCACCATTTTTTTTTTCTATTTTTTGTTTCAATTTCACCACCCTTGATAATTTGAGGAATCAAGTCACTCAATGGTGGCTTGCCTCTAGAGGCTCGGACCAATTTCATAATCTTGGTAGCCTTCGGAAGTCTCTAATTCTTTGGGAGATTTGGATTACAAGGAACAA
The DNA here is from genome assembly GCF_018687715.1 of Carya illinoinensis. NCBI lineage: Eukaryota > Viridiplantae > Streptophyta > Magnoliopsida > Fagales > Juglandaceae > Carya > Carya illinoinensis. The sequence continues at coordinate 29,046,052 of NC_056767.1, forward strand.
AACTAGATTCAAAGACAATCTCATTAACTCTGATATCATCATTTATAAGATTGTCAATTGGCTTAGGAATTTCAACATGCTTCTAAAGCCTCGTTCTCTACTCGTCAACTCAAATGCTTCCACCCTCGTGTCTTTTCACATTTCTCAAATCACCATCTGTGCTAAGAGGCCAATCTTAGTGAAATGGTTTCTTCCTCCTTTTGAAGCACTCAAATTAAAAATTGATGATGCTTCCAAAGGCAACCATGGTTCTTATGGTTGTAGCAGTATCTTTAGGTCCTTTAATTGCTCCATTATTGCTGATTTTTCTTATTTCTTGGACTTTGGTACTAATACTCTTACAGAATTATCAATTTTGAGATTTGGTCTTTCTATATTTTATCAGTTAAGTATTTCTGAACTTATTGTTGGATCATATTCTCTCATTGTCGAAAATTGGTTTAATACTGAATCCCAACCCCTTGACAATATTTTGATATTTGGGATGATGTTTCGCCATTCAAGCATTATTTTCATTTTAGTTTCAAATACGTTTACAGAGAGGGCAATGCTTTAGCAGATAGTCTCAACTCATTTGGAGCCCTGGCCAGCACGAAAAGTTTTTCTTCTCTAGTTCAATTGCCTAAGCATATGCGTGGCTTGCATGCTCTCTAGCTTTCGACATTGTCTCTAATTTATTATTCATTTATGGATTCTTTATAATCTTATTTTATTAATTTTCTCATTTTATTTTCTTTATGAGCTTGTTTTGAGATCTTATTGTAATCGCTCCCTTTGTATACGGTATTTCACCGTCAGTCATAAATAAAGGTTATCAATAAGATTAGAATCTCGTCCATCCATCTATCGCTCGACACCCCGTCCCCACCGTAATCCCGTCTCCACGTAATCCATCTATCGTCGTAATTGAGTATTTTTCTCCCTATAATTTTTTTATTTTTTTATTTTTGGATAATGAGACCAGTTTTCGTCTTTGATATATTCAGCAAACTCCAATTACCACTCTTCCAAGGTGTTGTTCTACCCTGAAGAGTTTCTTTCAGGGGCATAGAGCTTTTCTTCTGGTTTGAGGGATGATGGACTGTGCTTCTTCTAATCCCTTTTCGCATGGTCCCATCGCATTTTTGCGAGGTAAAGGAATCCTTCGAACACCCAGAGTAGACCCATTTAAAGTTTCCTTCCAGAGGAATCATCCCGAAATCCTGAAGCTTGACCGACACCCAGACGGTCTCGCCTCGTTCCGTTCTTTCCAGGTATGCCCCTCTCTGAAATCCCACAGCTCAAGTTTGTTGGGTATGACACTTGACTGGAAATATGGGAAATATGTTTGAGTTTCATGGAATTAAGATAGTGTATTGATATATTGTTATTGGTGAGACTGCTTGTATCTTGGAATAAATTCTATTGAGTGAATAACAATGTGGGTGTTTGGCAAACCGCATAACTAGTTCAGTTAGATTTTGAACCGATCGAGAAATGAAAACTTGTTCGATTTCGAATTTGCTGGCTGACACTGGGCTTCTATTTGAATCAATCGAAGGAAAGTTCCTGATATATTCAGGGTCTACAATAACAATGACTGATTTCTGTTAAAAGTTTGTAACAAAACAATTTTGATTATGAGTGTGTTTCTTGAGTAACCAGAATCAAACGTTGAAGTGTCTCCAGTTACTGTAACTGAGCTTGAAAATCTAGCCCGTGTGAAACTGCTTCGATTCTAATAGATGTAGTTCTGAGGAACTTCCTATCTAGTGTTTATTCTTCATGTCTCCACTTTCATTCTTTTGCAGCGTAGTAGCAGTAAAATCATACTACCATTAAATTCTACAAATCCAACACTGAAGTTGCACCAATCATATGCATTGGTCATCACAAGCGAACTTCCTCAAAATGCCGATTTTCCTCGCTATTATTCAAGGAAGGAGAAAAAGCCTTTTCCAACACCCGTATTGGAGCTGAGGCGGGCTGCCAGGGAGAGATTTAAAAACAGTAAAGGCCGGCCTAAAAAACCTGCCCCACCCCCAAAGAATGGGCTACTTGTGAAGAGCCTTGTACCACTCGCTTATGATGTGTTCAATGCAAGGATAACATTGATTAACAATCTCAAGAAACTCTTAAAGGTTGTGTGTGTGCATGCTTGCGGGTAATCCATTCCTCCTGATTATCCTTTGCCAATAACAAAATTCGAGTCATGGGGAGCTTATGGAAAAAGTGAGATCAATATTTGTTAAAGCAGGGAAAGTCAAATTCGTGGGGCGCTGCACATCATTTGTCAAACTAACCTGTTGCATGCATTCATGATTAATATCTATCCTGCATGATAATTGTGTACACGGTGATGCAACAACATATTGATAAACATCCCACTTAGTTATGTGAGACAAACTTAGGTATCTTTGCTTGGTTTTTAAACTGGCTGTCATTGCATGAGATTACTTCATATGAGCAATTCTTCTAATTTGTTGTTAACCGGGGAACATGTTACTCTACGTGAACAACAATTGTACTGTTATCTAAGCAACCTAGCAAAAGTTATTGTTTGTCAGAGCATTGGTGGAGCTCAAACTTATTGTTTAAAGGCTAGAATACATTTTGATTCCCGTAAGTTTGAATTTGGTGTCAATTTGGTCCATAAAGTTTAACTTTCATGATATCATCCATGAAAGTTTGGCTTGTTATTGGTGTCGTCCTTCCATCCATCGTTGTTAATCATAGTTGTTAGTTGTCAAATGATTTTACTAATGAGCATAAACGATATTCTTTTGTTGAGCCTTTTTTTCTTTCAAGAGATAATTTCATTGAAGAAAAAGAAAACAAATTAACGTAGTTGACAATAAGGACAGGGATATACCAGAGATATTTTCTTTAAGGCTCAGCAGATTTGGATTGAGCTTTGATTACATGCCTTTATGAGGACTACAGAGGCAAAAGTATGGCCCCACAAGATAAAAACTATTTGTTATAGAGTATGAATTGGTATTGCACCTGTAGAAAATTTGGTATATGTGTGCATTGTGTTGTTTCTAATTTGTGTGATTTTGATGTGGGGATGTTCAAACTTTAGAAATTGAATCCCTTTACCCAATATCCACAGTATCCACCGTGACTGGAAAACACTGCATTCTACACAATCAAATCTGGCTTGCATTTCTTGTGGAACATGCTATTCACTTGTCAACAAGTTGCAGTTTTAGATAAGCTGCTGCAACTTCACTACTCTGAAATGGAATCCAATCCGAACTTTTTATCTCTCGGTCATTGGTCTTGATCAGAACCTCTGCTTTTGTGCACCTCACATGAAGAGCTAGTAATTCCCTCCCTTCAAGTATTTTTGAACCATGGCAGGACTTTTTATTGAACAAGTTACAAACTGCAGAAATATCTGTCTGATGGTATAGAATTAGATTATTCTAGTTGGATGAAATGGGGCATAATAGTTGGGTCTTTATGATCAGAGCATGCAACTACTTGGTTCTTGAGTTGGATTTTTGTAAGTCTTTGAGAGTTCCCAGTGAAGAAATTGGAATTGAAATAACATTTAGCACTAGGTTGATGACTCTGGTCTTGATGGAGTACACAAATCGATCAAGTGGCTTACTACAAAAGTTAATCCTTGCCAGTATCTTTTGGTTTCGGTGTTGGTGACTCCACTTGGAACATTTGGCCTGAAACAAGCACTTTCTCTGTGTTTTTTTTTTTCCTGTTTTCTTAATGGGGATAAATGGAAGTATCAAATTAACAGACTAAAACTAAAAACTAGCCAAAATTTATATGGACCTAAATCTGTCTTGATGAATAAATTTTGTGACTTCTGTCTTGAATGCTTTTGCAGCTGCTGCAATGAAATTCATGTGGGACACGTTGGGCATCCATTCAGATCTTGTAGGGGCCAAAATGCTAACGTCCGCAAGGGCCTTCATGTATGGACAAGTGCAACTGTGGACGACATAGTCTTATCAGTGGAAGCCTTCCACCTCTGTGACCGCCTAGGAAAGCGTATTCCTCATGAGGAGAGATTCTCAATTCCTCGAATTCCAGCAGTAGTTGAACTCTGCATCCAAGCTGGTGTCAATCTTCGTGAGTTTCCAACAAAACGGAGAAGAAAGCCTGTCATTCGCATTGGGAAAAAGGAATTTGTTGATGCAGATGAAAGTGAACTACCAGATCCTGTTCCAGAAGTTCCTGAGAAACCATTATTAACCGAAATACCAGATTCAGAGATAGTAGCCCCATCTGATGAAGACGATGTAGCTTGGCTTGGAGAGGAAACGCTACAAGCTTGGGAAAAGATGAGGGGAGGTGCCAAGAGGCTCATGAAGATGTACCCTGTGAGGGTTTGTGGATATTGCCCGGAGGTGCATGTGGGTGCTAGTGGGCACAAGGCACAGAACTGTGGGGCACACAAGCACCAGCAGCGGAATGGGCAGCATGGTTGGCAGTCGGCAGTGCTAGATGACTTGATACCACCTAGATATGTGTGGCATGTTCCTGATGTAAATGGACTGCCATTGCAACGGGAGCTCAGGAACTTCTATGGTCAAGCACCTGCGGTAGTCGAGATATGCATACAGGCTGGTGCTGTTGTGCCGGATGAGTACAAATCAACAATGAGGCTGGATGTAGGGATCCCCTCGGATGTTAAAGAAGCAGAAATGGTCATTTGACGTGATTGTATTTCGTAATTTCTTCTTTCCTCAAAACCATTATTTTCAAACACAATGTAGAGTATTTGTAGAATAGTCGAGTTGAATACAGTAGAAACTTCCATCTGATTTTGATCAGTAATAAGAGTTGTATGAAGTTGTCCTTTCATCTCGATTAGGAGATTCTAAAATTATGGAGGCTTAGCTCAATCATCACACATCTTTTCAAGTTCATCATAGTTGGATAATGACATAAGCTTGGAACTAAATGGTTGTTGGTGATCCATCTCAATACTCAATATTGTCTTTATTTGTTACCCAAGTTTTTACCATCCTTGAAATGCGTGAGGTGGTATTGAGAACAATACCGGATGGGGAAGATTTTTTTTTTTATTTTTTTATGAAAAATTCTATACATCATATTATCATCTCACTTTCATCCTATTACGTAAGATATGACCCATTTATCACTATTGAATGATCATTTATTGCATACTTTTTTATCATCTAATAGTGATGAATGTGCCACATTTTATTTAGTAAAATGAAAATAATACGAAAGTGTGATATATAGTATTACTCATAATATTTTAATAATATTTTATTTAACTTTCAATTTTTATCTCAACTTATCTCATTTCATGTCAATTCACTATCCAAGCGACACTAATAAAAATGAAAAATTTTATACACTATATTATCATTCTATTTTTATTTTACTAAATAAAATATGGCACATTTATTATCATTAAATATTTATTTATTATATGTTTATTTATTATTTAATGATGATGAATGTATTACATATTATTTAATATGATTAAAATAAAATAAGAATATGGTGTATAGTATTAATCAGGAAAAATACGTTATATTTAAAAAGTTTTTCGAGCTTGATTGGTAAATGGAAGTTCAATTTTCTGACTTAGATAATTCTGTGATTTGGATTTCCAGATATCGACAAGCGAAATGACGAAGCTACGGACAAACGCACAAGTTGGTATTTTGGTGATACTGTTTATGTAAACGGTGTATGAACAGTAACTTGGAATTTGCAGTGCCAATTCACCGTAAACCCCACACCCGTCACCTTCGTTCGTACTACGTTGTTTCTTAAGCGGGCCACAGAGAGAGAGAGAGAGAGAGGGATTTCATCGATGGAAGTTGCTTCCAACGCACCACGCACTATACTCCATCATTTTGGTTTGTTCGCTTTTTCTTTATCCGAACTATTCGTCTGTCTTTTTCAGTCTCTGAATTTCTCGCTCTTCACACAAATTTTCAGGTTTTAAGGAATCGAGATCTTTCGCGGCATCGTCATTATTTCCAGTAATTGCTTATCTATTCAATGTGTATTTTATTTTACCCGTGTTTGTTTCCTGAGAAAACGAACTTGGGGTAGTCTTACCTGGTTTGACTATTACTTATCAACCAAGCAAAATACTGCATTTTTTTTAATAGGAAAACACTTTCGATTTTTACAGGTTTTGGTTGAGAACGTTGTTCTAGAATAATATTCAGGAAAATGATTTTTTTTTCCCCATAAAATATCGTTTTACGATCATCTCAAATGATGTGGTTGTCTTTTTACTTTCCTCTCCTTTCAGGTCCAAGGATAGTGATAGTCGTTATAGATTGTGTTATCTTTAGGGTTTGATAAGTATAAGCTGTTGGCACCGATTTTACAGAGCAAATATTTGTTATTAATAATAATTTCTTCCATGAAGGACCCAGTTCTGGTAAAATGAGATCAATATCCCAGTCCTATCACTTAGCTGACCTAAATCGTTATTCCTGCATTGTGCGATGTCAATTTGAATGACCTTCCTACGCAGCATATGTTATCCTGAATTTCATGTTCCTAAATGTTTATTTTGTGTTTAGCGATATTGAGAAAAGCAATTTTTTTTTCCTACTTTGATACTGGTGTTATTTACATAAATTTGGTTCCATGGTTCAGTCGTGCAGTTATAAAGGACATTACACTGTATGCCCTCCGCATAAACATGCAATTTCAATAAATTCTACTAACTGTAAGTAAGTCTATCTCTAGCATTTGCTTATTAAAAAAAAAACGTCTCTAGCATTTAATCATACCGTTGAATGTAGATAGCCTTCATGCCCATATAAATGAGCAATGACATGCTTCATTTCCAGTTGATATTCGTTTAACAATATTTTGTTTTAGTCTTTCACCATTTCTGGCGTAAAAGGACCTATCTTCTCTTTTTATTTTTTTGCTTGATCACAGACTGTATCAATTATTTCATAGGGATGCGTTTTTAGACTTCCTAATTACTCCCCTTACAAACTACACATTATCATCAGAACAGGGTAAAATGTACATTGTGATGCTTATCTTCTTGTGTTGATTCCCTGCTTCCTGCAATTTATGGGTGGTGGAGAGAAGCTGTTATGTTCTGACCTTTGTAAAAAATTCTTGAAAAACAGAGTCCCCTTTGTTTTATGTCTTAAGTATGAACCGCACAAAGACGTTGCTGAGACTACATATATAATCTTCATTGTTTTGTGGAACATGGATTGTGATATTTGGTATTTCCTTCTATGAAGTCTGATGTCATTTATGGAAACATAATTTTTCAAATTTTTTGATTGTGAGCCTTTTCTTTTGCAGCTGCTCAAAGTAGTTATTTATCTGTTCCAAGGAAGTATGTCAGTTTGCCACGGCACTATTTAAAGCCAAAGGAGGATCTAAATAGACCATATTATGATAATAGATTGCATAACGGAAATAGATACGTAGTTGTGAGATCTGAACTTGCTGGAACTGGGAACTATGATGCCAGCTCCCCATTATCAGGTTTCTCCTTAAATCATTTTCTGATATTAAACATGTTTATATTTAAGCTTATCAGCCTAATCTTTTCCCTTTTAACATCTTCAAAGTGCAGAACATAAGTTGGGCTCAAAAATTAGGGGAATATGCTTTTATGCTGTCACTGCTTTCAATGCCATCTTTCTGTTTGTGCTGATGCTGGTGGCACATCCATTTGTTCTCTTGTTTGATCGATACCAAAGAAGATTTCATCATTTCATTGCCAAAACTTGGGCAACTTTCACTGTCACTCCATTTCTTAAAATCGAGTATGAGGGATTGGAGAATCTGCCTCCTGATATTCCTGCTGTATATATTTCCAACCACCAGAGCTTTCTAGACATCTATACTCTTTTCACTCTGGGAAGAAGCTTCAAGTTCATCAGCAAGACTTCAATATTCCTCTATCCCATTATTGGTTGGGCCATGTTTCTGATGGGTACCATTCCTTTGAAGCGCATGGACAGTAGAAGCCAGTTGGTAATTCCTTCTCTTATAAATGGTTTCTTATTGCAGTTGTCATTTATAGTATTTCTAGGTTTGATGGCAATACAACACAGCTATGCAATGGTAAATTCTTCTTTCTATCTTTCCTGGTGAAGTGTTATCATCTTACTCTCAAACTATGATTATGGAGCTCTGTTGGCTTTTTCTCATGCAGGACTGTTTTAAGCGATGCATGTATCTTATAGAGAAGGGGGCCTCTGTCTTCTTCTTCCCAGAAGGAACACGGAGTAAAGATGGAAAATTAGGTGCTTTCAAGGTGAGTTCATATCAGTGTCTTCATCATCTGTGTGGACTGATATGACCTTTTCCTTTAGGGAAACCAGAAATTGAAATTCACATGCTTTGTTTGGCTGCTGAGGATCATGTCAAAAAGGAAATACACATAGTACTTTCCTTTTCTCTATGAGCAAATGAATCATTAAGTTATAGTCCTATCATATTTCCAACTCACATGTGCTCTTTGATGCGCTTTAGTACTTTTTATTGTTGCATGCAGAGTGATTACATCTGTGGCTATTGTGAATACCACTCGAGGATCTATTCAATTTCAGAACATGTTTAGTTCTTATTTCCAATTTGACCCCCGTCTGCTCATTATCTCCGTTGGAACTCTCGTATTTCCTCTGAAATTTACTGTTTATCTTTCTGGTGTATGTAGAAAGGTGCATTCAGTGTTTCAGTAAAAACCAAAGTGCCAGTGGTACCTATTACCCTTAAGGGAACTGGGAAAATCATGCCTGCAGGAATGGAGGGTATCTTGAATTTTGGTTCCATAAAAGTTGTTATCCATAAGCCTATGAAAGGAAATGATCTAGATGTACTATGTAAGGAGGCTAGAAACATAATCGAAGATGAGCTCAATCACCAATGACAAGATATCTGATACAGGAAGTTCTCTTTTTATTGCAAATTTGCAACAGCTTAATACCAAATCCTTAATGTGGAATCAAGAAAAAGAAATCGGAAGGTATAAATCAATTAAGCTTTTTCGTCTGGATTAATTGTTGTCATAACCATGTCACGTGAGAAGTAAGGTGATCTTTATTTCCAATCAATATGACTGGTATGTAATCTTGTGTGTAGACTTATTATGGCTCTTTTGCAGATATCACAAATGATGGAAGTATTGTATGCAATCTTTTCTGTTTTCTTTATTCTTTTCTTTTTTTCTTTTTTTTTAAAAAAAAAGAATGGAAATAGAATATGATATGGACATGGAGTCTACCTGGATCCAGTATTTCTATTTTTGGAACCTGAAACAACGTTGAACTGTCAAAGTTGGTTGAATCATGAATGTTGCCCAATAAAGGATGGTTTGACTGGACTGATTGCACTTAATATAAAAAGTATAAAATGACAATAATATATAATCTCTCTCTCTCTCTCTCTCTCTCTCTCTCTCTCTCTCTCTCTCTCTCTCTCTCCAAGATGCATCGTGGAAATCTTAATGGTCATTTTGTGTGAGCCAGATTTTAAGTTTTACCATATGTTGAGCTACTCAGCCACTCTTCTTCTTTTTTTTGAAAGGAAATGAGAAACTTCATTAACTTGATGAAATAGCATAAGACTGCCTACAATCTGGTTGAATAACCAGCTCTGCAGAATAAACATCCAATTCTAAGGAAGCCTTAGCAAGAGAATGAGCAAAAACATTGCAACTACGTTTAACAAAAACAACTTTCCAACTTCTAAAATTTGAAAGAATAACTTTTGTATCATTAAGAACCATTCCCACCCTATCTCCTCTGTCCTTATCCTGTTGCAGACCAAGAACAATCTGGCTGGAATCACCTTCTAGTATCACAGAGTCCAATTCAAGCTCCATAGCCAAGGCAACAGCATAAAAGGCTCCCTGAGCCTCTGCTAGAAGTGGATCAAACAAACTAGGCCGTGACAACTTGTAAGTAGCAAGAACCCGACCCTCATGATCTCTAGCCACTATACCATACCCTGCACTTCCTTTGGATTCTGACAAGGCAGCATCCCAATTGATCTTGACTTGACCAATTGGAGGAGGAGACCATCTTGTACTATCAACTGCAGACTCACTTTGCAAAGTATTAGCATCAACCTGAACAGCTTGAAACTGGGATAGCAATTCCTTAGCCTTATTAAACAAAACAGAAGGATGAACAAATAAACCTTCAAAAATAAATTGATTCCTCCGATGCCATATACTCCTAGCTATGACAGCAAGATTATCCATTTCTTCCTGGTCACAAGCAGACATCAGCTTCTCCACCAACTCCTTAAAACAGCCAGGTCTAATGGAGCTTTTGTTAATCACAGGGGGCCCTTGACTCCACACATCCATAGCTGAGATACAGGACCACAAAGCATGAGTCACAGATTCTTCTTCCGTGAGGCAAATAGGACACAAAGGTGATTCAACAACCTTTTTCTTATAAAGATTCAGAGATGTAGGCAAGGATTCTAGGCAGGCTCTCCATAAAAATACTTTAGTAGCATTGGGAATTCTGAACTTCCAACATGAGGTCCACTCTTCCTTGTTATGTTGCCCAGAAGATGCTTGTCCTCGAGGTCTATTAACAATCTCCTTCTGCAGATGATAGGCACTCTTAACTGAAAAAGAGTCATCTCTTGTACCCAACCATATCAACCTGTCACTAGCTCCAACTGAACTGAGAGGAAGTTTTTGAATAGTGGCAGCTTCATACTCCCCAAACATAGACTTAACCAACTCCATTTTCCACTGCTTAGTTTCAGGATCTATAAGCTCAGCAACCATTGCAGTTTCTGGTAGATGATTAATGGGTGACTGAGGCTTATAAGTGATAGGACTCGGTAGCCATTTGTCCTTCCAAATTAAAGTATTTGCACCATTACCAATCCTCCAAAAAGAACCTTCCTCAACCAAACCCTTAGCAGACCAGATGCTCCTCCACATAAAAGATGGTCTCACCCCCACCTTAGAATGAAAAAAGTCAGATGAAGGAAAGTACTTCAATTTCAGCACCTGTGAAGCCAGAGAATCTGGGCGCTGAAGAATCCTCCACCCTTGCTTTGCCAACAAAGCCAAATTAAAGCTTTCCAAGTCTCGAAATCCTAAACCTCCCACAGCTTTAGATTTCCCCATTTGTTGCCAAGAAACCCAATGGACTTTGTTTTCCTGTTGTTGCTGGTTCCACCAAAATTTATGCATGACCCTATTGATTTCTCTTAGGAGGGCCTTAGGCAGTTTAAAAACCCCCATACAGTAAGTAGGGAGAGCTTGAATGACAGCCTTTAGGAGAATTTCCTTCCCAGCCTGAGACAACAGCTTTGTTTTCCAATGGCTAACCCGAGTTCTAACCCTGTCCAGTATTCCTTTAAAAGCTTGATACCTGGACTTACCAATGAGGGCAGGTAAGCCAAAGTATTTTTCATAACAAGAAGTAGATCTGAGCCCAACCAATTCCAAAATGTACTCCTTAGTAGCCTTCCTAGTATTTTTACTGAAAAAAATTGATGTTTTCTCAGTATTTAACTTCTGTCCTGATGCCCTTTCATAAAGACCAAGCATATCACGAATTCTAGCCCATTCCAAGGCATTTGCACGACAAAACAACAAACTGTCATCAGCAAAAAAGAGATGGTTTATGCTGATTTGACCCCTGCCAAAAGAGAAACCATGTATCTGTTTAATTGTTTCAGCTTGATTCAAAAGGGCACTTAGAGCTTCAGCAACAAGAATAAAAAGGTAAGGGGAAATTGGATCCCCTTGTCTTATGCCCCTAGAAGGTTGGAACCAGCCTTGAGGAGAGCCATTAACAAGCAGAGAATAAGAGACAGTTGTAACACATTGCATAACCAACTTGATCCATCTGTCATTAAAACCCATCTTATGCATGATTGCAGCCAAAAAATCCCACTCTACTCGATCATAAGCCTTACTCATATCCAACTTTAAAGCCATATATCCTTGTTGTCCCTTACCCTTAGAGTTCATAGAATGCAGGGTCTCAAAAGCCACTATAATGTTGTCAAGGATCAACCTTCCTGGCACAAAGGCACTTTGAGTAGGGGAAATAATTCGAGGAAGAATCAACTTTAGTCTGTTGGCCAAAACTTTAGATATCACCTTGTACAGCACGTTGCATAGGGAAATAGGTCTATAGTCAGAAACAGTTTGTGGCTTCTTGACTTTAGGAATTAGCACTATGTATGTTTCATTAATACTACCAATATCTCCCATAGAATTAAGAACCTTGAGCACAGCTTTAGTAAGGGCACCTCCAACTGTATCCCAATGCTTTTGATAGAAGACTGCTGAAAAACCATCAGGGCCAGGAGACCCCAATGGATTCATTTGAAATAAGGCTGCTTGGACTTCCTCTTGTGTAAATACTCTTGACAACATGCTGTTCATTTCCTCATCTACCTTCTGATCCACATGGGCCAAACAATCTGCAATATTAATAGGATTAGAAGTAGAAAAAAGACTTTGGTAATGCCTACAGAATGTTTCAGCAACTTCTTCTTCACTGCTTGCCACACTGCCATCATCCTTTAAAATTCTTTTGATCTCATTTACCTTTCTTCTTTGAGTTGCACTTCGATGGAAAAATTTAGTATTTCGATCCCCTTCCTTAAGCCATAACTGTTTTGCCCTTTGCTTCCATTTTATATTATCTTCTTCCAATAAGAGGTCAACTTCCTTTTGAATCTGTTTTACAGCTATTGTGTGAGCCCCCTCATTAACCTTTTGAAGCTTAGACAACACCTTGAGCTTCTCATGGACTTCCCTTCTATGCTTACCAACAGAAGTCTTATTCCAGTGCAGCAAGGAATTCCTACATCTCCTAAGATTCAACCTTAGTCTTTCCAGAAAAGAGCCTTGCAATTGTTGCTGTGATGCCCAACTACTCTGAATAATACCCCTACACTCTTCCCTTTGATCCCAGCTAGCCTCATATCTAAACAATCTGGTTCTCTTTCTTCCTTCATGAGATCCCCTCTCATTACCACTGTTGATTGAGAAGAGGATGGGACAGTGATCTGATGTCTGTGCCACCAGTGCAGTAATCCAGCACTCATTAAAAGCTCTAGTCCAAGCCAAATTTCCAAAGGCACGATCCAATCTCTCTTTTGTAAAAGAGTGACCTTCACGATTATTACACCATGTATATTTATTCCCTTGATAGCCCAAGTCACTCAAACCACAAGACTCCACAGCTTCTCTAAACTTTTCCATCTGCTGATAGGGTCTTACAGCCGACCCTTGCTTCTCATGTTGATACAACAATTCATTAAAATCCCCAATACAAAGCCAAGCTTTATCCTCTCTAGGTTTTAACATCCTGAGAAGTTGCCAACAGCTTTCTCTTTGGGCAGTTATGGGATGCCCATAGAATCCTGTGATTAACATAGGATCAGTGTGCTCTTCATTCTTCATTTTAATTGAAATATGATGCTGGGAATAAGACTCCAACACAACCTCATCTGAGCTATGCCAGAAAAGAGCAAGACCCCCACTCAGTCCTCTACTACTCACCACAAAGCTACTGTCAAAACCAATTGCATTTCGGATTGCCTCTACTCTCTCCCTTCCACACTTAGTTTCCATTAAGAAAACTAACCTGGGCCACTTTGCCTTCACCCACATGTGAAGCTCCCTAATTGTACGGGGGTTCCCAAGCCCTCTACAGTTCCAACTAAGGCCTATCATTGCTGTTGGTGGAGCTGCACAGCAGCCTCCACCAACCCATCTTCATAACTGTCAATAACCAACTCACCTTCCCTTTTTATCTTCTTAAAAAAGTGTCCACATTCAGACTGTGTTGCAGCCTCTCCTCTTTTAGTACCTTTTTTATTGTCCTTCTCATTAATAACTGGACTTTTACTAGTCCCTCTAGCCCTTCTTTTCCACGTGGATCTCCTTGAAATCCCCCTTGTGACAGGGCCACTTGGCTCCAATTCATTTGCAGAAGTAGACTTCCTATAACAACTATTAGGATTGGGAAGCACCTCTTTTTTAGAAACCCCTTCCATATCTGACTTGGCACATTCTACCTCCATATGGCAACCAAACTCCCTATGAAAAATAGCATCATATTCGTATGAGACAATAGGCACTTCAGTGAGACAATTCTGCAACTCTTCCTCAGAAGGAAAGCCTTCACATTTCTTCTCATTGGACTTCCCCACATGGAAACTATTCTGATATGCTTCAGTATCACGAGTTGATTGCTTAGCCTTTGATTTAGCACCTTGAGAAAAACTTTCCATAGCAAGATCAACTTCCTTATTCAATTGCACCTCAGAGATCAATTCCTGCTTATTAGCCTTAATACCCTCCTCCTGGTCCTTCTTTCCTAAATTAGCTTCACCATCCTCCCTACCTGTAGCCTCAGATTGCTGCCACCGTGTATGGTGGTTGTGGCTAGGAGTACCACCATACTTCCGAGCATCAAACAAGTTGGTATGCACAGGCTGTGCTCGAAGCCAAGGACCATACTGCTGATCCTTCATCCCCTCCCCTAGATGCTTCATACTTGTTCTTGTACATCCCCTCCCCTTGTGGAATAAAACCCCACAATGAAAACAAAAATTCTGAAGCCTTTCATACTTAAATGAGATCCAGTACAAGTTTTCTTCAAACTGCAGCCACTTCCCTCTTAACAATGGCTTATGAAGATCCACAGCAACCCTTACTCGAAGACACTTTCCCCAAGCCAATCCATCAGATTCAGCCTCCACTCGAATAACAGGACCAATGGAAGAACCAAAAGCCTCACCCAATTCCTCTGTCATTGCTGCCAAAGGCATATTGTGTAATTGAACCCAAAAAGGCTCAAATTTGAACTGTAGGCCAGCTATGGAGATAGTTTCATCCACTTCCAACAGAGTCAAAAGATTTCTATCAAAAAACCATGGGCGGCCACTTAGAACTTTTTCCTTATCTGCCAACTTTTGAAACTCTATTAAGAATCTCTGCTCTCCCAAATCCTTAAATCTCACCCAACCCTCCAACCTCCACACTTGTGACATAGTATTCCTAAAAGCCTCATTGTTAATTCCTTTGTCAGCCAAGATTTTTCCAATGATACAAAACTTCCCCCGGAGACCCCCCTCCTTGATACTTTCCGAGTTGACATGGAAAACAGTCTCCTCTTCCTTAGAAAGATTCAACTTTTCCCACCTTGATGCTAATTCGTCTACAGCCATCAGCAAACTCCCCAGGCAATAAAATTCAAAACTCTACGTACGAGAGACTACTACTCTTGCATGGCAAGAGTACAGAACCTTATTATTTCTCTAGAGAGAAAAGAAGGACCATCAGCCACTCTTCTTCTAGCTTTAAATTGGGAACATCATAATTTTCATCTGTTACCAAAAGAAGAAATTTTATTGTCTTTATAAATTGGTATTTACTTCTATATCAATATTCATATTCTCCCTTTTCAACCAAGATGCTCGTGTCACTCCTTTGCGCTAAACATACGGGTGCTTGTCTCTCTCTCTCTCTCTCTCTCTCTCTCTCTCTCTCTCTCTCTCTCTCTCTCTCTCTCTCTCTATATGTGGGTTGTGTATTGCTGAATCAGGTCATTGGTAAAGTTCAAATTTCTTGTGGCTGTAATAGCTCTTAGCTTTGTCAGTCAATGAAGGCATTTAGAGCTCTCCGATAGATATATTGATTTCATAAGAGGGGGTTTTCTGCATCAAAGGTTGAGGCATTTTGAGGTGGTTTTCAGAGCTATTGCATACATGTGCTTAGCTTATAAGCAGTGATCTCTCTGACTCTCTGCACTATGAATGGTGACAGACCAGCAATTGGCTCAATTGCTTGTGTAATTCTGTTTTTAAACACTGCATCCAAAAGATATGCAGTATTTACCGGCCATCTTATGCTACTTTTGATAGTCCATTTCGTGTCCTATTGCAGATAAAAATAACGATATTGAAATCTAGATGTGGTAAAGTTGAATAAATAGGTATGTTCCCAAACAACGTGAAACCAGACTCAACACAAACTCTTTGATATGTTACTGATAAATTCAACCAACTTATGGGTAGTTTGGATTTAGAAATCATCTCGTCTCGTCTTATTTCATTATTATAAATTTCTCAAATTTTTACATAAAATATAATAAATAATTCAATTTTTTCAAATCACAATTCAACATTTTCAAATTTTAAAATAATAATAATATTCAAAAATAATATTTTAGTAATATTTTATTTAACTTTTATCTAAAATCATTTCATCTCATCTTATTATCTAAATAACAAGAGAGCAAGGTACGAACTTGCCCATAAAATATTGAGCAAGAAATTAATAAAAGAAATGGGTAATGATACGCTAACAATCCATTTACAACTTATAAACAACTTTAAATATAATAATATTTTTTTATTATATTTAAACACATTAAATCAAAAGAAAAGTCAAAGTAAAATTTAAAATAATATTATTTTATTACATAGCCGGTCGTGCACAAGTCGTTAATAAGAAGTACGTTTATCATTTTTCAAAAGAAAATAAGTTTTGCTATCCAAGTCGGTGTGTCATACACTATTTATGGTGCGATCTATTATAATTTTAAACAAAAAAAAAAAATCAATAATTTTTTAACATAATTGATATGGAAAGTTTTCACATTAGTCGTCGTGTATTGGATGTAAAAAACATAAGATTTATAAATAGATTTTATCAAATAAAAAAGAAGAAGATACATTTGGTAATTCTCTAATCAAGACTATCGAATACAATACAAGTATGTGTGCATAGAGAGTTAATAAGACTAAATCGAGTTACTAAGTCAAGTTGTTTTATTTTTTGAAGTTTTTATTTGATATTTAAGATTTTTTATTATTATTTTTAGTTGAGAGATATAAGAACATAAAATGAAATGCTATAGCATTTTATTAGATATTTAATGCTATTTTAAAAAAATTACATATTATTAATTAAAGTCTACAAGTCGTGGCAAAAAATAAAAAATAAAAAATTAAGAAATCTCTAATCCCTTAAAGAATTACTTACATTTTTCAAACAAACAAAAAAAGAAAAAGAAAAAGAAAATCTGCCGGCAGTTGTTGAGAAAATTTACTTACATTAAACAAAGTTGAAGGAGTTACGTATCCGATGCAGTTGCTGAGAAAATCAACAACTATTCTTCATTATTCTTTGAAGGATATTACCAAATTATTGCCCAAAAAAAGATGAGAAGTTCATGACAAGTGGTGCTTTTGTGTAGGGGTGTCAAATCGTGTTAACGGGTCGTGTTCGTGTCGTGTCAAATCGTGTTAACGGGTCATATAGGTCAACTCTAACCCGACCCGTTAAGCTTATCGTGTCAAAATCTCAAACCTTAACACGACCCGTTAAAATAACGGGTCGTGTCGTGTCAACCCGTTTTGACCCATTAATAAATATTACGAAATATATTTTTTTTATAAGTAAACAAATAAATTAATAAAATATTACGAAATAGGTTAATACGACACAATACAACTCATTTTAAACTATTTATATAAATAGATTGAATAGGCCTGAAATTAACCTTTTTAACCTGATTAAATTTAGCATAATTTTATATAAATGTTAAAATTACAATATCTATAAAAATTATAAAACTAATTATAAGTCCAAAACTACAATCTAAATAATAAAAATATTGAAATTGAAATTCTAACAATTTTATTTTAGATATAAGGGTATAATTGTAACTTTAACTTTCTTAACGTGTCATAACGGGTTATAACGGGTTAACCCATTATCAACCCGTTAAGCAATCGTGTCTTAACGGGTCAACCTGTTTTGACCCGAACCCATTAAGACTAAACCCTAACTCGCTATTATCGTGTCGTGTTCGTGTTGGGTTAACGGGTCGTGTGACATACTGCCATCCCTACTTTTGTGTTGCTTTCCTTGTTCGATTCAAACTTCCTTGGTCATCCTTGATCCAATTTGACCAATACTTTTTTTTTTTTTTTTGTCTTTCCTATAAACTATATTGATATTTGCATATTTACATACGTGAAATACGTAAACGTCTCGTAATTTATTTGATAAAAGTAAGTAAATACAGAACCCATATTAAAAAATTAATTAATTTCTTAATAGTATACTCTACTATTTTTAAAAAAAAAATTGTGCAACGTTTATTCACTCCACAACTATATCTAACATTACTTATATACAAAAGAGTAGTAGTACACATAAGTATAATTTTATACAAGAGTATTGCAATTCAATATCTTAATTCTCATCATCATCTTGTCATCTTATGATGCGGTATTAAATAATTAGAGATGATTTATTATATTTCATTTGTAAATCTGTTATCTAATATCACATTATGGGATAATGAAAAATGAAATGATGAATAGATTTTTTTTTTTTACACAATTTTATATGACGATTTTATTTTATCAATATTTTTTATTTTTAACTTAAATTATAAATTTTTTTATACATTTTAATATTTAACACGTCACCGCCTAGAATTACTCCAATAAAATTGCGAAGTTAGCATTTTCCTATGTGGTTTCACACATTTACACCTGACCACGCGGCGCCGGCAACTGAATGGTCAAATTGGGATTTAACTGCGAGACCAAACAACAAGAACAGTAAAAACCAGACACCGAGGCATTGCCAGTTAGCACCAACCATGCCACCCCGGAAACAACGGATATAGAGGCCGATGCAGTAATTTCTCACTTGGATTGAAAATCCTTGACTCCGCTACTTTCCTTTTCCTCCATTTTTTTCTCTGGCAAATCTCTCTCTCTCTGTCGATCGAATTATTTTTTACCAGCTCAGACGATGAAGTAATTTAGTTCAACAGATACCCAGTATGTCTTTTTCTATCCCATCACAGTTGCTACTGTATATAGATATGCGTATTTTTGCTTACATATGTAGTTTTTCTGAAAGTAGAATTTTGCATCGGATTTCGAGTTTTTAACGTAGCGTATTGGGTGAGTTTTTAACGTAGTTGTAGATTTTGGAGCTGTTTTGGGAATCTGGAGGTTTGGAACAGCATATTCTTAATCCTATGTTTGATTTTTTTGGTCATAATCACTCATGTTGATGCCTTCTTCTTTTCGTTCTAGATACAATTCATGAAATCCGGCCGTCAACGCTAGAGCCAATACTGGCTTATGCTTTTAGGAGGCTTATGCTTTTAGGAATTGGGGAAGCCAAAGAAATCGGATTTGTCAGCATATGATTGATATTTATTGGATTGGAGTGGCTGTTTTGTGTGCTGCAGTGTTAGCATGGATAAAAAAGTGCCAGAATCAAGTTAATTTGAGTTTATTGGAAATTATCTTGTAGAAGTTGCGGCTTTTTAGTTGAAAAGATCATTGAAGAGGATGAAATCTGATGCGGTTTGGTAGCGTAGTTGGAGGAAATATGGGTATTAATAAAAATAGTTTTGGCTTCTAGATAAGTGCGCTACTACTAATATTAAAGCCATCAGAGGGTCTAAGAGGGAGTGTGAAAAATTGGAATTATTTTTTATGGTGAGTTGCACCAGCAAGTGCTATAAGTTTGGAAATAACCAAACTAGAAGGATGCCAATCTTAATGATTTGATCAAATGATGGGTGCTTAGGTGATTGATTTGAGTGATTGGTATACGGTTGTGGAAGAAGGAAGAAGGGTTTCTCAAGAAGTGAGATTGTCCTTGGCCAATTGAGATTTAGTAGATGATTCATGATTGCTTGTTCTCATTGGTGTTGCAGCTAATTAGCCTGCTTTTTACTTTACCTGTCATTGGCAAGGAACTTTCTTGTTAAGTTTTGATAGTTATGCTTCTTATTGCAATTGGAGAATCTGGAGCTGCAAGTGGCCAGGGAGGAAATTGTGGTTTTTTTTTTGATAGGTAAAAAGGAGAATTTATTAATCCACGTAAATAGACAAAGCCCAAGTACACAGGAACTATACAAGAAAGAGCCTAATTACAAAAACTACACGCTATGGAAATTGTGGTGTTGCAATAGCATAGTTCCAGACTTGCAGTTTTGTGCATATAAAGATATGGTCATTTATCCAGGTCATTGTTTTCCAAATCCTAGCATGTTATATTGTGTCCTTGCTGATGGACTAGGTGCATGAGCACATAGGTGGTCACTTAAAGTAGATCTCGTGCAATTGCTTTACGCAATTCATGCGTTTTCCACGCTATCTAGTCTGTGGACAAAGGATAATTGAGGGCCATTTGGCTTGAAGATAGGGGTAGAAGTACAAATTTTGTTATCCTGCACATAAAAGAGCTAACTTTATTGGAAATGGAAACTGCCGTTTTCTTAGATGAGAAGAATTATGTAAAGGAAGGGATATTCATTATTATGAGACTTTTAATACATTTTCAGTTTTGTGGAGACCTTGTGTGCATTTGCTGATAAATAGTGGGTCATTAGACAATGGGTTACTTTTTTTTTTGATAGGTAAACGGTAATATTAATAAGAATAGGCAAAGCCCAAGTATACAAGAAGTATTACAAGAGATAAAACCTATCTAGTTTGCTACAGAAGAAAGCAGAAAATCGTGTACATTTTGGCCATTAAAGTCTAGCGTATTGGCCCAAAGAAGTAAAGTAGTGAAAAAAAGGGAGCAAAGCTCCTCTAGTGTCCTCTCCTTATCTTCAAAGGTCCTTTCATTTCGCTCTCGCCAAATGCACCACATGATGCAGCTAGGAATCATCTTCCAGATTGCTTTAACCTGTGGGAGTCCTCCTGGTGTCACCCAGCAAGCCAAAACGTCAACTACCGTAGCAGGCATCACCCAGTTTAACCCCACTCTGTTGAATACTTCACACCACAAAGCTCTAGCTGTCTCACAATGTAACAAGAGATGTTCCACTGACTCACCGTCCTTCTTACACATACAACACCAGTCCGCAATGATTATCCGACGCTTCCGGAGGTTGTCGGTAGTCAGAATCTTCCCCAGGGCTGCCGTCCAGGTGAAAAAGAGTGCTTTGGGAGGTGCCTTATTCCTCCATAATTTTTTCCAAGGAAAGTGAGAGTTTGGTGTGACTATAAGGGTCTTGTAAAAAGAGCTTACCGAGAAAATTCCTTTACTCGCAGGTGTCCACCACAATTTATCAACCCGCAAGCCATTTAGTTTCCAAGAGTAAAGGAGGCTGAAAAAAGCCTCAAAACAATCAACTTCCCAATCTTGAGCTGCTCTACTGAAAATAATGTTCCAATGAATTTGGTCTCCTGACCGAATTAAAAGGTCCTCCACCGAAGCATCTGGCTCGCAAGCCACTCGGAACACTGCTGGAAAGGCCTCCTTCAAAGCCTTCTCCCCACACCAGATGTCCCTCCAGAATTTTATACAGGTCCCTCCAGAATTTTAGACAATGGGTTACTTAGACATCTAATACGAGAATCTTTATACATTTTCAGTTTTGTGGAGACCTTATGTTCATTTACTTCCTTTTTTGCTCATAGATGAGGAGAGTGTGTCATTAGACGAGGGGATAATTAGACATTTGTTAGACAGGTTGCTGGTGAAGAATGGTATCATGTAGTATTTTTCTGGGAAATTTTTAAATGCTGCCTTTCATTCTTCTGTTGAACAAAGTGGTGGCTTGAGCAGAGAATACCATAGGCCTATTAGCTTGGTGGAATGTTTTCAAACTTTTGGCTTAGGTGCTGGCTAGTTGGTTGAGAGGATGACGGTAACCTGGTGTCTCAAAAAATTCCTTTGTTGAGGGACAAAAGTTGGATTTTGTTCTTAGAAAAAGTACATTCTAAGTGATTATTTTCTTGTAATTATTGGGAACGAGTATAAGTAGCATGGTATGATCGGTGACTGTAGGGATAAATTGTAAATTGGATAGAAAGCATGTGACAATGTTAATTACGAGTATCTAGTGTGAATGCTAAATGAGTTTGACTTTGCATAAAAGGTAGAAAGTAAATTTTGGCTTTTCTTGTTGGCTAGCTAACTTCATTTGATTTTGACACTAGTAACATATGAGAACTAAAGCCATATTTCTCATTTGGTAACTGGATGCTCTATGTTGATGCGGTAATCTATCAAACACATAGGTTGTGTGGACTTCTGAAACATTATTTGGGAGAGATAAGATCCTTAGAAAGTTTTCTTTTCCATTTTCAGTCTCTCTTATTTCTCCAGGTATATGTATGTGGCACTTGCATCAACTCAATACTGTAATTAGCTTGGAATTTTTAGTTCATCACGAGATACAGAAGTCTTGAGTCTATTATCATACTCGCCTGGCTGCTTGGTAATAACTTTGTCATCTAGTCCAAGCATTTGCGCTGATCCGATTGATTTGTTGCTGATTGGTTTGCATTTTAATTTGAATTATTTTGTTGGTTGCAGATGGTTTTATGTATTCAATTGTGAAGAATGGATCGTGATTACAAATCACAATACATGGGTGGCCAACGCGAGAAGTTTGTCAGGTATGAAATATAGTCCTTGACACTATTATGATGGTAAAATTATGGATGAGAAGAAAGTTAAGCTGTCTATACATTTATGATTACTAGATTTTTGCAAGTTTTATGTTATAACATTGCTGGGTGTGCCCTTCCCCCCCCCCCCCCCCCCCCCCCCCCCAAAAAAAATTTTTTTTCCCAGTTATTTCTGTAGTTGGCCAAAGATTGTGCACGAATCATGATGGTAGAGATAAATCTTTTCTAGCGCTGTTGTTTTTTCAATTTCTAGTAAAATTCATTGCTTTCTCTCACATATATTATTCAAATTTGAAGTTGAGGAAGATGTCATATTTGCTCTGATTATTACTTTAATTGTTTTAAAGAATCAAATGAGTCTTTTTTTTTAAGAATGTAACTGCTTTAATTTAATGATGTCTTGCGATTTATTGCATGTTATCATTTATACTGAGAGAAAAACTGTCATTTTATTTGATAAACTATGTTCAGGTTTATCCAAAATTTCACGACTCATAGGATGTCTGCAAGGCTTTATGTTTCAATGAAATTTGAAACTCTAATTTTCTTTTCATTTCAATAGTTTTCTACCATTTGTGGCTTTAACATTATTCAACTTTTGATAGTCTTTTTTTCCCAAGTATATATGTTTTGATCTTGTTTTCACTGAATTAGATACAATTCTAGTAACAAAAAAAAACTCTTGTATGTTGCTTCAGTCACACAAAGTTTGTAATTGATTTCAAGAAGCAGGGTTATTGTCCCCTACTCTGATGCTAGCTTTATTTCCCCTCTATTTATTGCGATGAGGCTGATGTCTAGGCATTTCGATGCAATCATATCACATCTCAACTGGCTCTATATATTTTTAGGTTTTATCCATACAGGATTTTTGGTCCTAACAGGGAAAGGAGAGAAACAGATAGTATATGAGCTACATTTTTTTAGCCGCTGAACTATAGAATGTATCTTATTTTCTGCCCGATGGCCCTGTATATTTATTTTTCAGGTTGGATGACTTGGACTCTACATTATCATCATCTTCCGATACTGGTGTGAATAGATGTGGATTTGATGTTGAGGGATTTCGCCGTACTGCACACGCAAGAGATGGAACGTCTAGATCATTTAAGAGAGGAATGAGAAAGGGATCTGAAGGACTTAAGTCGATTGGTCGATCACTTAGATTTGGGGTTTCTCGGGGAGTGTTCCCAGAAGATCTTAAAGTTTCAGAGAAGAATATATTTGATCCACAAGACAAATTCCTCCTTTTTTGGAATAGACTCTCTGTAATATCATGTATTTTGGCTGTCTCAGTGGATCCCCTTTTTTATTATCTTCCTGTTGTTAATCAATCATCAGATTGCATTGGTATAGACCGAAAGTTGGCGATCACAGTGACTACATTGCGGACAATTGTTGACACTTTCCATCTTATTCACATGGCTCTCCAATTCCGAACAGCTTACATTGCCCCATCCTCTCGGGTGTTTGGACGGGGTGAACTTGTGATTGATCCTGCACAAATAGCCCGGCGATACCTGCGGCGGTACTTTATCGTTGATTTTCTTTCCGTGCTACCCCTACCTCAGGTTTAAATGTTCACACTACTCAGATACCATTTATCTATGCGCTAGGCTGCATGGTTCCACCTCATTCATATACTTCTGGCTCTTAAATTTGTGCACATTTTTCATCTTTGTTTGTGTTATGGACATGTTACAATTGTAGTGCCAAATGTATCAAAATTAGTTAAGCTGACTGTTGTTCTTTATGATTTCCATGTCAACTATACTTACGAAAAGTTATTTCCATCTCAAATAAGTAGTGTATCATCATTACTCAACGGTGTTCCTTTTATTTTCTATTGCAGTCATACCAAAATGATTTGCATTTTCAGTTTTCTAATGAAGTGTTTTATGAATTGTTAAGTAATTATTAATTTTCCCATGTATTTTTGCATGTTAAGAATGGCATAATCTCCCTACTCTATTCTAAAAATAGAACAGAGAGGTATTCTAGAGTGTACGAGATCCTCATAAAAAAAAGGGTGTAAGAGATTAACGGAGGGGTGAACTGTTGGAAACTTAATAAATATTATTTGAAAATATTTGCTGTTGCTGATTAACATCTTGTTTGATTCTTTTGTTAAGAGAAGTATAACAGTGGTTGAGTTTAGTTTGACTGCAGTTGCTAGACCTGTTGGTCTTTGTTTCAGCTGATCCTGTTTGTCTGTGCTGCTGTTTCTATTGGGCCTGGGGCATGAGAGGGTGTTAAGAAAAGTCACATATTTGAGAGTCATAATTTTTTTATGTGCCTGTTAAATTTGAGAGTCATAATTGATTTATGTGCCTGTATGTTTGAGTCATAATTATTAATTGATTTATATGCCTGTTAGGCTTCTGCATTCAATGGGTTAAGCTTTTGAGATGGATGTTTAAGACATGACACATCTACAATATGGAGTTTCTCACATTTTAAACACCCAAAATCAAATGGTATATCGTCCCTTTTTGCAGGCCCAGATGCACATATGATCTCACCAGAGTTTTCAGCCAAGATGTGGCTGGAATTGTTGGCCCCAATTTCATGATTGGTTGTTCACATCAAGCGAATTTGATGTCCATATTAGATGCTTTTTATTCCTGTTTTTAGGTGCAGAAGAGTATATTTCAATAGAGTCCTGAAAAGTCTGTTGGAATCATAATGCCCTACTTACAGACTTGCAGGTGTTAGTCATCTAGAATAAATCTTTTTTATTATTTCTCAAAACTGTGCAGATTGTGGTTTGGAGATTTCTTCAGATGTCAGATGGTTCAGATGTAATGGCTACAAAACG
This sequence comes from Carya illinoinensis, assembly GCF_018687715.1. Taxonomy (NCBI): domain Eukaryota; kingdom Viridiplantae; phylum Streptophyta; class Magnoliopsida; order Fagales; family Juglandaceae; genus Carya; species Carya illinoinensis. Next base: position 29,071,265 of record NC_056767.1, read on the forward strand.
GGCCCTGTTTTTCATTGTCTTGCTTCAATATTTTCCCAGATTTCTTCGAATATTACCTTTAACTTCAGAACTCAAAAGGACAGCAGGTGTCTTTGTTGAAACTGCTTGGGCAGGTGCTGCATATTACTTGCTATTGTACATGCTTGCTAGTCATGTAAGTTCCTTTTTTGGTTCAGTATTGTTTTAGCTTAGTTGAAGTCCACCTCTATGCGGACAACATGTAGGTGATACCTTACTTGCTATTATAGGTTTCTTGTGCATGAACTATTCCTGAAACCCAGTTTTAGCCTTCTTTATATAAATTTATTTACGGGAAAATTGCTTTTGTAACAAGTTTTTTTTCCTTGGCTTATACCATGGTAACAAGCATTTGTCGAATCTCTTTCATTCAATTTTTTCAAACATTTGATATCAGCTAAAACCAATAAAGTTGGTGCAAATTTTGAAATTTAAAATGACAAGTTCATTCTTTTCAACCAGGTAAAGATTCATACTATGGGAAACATCAACAGTTGATTTCTTGCTTTAAATTTATGAAGTATTTAGATCAATTGTAATTTGAAATATGTAGAAAAGTATTCATGAAACCATGGATGTAAAAGCAAAAGCCGGGAATGAGGCTTAAAGCTGTCATGGTTTGTCAAATAAAGAAGGCAAAATAAAGGGGATTGATTCACATCCAATGTAGCAAAGAGATGGTTCTCGAATGGATAGCCAAGGAGATTTGCCAAGAACTATGAGACATTTATTTTAGTTGAGAACATATTACTTTCTGAATAAAGATTAAACAGCCCAGGTCAAGACAACAACCCCGTAGTTTGCATCCTTCTCCAAAAGATTTGGTTTCGTGGTGTATCAACCCGTGCAAATTTTAAATTTGTAGAGTATTGATTTCTTCGTTAACCAAACTACAGATTGAACATTGTTTCAAAAAGTTTGGTCATTATACTCCCATGTATCGATTTGTTGCCATTATAAGCAAGACAATTTTATTAATGATCAAAAGGCACTACCAAGTACAAAGGAGGTATAGAAACACCTAGGTAGAAAGAGTAAGAAGTTTTGAAAAAAAATATAAAAAACTCCGAGAAGATGAAGCTGGAAAATTGAAGATTGTTGCCATTCAATGTTAAAGAGATTTGGTCCTCATAGCTAGGCATTTCTTTTGCAACCCATAGGGGTTGGCTCATGTAGTAGGGCCCTTGGTCTTAGGGGTATGCTCCCTCTAGGTCTAAGGTTTTGAACCCTTAGGTGCAAAAAATTTCTAGGGGCCACATGCCATTGGTAAAAAGCCAATGATTTACCTGATCCGTGTGATGGTGATGGGGACGCATTACACGTGTCCAGGGTTAAAAAACATCTTGCATTCACACGGTCTCCGGAATTCCTTGTCATTAAAAAGCTAGGCGTTTCTTTTATAGATTTCTTGTTTACTTGAGTTGCTCATTTGTGCTTATTAATAAAGAATGATTACTTATATAAAAAATGAAAAAGAGGTTTGAAGAAAGATTCCTTAGCTGCACCACATTCTTCTTGCAATTCTCGAAACTAAGAGGCAAGAGCATTCCTCTCCCTTCAAATGCACCACAATAAACAAATTGGGATCAAATTCCACATAGTTTCACTGAGAAGGCTACAAAACAAACTGTTCCTGCAAAGAAGAAGGCCCATTACCAGTCATTGTATCACCCAACTCAACCCAAAAAGGTTGAAAAATCTTTCCATAGAGTACTAGCTACTGCACAATGTAATGAGGGATAAATCGTTTCCTCATCCTCTTACACATGCAGCACCAGTTTATCACTGTAAATTGGTGTTTCCTTAAGTTATCCAGTTAGGATTTTCCTAAAATTGCCTCCCAAGCAAAGATAGTTGCTCACCAAATGCTTTTCCATGGGAAATGAGGCCGCTCATGTGGATACAATGCATGGTAAAACAGTCTCTTCAAATAGTACTCTTTCTCAGGGAAAATTACAATGACTTTATCACACTCACATTACTTAGCGTAATTATTGCGATATTTGTACAGCAGGTACAGGTTGCAGATCGGCTGCAATTTGTTGCAAGTCCCCTTAATTTCATTTTCTTTCAGCTTAAACTACAAATAGTTCAATGTAGTGGATTGATGTTGCACGTGTAAACTCGAAATATGACTGGATTGGTTTCTTCTTCCTTTCTATATTTGCCAACTTGCTGAGTTCAGATTGTGCATTTGTTGGAATATTTTGTACCCTTCCTATGTGCCCAAATGGTTTTCTTTTTCTTTTTCTATTTTTTCTCGTTTCTTTCAATGAAATCTTATCAAAGAAGGAAAATAATCTCATTTCATCTGAAATTCAGCTTTAATAACTTCATGTGTACCTAATTACTTTTTTGTTAAATGATTTCATTTCAAAAAAGCATCTGCAATACTATTTAATTTCTCGCGTTTATGTTCTCACGTTTCTATGACACATTTTCTATCTATTTTTTAATCTTTGCAGATAGTTGGGGCATTCTGGTACCTGTTAGCTATAGAACGCATTGATGCATGCTGGCAGGACGCTTGTCCTGATAATAAAATTTGTAAAAGATCCTTGTATTGCAGCAAGCAAACCGTGGGACCAAGTTCATGGCATTCTCAGCTTAATTCAAGTTGCTCAGTTGGTGATAACTCGCAATTTGATTATGGAATCTTTGAAAATGCTTTGTCATCTGAAATTGTCTCATCCATGAAGTTTGTCTCTAAATACTGTTACTGTTTATGGTGGGGGCTACAGAATTTAAGGTATGTTAATTTTTCAATTTTCCATCTACAAGTTGTATAAACAGGAGACTTTGTTTATTTTGCCTGGTGTGGGATTGTTTCAGTTTGGTTTTCACTTGTTGGAAATTTGCTTGTGTCCTTTCAGATTATTAATACCAATTCTACACCGAAGTGACTTAAAATCACATATTAGTAATGGTGTTCTGCCACTGCTCATATTTCTCTAGTAATATATATTCATTGATCCTCATAAATCTTATACTGGGAAAAATTGGATTATACGCACTTGTGGTTGCACACTTCCTTTTACATTCATGCATCCAAAAGGCATTTTTTCCCACAACCTTGCCATCTGGGTGCTATAGATCTCTTGTTTTAGTTGTTAGCTAGGTACCACTGCATATCTACTAGAAGAGGCCAAAGTGAGTTCATATGGGATATTCCATCGCCTGGATGAGAGTCCATCTGAGAGGTTTACAAATTTATATGGTTGTAAGTAGTCGATGTTTTTGTATACATAATACTAGCCGGTAAGTTGTAAATAATAGATGATATAGTGATGGCGTAGAAGATTACTCTGATTACCTTTATTTTAGATCTTTCAGTATGCAACTGTTCAGGCTATATGCTATTGTAGTAGTGCACTGTGATGGGTTCCCAGCCTTTTGGTTTATTTCAGTTAATTCCTTTTAGTTGAAATCAGTTGATGGAATGGCCATGATTATCTGTATTGGGCTTTTAGAAAAATATAGAAAGTGCATAATCTCCCTCTTATAAAACCAGTTACTTTCCAACATTCTGTATGACAGAAGTTTCTCACCAATTCGTGAGGTAATTTATTTATTTATATTTTTTATAAGTAAATTTGTGAGGTAATTTATAGCTCTAGCTCCTTTAATTATTTATAATAAATTTCTTTCTTGCATCTCTCCTTGTGCATTTCTATATATCTGTGTGTCATTTTTTTTTCAGTTTCTAACCAAACATACAGAGTTAAGGTTATCCATTCAGCATAATGCTATCTATTCAACATGGCAACATTTTCGAACTTGAGTTGAATCGCTTGTGTGAATGTTTATTTTGCCATAGATATGTCAGTTAATAACTTGTACTTAAGGTTCCCAGCCTAGGGGACCTAGGGGAGCAAAAGAAAAATATGATGGGAGAGTTACAGTGTCTTGAAAGCATCAACGAAGGCAGATCCCTCTCCGTAGAGGAAAGAACACGAAAGGCAGAGTTGACGTCAGAGATAGAAAGGGTATTATCTTTTGAAGAAATATCTTGGCGACAGAAATCAAGAGTTTTGTGGCTGAAAGAAGGGGATAAGAGTACAAATTTCTTTCATAGAGTGGCAAATTCGCATAGGAGGAATAATACCATTGAGATGTTGAGTATCAATGGTAGAGAGTGTATAGAGGCCCCTGTGATACGGGAACATGTGCTGAATTTTTTCGAACAACTATTTACAGAAAGAGAGGGATGGAGGCCAAAAGTGGATGGACTTGTGTTTGATGCCATTGAGCCACAGATTGCGGCAAGATTGGAAAGAGCGTTCGAGGAAGAGGAGATATATGGAGTGATCAGACGAATGGGGAAAGACAAAGCGCCAGGACCAGACGGTTTTTCGATGGGGTTCTTCCATACTTGTTGGGAGGTGATAAAAGAGGATTTGATGAATGTATTTCAGGAATTATTCTTGTCAGGGAAATTTCAGAAAAGTTTGAACACGACTTTTATTGCATTAATTCCAAAGAAGACCGAGGCTGTAGAAGTGAAGGATTTTAGGCCCGTTAGCCTCATTAACGGGGTCTATAAAATTATTTCAAAGGTTCTAGCAAACAGGTTGGGGGAGGTCATTGGTAAGATAATCTCAAAGCCACAAAATGCCTTTGTTAGGGGTCGTCAGATTCTGGACTCGGTATTAATAGCCAATGAATGTTTGGATAGTAGATTAAAAGCCGGTATGGAAGGGATTATTTGTAAATTAGACATGGAAAAGGCATATGACCATGTAAATTGGGATTTTCTTATATATCTCTTGAGAAGGTGTGGTTTTGGGGAAAAATGGTGTAGATGGATCAGATGGTGCATCTCAACAGCAAGGTTTTCAATTCTGATTAATGGCAGTCCAGAAGGCTTCTTTAACAGCTCGAGAGGTTTAAGACAAGGGGATCCATTGTCTCCTCTTCTCTTTGTTATCATAATGGAGGCTCTGAGTCGGATGATAATGACTATAGTCAACAATGGTTTGCTGGCTGGTTTTTCTGTGGGTGATCGGAATAGGGGCCTTATCTCGATATCTCATTTACTTTTTGCCGATGACACGCTGATTTTCTGTGAGGCTGAACAAGAACAACTTAGGACTCTGAAAGCGCTATTGTTATGCTTTGAAGCAGCATCAGGCTTGAGAGTAAATTTTGATAAATCAGAATTAGTTCCAATTGGGAATATTAGTAGATCTCGACAGTTGGCTAACACATTGGGGTGTAAGGTCACCGCCCTTCCTATGACTTATCTGGGTTTACCTTTGGGGGCGGCTTCAAGAGCCATAGCTATCTGGGATACAGTTATTGAGAAAATAGAGAGAAGATTGGCTGGATGGAAGAGACTGTACTTGTCAAAGGGAGGCCGAGTGACCCTGATAAAGAGTACTCTTTCTAACTTACCTACTTATTTTCTGTCTCTTTTTACAATTCCAGCTTCTGTGGCAGCACGGATTGAAAAATTGTACCGTGATTTTCTTTGGAGTGGTTTGGGGGATGAATTCAAGTTTCATCTAATCAACTGGGATATGGTTTGCAGACCAATTTCTTCAGGAGGGTTGGGGATAAAGAATCTGAGAATGTTCAATCGGGCTCTCCTAGGAAAATGGTTTTGGAGATATAATATGGAGCCGAAAGCACTATGGAAAGTAGTAGTTCATAGTAAATATGGCAGCCTTTGGGGGGGATGGTGTACTAGGGAGGGGAATGGACCATATGGAGTGGGGATTTGGAAGCAAATAAGAAGAGGGTGGAGGAAATTTGCCAAAAATACTAAACTTTTGGTGGGGGAAGGCACACGTATAAGTTTTTGGAGGGACATTTGGTGTGGGGATGAGGCACTGAAGGACATTTTTCCAGGTGTATATTTAGTGGCCTGCGATCAAGAAGCTTCGGTCGCGGATCTGTTGGTTCGCTCGGGGGATCAAGTTCACTGGAACATCACTTTTTGTAGAGCAGCACATGATTGGGAAGTAAACAGTTTCACTGATTTTTTCAACCAAGTGTACTCTATGAAACCGAACGGATTGCATGAAGATAAACTGTGGTGGAAACATACGGGTAAGGGTATTTTCTCGGTTCGCTCTTACTATAAAGCCCTGACAGCTATACCGAATGTTTCGTTTCCATGGAAAAGATTGTGGAGGAATAAAGCACCGCCCAAAACACTTTTCTTTGTTTGGACAGCAGCTCTGGGCAAGAATCTGACTACCGATAATCTGCGAAAGAGGCGGATCATCATTACTGATTGGTGCTGTATGTGTAAGAAAGATGGTGAGTCGGTGAACCATCTCTTGTTACATTGTGAGACAGCGAGAGCCTTGTGGTGTGAAGTATTCCGTCGAGTAGGGTTAAATTGGGTGATGCCGAAGTCAGTACTTGAACTGCTAGCCAGTTGGGCGATGCCGGGGGGAAATTTACATGTCAAAGCTATGTGGAAGATGGTACCTATCTGCATTATGTGGTGCATCTGGCAAGAACGAAATGAACGAACATTTGAAGATAAGGAGAGGACAACTGAGGAGCTTTGTAGTTATTTGTTCAGCACTTTAATCCTATGGTCTCTAGCTATAGACTTTAATGGCCTAAATATACACGAGTTTCTGGTGACTACTATAGCCACCTAGATAGGTTTTACTGCTTGTATACCTTCTTGTGTACTTGGGCTCTGCCTTTTATTATTAATACTATCGTTTACTTATCAAAAAAAAAAAAGGTTCCCAGCCTATTTATATACCCAAACTTCAATAGTTAGTAAAAAATGCAACCTTAATTCCTCATGCACTGATTTTCATGATAACTGAAACTATAACTATAATTAAGCTTTTTCATTGTAAGAAATCCTGATAATTGATTTCCACACTGAGACTATATTTTCCTTGGTTTTCCTATAGTACACTTGGCCAGGGACTTCAAACCAGCACCTATCCTGGGGAGGTTATATTTTCCATAGCACTAGCCATACTTGGACTCATCCTCTTTGCGCTTCTGATTGGCAACATGCAGGTAAACTTGGAAACTTTAATTTTTTAGAAAGGGTACAAATTGATAAAATCATATCTTGGTTTTCTTGGTTTCAGAGTATATTGAAGTTTTTGGTAGTGATGCATTTTCTTGTATAGGCATCCTTGATTTATTCAATGAAATCCATTCTTCAAGAGATGAACAGAAGATATGAACTAGACAACTAGAGTTGAATGTGAAAGATAATTGCATAGCTAACCTCATGTGGTAGTTATAATCTTAGTTGACCAAGTTCTGCTATCTAGTGCATTTGCTCTCTGTTTTTTCCCTTGGATTTTTATTTTAGAGAGAGGGAGGGAGTGGAGTGAAGATTTTTTATATTATGGACACAAGTTTCCTTTATATTCTCTCTAAATGCATGCTTTGTTGAAATCTTACCTCTGTGGTAAAGGAGGCTATGGCATGAAAAACAGAATTTGAAATTCTGGACATTGTGCTATTATGGCAGACCTATCTTCAGTCGCTTACTATTAGGCTAGAGGAGATGAGGGTTAAAAGGCGTGACTCAGAACAGTGGATGCATCATCGCTTGCTCCCACAGGAACTTAGGGAGCGGGTTAGACGTTATGATCAGTACAAGTGGTTGGAAACACGCGGTGTGGATGAAGAGAGTTTGGTTCAGAGTCTACCAAAAGATCTTAGAAGAGATATCAAGCGACATCTCTGTCTTGCTTTAGTGAGGAGGGTAAATTTCTCATCCTTTTTTATTCATGTATCTATCCATTTTTATTGTGAGGGCATTTATTTATATGTATACCTTATAACCAAACATTTCGATAATTTTATCGATGCTAAAACTGAAAAATCAAGGATCATATACTTTTTTGCATAGCATATGAAACCCAAAATTTATAGCACAGAACTTTTTGCTTGCATCACAAAGATCCAGAAGAAGATCCAGAAGCTGATAATTTCTCAATTAATTCATGACCTTAGGTAATTTTATAAGTGCTTTCTTTAGTTGACTTGTATATTTTACTGTTTCCCTACTCATATAAGGGCATTATGTTCTTGAAACTTAATATCTGTCTTTGTCATCTCTCCATAGGATCTGTACTTGTTCAGTTTCCAATGGCTTCTGCTATTGGTTTTGTGGCATCTGGTTTTGTAAATGTCTAATTGTTTTGCTGGTAATTTTAGGTTCCTCTATTTGAGAACATGGATGAGAGGTTGCTTGATGCCATTTGTGAGCGACTTAAACCATGTTTATTCACAGAGAGTACTTACATTGTCCGGGAAGGCGATCCAGTTGATGAGATGCTCTTTATCATACGTGGTCGCCTTGAGAGTGTAACCACTGATGGTGGTAGAAGTGGGTTTTTCAACCGTAGTTTTCTGAAAGAAGGTGATTTCTGTGGGGAGGAGCTTCTGACCTGGGCACTGGATCCCAAATCAGGATCTAACCTCCCATCTTCTACACGGACAGTGAAAGCTATAACAGAGGTTGAGGCTTTCGCCCTAATTGCTGAAGAGTTAAAATTTGTGGCAAGTCAATTTAGGCGCCTTCACAGTAGACAGGTACAGCACACCTTCCGTTTCTATTCACAGCAGTGGAGGACTTGGGCCGCATGCTTTGTCCAAGCGGCATGGCGTCGATATTCCAAGAGGAAGAATATGGAACTTCAGCGTAAGGAAGAAGAAGAAAAGGCAGAAAAGTTGGCAGGGACTGGCAACATTGTTGGTGGTGGTTCATATAGTCTTGGTGCCACTTTCTTAGCTTCCAGGTTTGCAGCAAACGCAATGCGTGGTGTTCATCGAAATCGGAATGCAAAGACTGCTAGGGAATTGATAAAACTGCAGAAGCCTCCGGAGCCTGATTTTGCTGTTGATGATACAGATTGACTTGGGATGCTTTAATTGTGATGTAAGATAACGGCTGAATTTTTTTTCCTACTTTGCGTAAAGGGACCGAGAACAATCTATTATAATGCAAGCATTCAATATTTGAAAAGCCCTCGTCTTGCTGCGATGGGAAGAAATCTGTATATGCCTTAGAGCATCCTCATCCGCATCCTCATCCTCATCCCTATAATTTAACTCAAAATCACCTTTCCTCAAATTTATCCTTAAATTTTATTCATCTTCTAAAAACTTCTCACATCCCATTCCCCATCCCTATCTCTATTTTATTAAATAATATTTCTCTATTCTTTTTTTATTACTTTTTTCTCTCTCTTCCATTTACAATTTTAACTACTAACTCTTTCGTCTTATTATCTTCTTTTCATTTTCACTTCCTAGTAAAAAAATACTACGAATCAGAAGCATTTTCACTTTTAGTGCCAATCAGAAGCAAAATAAACTAAGAGATATCCTAAACTCCAATGGATAAACGTACTAGTCACAGCTGAGTCCGAAAGCATTTTGATCTTTACGTATCAAACAATGAAAAACATAAAATTAAGCACGTGATGAATTGAAGTTTCAATCACGTTTAGAAGGATGACAGAATTAAAATGAAAATGACAGGAAGAAGTCCAAACATCCACAAAGCAGCGAGATTTTCATCATTGTTTCTATATCAAAAACAAACCTAGTAATTTTAATCTCCAGCATTTCATCCGAAACCAAATAGAATATTTTCATCTATATACATTTCATCCGCAACAAAACAGAACACAAAAGGAAAACAAATCGTTAAGCCTTGGCACTGTCAGTCGTGAAGAATTAAAACAGTTCTTGACACTGTCAGAAACCATGAGTTAAGCCACATGCCCTCAACTGTCTTGCTTGACTCCCCTCCCTTTTCATTGAACACAGCGAGCTTTTTCTTCCTGTCCCATCCCAAGTGATTTCTGGGCCTTTCCAATGCCTTCTGGATCTGCAATGCAATGATTTTCATAAACTGTTGCAGCATACTTAAAATTAATAATATGGAATAAGAAAATGTCAAGGGCTTGATCACAAGACCTAATCCTTCAGACTTTCAATGAACTTGTGTGCAATTATGAGACCAACATTAGCTCCCTTTTTAAAGGATAATAACCAAAATTTTGGTTTGGAAGTAACCTCAACAAATTCTGAGCTTAAAAGTTTGATGAGATAAGGTACCTTGAGTGTACATTGAAGATCTCTGCACTAGTTCATTTTACGTCTTATTAGCTAATTCTTTTATTATATATTTATGTGTGTGAGAGAGAGAGAGAGAACCATCTACCTGAATTTATACTTCAGTCCTTCAAACAGATGTCATTAAAAATAATTATATTACTTCCACATGCATACTTGTTATGATGCAGAAATACCAAAAGTACATAACTCTAGGTGCAGTGAAAGATAACAGATTAGGCCAGAGGGTGGGGGAAACATAAATGGTAAATTTTTGTAACTGAAAAGGAAAAATAATAATAAGAATCCTTGGAACTAAAAGGTTGAAAATGTTGTATTGTACAAGATAAATTAAACTATTTCCATCTTACTACTAAGAAATGCACATGGAAATCCACTTACCAAAGAACTGCATGAAAATGGGCGTGAAGAAGCTCAAGTTGCGGGAGATATTATAGGCCATGGTAGGTGGAAGAGGTTTCACAACAGGTTGAAGAAACTGTATAAACAAGAGTATTTCATGTCAAACTGAAGTAAGAACATATTCAGGCACAAACCTATTTAAAGAAAGCAGATGGAAATGATGAGTAAAATATTATCAATCACCAAGCAAAAAGAAATGCGTAAAGCTGCATACTTCAAGCAGCTAGCCCCTGAAAAGCTATAAAGTATCAATTGATAGAAAAACATAACATAAAATGTTTAGACTACATAAGAAGTAATTGATATATATATATCCTATGGACATGCCTTTACTCACTGAGGAAGTTAATGGCTTTCCCAATCAAATTCAGTGATCTAAATCGTGGAAGACAAAAAATGCACCAACCTCACCGCATGCTTCTATAACAAGATTAAGTTGAATTAACCATTTAGAGTATCAAAAAAATATTCTGCCTGAAGAGACACAAAAGTGCATCATTTCTAAAATCAAATTGAATGCAGGAAAAGCAACACATTTTATGACTTCAGAACATGATAAGATCATGGCTTAACAATGAACCTCGTCTAAATCTTTACAGATGACAGACCCTTAATGTAATATAACTAACAAGCATTCTACCCTGTAAGTTTAAGATTTCTGCTGCCCTCTGGAAAGCACAAAATGGCCAGTTCCTAAAAGAAAAACCAGCAAAGCTCTAGGGATTAGCATTCGCATGAAAGGAGGAAAAAAAAAAAAAAAACCAATCGAGGTGAGTATCGAGAATTCAGAGTTATCCCAGTATTGATTGTTCATATTTAGCTTATATTTAAAAATAATGAAGTATGAACTACATAGTCTGCAGAAAGGTCTCTTATGATAAAAAGACATCTACTTTCAGCAGCGGCAAGCAAGTAATCAATAGTCTATGAATTCGGTAAAATAAGATACCCATTTTCAAGCAAGTAATCAAGAACTCTTTCGATTGTGTAGGCAAATAGATATAACATCCTTTGACAACCGCACGAAGTACCCGAATTTATTAATAAATTCCAACACAAAAGCAACTATCAAAGAGATATCTAATAATGGAATCACTAAAAAAAAAGAGATATCTAATAATTACGCTGAAAGATGTAACAGAGCTGGGGGTCAATCTTGACAAGGGAATCATCATCTTTGAGGTCGTGGCGTTTGGACTTGTCGTTCTTTCTTCGAGGGACGCGCATCACCGATTCGACTCGAGGCTACTTCGTGACTTTGAGCTTTACATCCCGAAACTCCTCGACAGCCTCCTCTTTGCCCCTCCATGGTGCCGACGACATCAACTCCCTCTTCGCCCTCCCCAATATTGTATTGAGATTTATTATCACAAACTATCGATCTGAGAAGAGAGAAAATAAACGATGTAAAAGAATTGAGAATCACTTACAGGAGAAGAGAGGTGCTCGTTGGTGCTGCGTTGCGAGGGAGGGAAGGGAGAAGAAGGCGCGCGACGAAGGAGAGAATCGTTGGGGCAGGAGCGATGGGGATGTACAGTCGTTCCCCATATATGGGGAACTTCTGTAGCACCCCTATACTTCATCCCCATTTTAGGGATTGGGATGGGGGGAGGTTTTTCATGAAAACCTTAAAAGTTTCCCTAAATTATAGGGATGGGGGGCGGATGCAGAACGGGATGCGAGTGCTCTTAGTTGCTTCCTCGTTTTCCATCAAAATCTAGGAGGCAAGAGGCTATTGAACTTTGAACTTTGAACTTTAGGCCTGCCAGACATGGTGAAGCCCGGTTTCCAGATACTGTTGCAGAAATAATTGTCACCAAGTTTTCCCTTTTCCATATCCCATGATTAAAATGAATTAGAGGCATGCAAAGATAAAGCTGAATGAAATATTTTGATTAAACATGGAAGGAGTGGCAAGTGGCAACAAGCTAAGAAACTTTCGAGGAAAACGTTGTTGGTTGGGCAGTGTGTGGCGAGCCTCTGAGTCTCAGCAAGTTATTGATCTTTATACATGTGAAAACTCTGAGCGCTCATGATTTGTTTCAAAGATTCCTACATTTTTTGCACAAACAGAGTCTGCGCGCAAATGATGGAGATCCTACTCATGTCACGAATAAGGATTGTGAATTGCGATCAATCCGCCAATTCCATGGTTATTACACATCCAGCGCCAAGGCTTGTGAGGTTGAACTGAATAAACTTCTAACTACTTTGCAGTTATATCATTTGGCTCCAAAGTAAAGCAAAAACTAAAAAACGTGTTGATGCCAGTAAATATGGACCACAATATTGTGAAGGGATCCAGTGGGAAGGGATGGCAAAACAAGAAGGAAACAATCAGCAGCATTGACACAAAATAATTCCTTCTTCATTAGAAAATAAGCATTTTGGACTGGGGCTTGCTTAACAACACCCTCAAATGTCTAATACAGAACAATCAGAATGAGAACCAAATAAAAAAAAAAAAAAAAAACAAAGAGGTGGGGTTTGGGGAGAAGCGTGAGAACTAGAACTGCCAAAGAGCCTGTATAGAGAAGACTACCAATAATAACAATTTCTGTGATTTAAAATTCAAAACTGAACCCAACTGGTAAGTTCAGAAGGATTCCCCACGATTTTACATCCCAAGTGAAACTCTGTGCTTCCTCAGCCGGTACCTAACGGCCACTCCATTGTCACTTGAAAGACAATTAATCAATCTTCACTGATGAGTAGATAAGCCTTGTGAACCAGAAGCAAGCATAAAAACCAATTGTACCAGTCAGCACGAAGAATGCATATGAGACAATCAGCATGTAGCCAAAGTACAGGATCCCAGACACTGGCTTTGTGATCTCAAGCTTTGTAAAGAAATAGAAGGCAGCATAGAGGAAAAGGTAGAGTGCTGAGGAACCTGAAGTCAAATACGACCTCCACCACCAAAGGTAGTCCTCGCTGCACAGCTGGAAGTAACATAGTACAATTGTAATCTCGGCACAAGTGACAATAAGGATGACAAAGACAATGAAGAGGAAACCAAATATGTAATAAAACTGTTGCAGCCAAATCGAAGTGAGGATGAAAAAGAGTTCAATAAAGACGGCACCAAAGGGGAGTATGCCTCCAATTAGGATAGAGAATGCTGGGTTCATGTACCAAGCCTGTTCTGGGATCTGCCTAGGGATCTTATTGGTTTTCACAGGATCCTCAATTGCAGGCTTCCTAAAACCCACATAACTACCCACAAAAATAAGGGGAACTGAGATGCCAAACCACAAGAAAACCAGCGCAAACATGGTTCCAAATGGCACTGCCCCAGAAGACTTCTGGCCCCAAATTATAGCATTCAAGATGAAGAAAACGGTAAAGACAGTTGCAGGAAACGTGACAGCTGTTTTGAGAGTAATTTTCTGCCATTCTGTTCCCTTGAACATCTTATAAAGACGGGAGGAAGAGTATCCAGCAAATATTCCCATAAACACCCAGACTACGAGCATGGCTGTCATCAAACCACCTCGGTTTGAGGGGGAGAGGAATCCAAGGACAGCAAAGATCATAGTCACAAGAATCATCCCAAAAAACTGGACTCCTGTCCCAACATAAATGCAGAGCAAGTCTGAGTTTGATGGAGGCCTGAAAACATCCCCATGCACCAGTTTCCATCCTGTCTCTTCTTGGGCTTCTTCTTGGGTCTCTAATTGATTGTACTTTGAGATATCACGGTAAAGAGTCCGCAACATGATCATAGCCACCATGCCCGAGAGGAAAAGAACAATCATCAAAGAATTAACAATTGAAAACCAGTGAATCTGATCATCGGCCATCAGAAGATAGGTATCCCACCGAGATGCCCATTTCACGTCACTCTCCTGCAACATTAAACAAGCAGCAAGATACGGAGAAGATCATAATAAAGCCAATGGAAAGCGGAAAAAATAATTTCTTCATGAGGTATGATAACTGACCTGAAACTCAACATCATATGTAAATATTATTTCCTTCTTATCTTCAACCTCTTGAGGGGATTCGGAGTTGATAACTGTGCGTTTTGCTTGGGGATCGCAGGTTTTTAAATGGGTGCTTTTCTCATTCCATTGACCATCATATTCATGCTTGACACTGTATTTATCAAAATAATAGAATATCTTTATACAGGCATAAACTACCATTAAGGGAGAATTATCAGAAATGATTAGAAATAACATAGAAAGGAATCAAATACTCCAACCTAAATGGTTTGACCTCAAATCCAACAATCCTTGATAATTCTGTCACTGGATCTTTGTGAAACTTTACAGTAAATGCTAGGTGATTGTGGATAAAATGCTTTTCTTCCTTGCTCTGCAAATAATTAAATTTTGAAAAAGTCAAAATTGCTTATAGAACCACATTAGTAAACATTTTGGCTTGATTGAAAAAAAATGGTAATTGCACGAGCACTTACCCCTACATATTGTCCTCTTAGACCAACATGGAAGCCATGCTGATAGACTATTGAATTCTCCTGATCAGGCCTTCTTATAGGTACAACCAGGGGAAGATTATCCAAAATCCTGGAAAACAGAACAAAGACAATCAAAAAAATTATGCCATACAGTTAGCAAATTGTTGTCTACATATGATTATAATTCGCATTCAAACTCCAATAAACTACTTTCTTACATATTCACTCGATACTCATCATCTATCTTTTCCTTGAACTCCTTTGCAGTTTTTGCACTAAGAGTTTGACGGCATACAATATTGCATACCTGCGGTTCTCTCATTTTAAACTGAAACAAAAAAATTTGTTTAGCAGCTTACCAAGCAAACACAAGAGACTAAACGAGAGGACAAATAAATTTCCCAAAAGATCTAACTTACCACATATGGAGAGTTTTCAATGCGATCACCCCGAAGAACTTCCCCAAGATTCTCAGCACTGTCAACTATTTTCTCCGGATGACAATAAGGAAGAGAATAGTAGGAATAAGGAAGTTGAGTTTTAGTAGAGGTCAATTTGTTCACTTTCACCTTCAACTCATTCCCCTGCAACCAATTTGACATAAATTTCTTTTTACAAATATTTTGTCATAAAATTTAAAACTAGAACGGCAGAACTAATTACACCAAATAGAGAACACATGCTGTGCACAAGATAAATCTATGGGAGGATTTATTGATCCTGATATACGCTATTAGACATTTACAAATGTGGGATTAGAACAGTGAAAGTGAGCATCCAGTTTCATATGACACAACAGTGCCTCAAAAACGGCCTTTTGGGTATGCGTTATAGACTTTTCTTATCAAATATATGTAATCATACATGAGTATTCACGCTTCTTGAAGTATATCTTAGCTTCACTCCCATTAATATAACGGGGTTTCAAGGTTAGCATGCTTTATCTACACTTATGGAACCCCCTTTTGCTAAACCTTGGGAGATGATAAGGGCACCTAGAGGAAGCACCATAAATCCCAGGAGTCAAGATACAAATTGTACCTAAGCTGATTAAATCTACACAGATAGAGGAACTGGAAAACTCCAAAGAGAATGTCCCAAGAAAAAGGATCTTATAGATCCCTATTTCAAGAAATGAAGCAACTTTATGTTGAGTGTCAAGTTCGAGTAATTCAAATTTTGATCTTTTTATCTAACTACACTTGATGTGAATTCCTGTTTTTAATTCTAATTCCATTTTTTATTTCATTTTTCTCCATGGACTGCCAAATCGTATCATTCTCGAATACAATTTAAATGTTCCTTCTTCACTTGCTCTAACTTACTTAAGAAGCAGCATTGCATGAGGAAATAAAATCAAAGAAATGAAAGCAATAACAATCTACATACCAATTGAACATCCATTAACATGAATGTAGCTAAGTTGACAACAAAGGCAAACACCAAATATTCACACAAATCATATAAGAAATAATCAATTACAGAAGCATATATTTTCACCAGATATTCTTTAAAAAAAAAAAAAAAAAACTCAAGCAACTTGCAGTCTACATAGATCCAAAAAAGGGTATCCAAGATCCAACGCTATATTCAAGCACAAGCACACATATACATACACACGAACATATATAAACACATACATTTTGAAAATCTTGGGGAGCGACTCCAGGGAGATAGAAGCAGTGAGCAGCATGGACGAAAAGCAATAGACTCAGACAGATCCACCGGTGAAGAGCGAGATGTTCTCTCGCCATGGCTTCCGAAGAGATCTAGATCCACCAAATTCCCTAGCTTTCTCTCTCTAGAACTCTGTCTCTGTCTCTCTATTTCTCCCTCTCACTCACTGGTATTTGTGGAAGTTTTAGATCTCCGTTTGTTTAATATTCTGTACTTTTAGGGACGAGAAGAAAAAGAAAATGTGGTGATATTACGAGACGTTCATCTGAGCATCTGGATCTTCCACGCCTCCTGCCGTCCGATCTTTACAAACTTCTTGATGCACGGCCCAGATCAGATGAACAAATATTCCTGATGTCGGTTGTAAGGTGCTGCATGATTTATTTATCTGGTCAAACGTTTTTACTTTTTTTTTTTTTTAAAAAAATAAATTAAGAATTATTTGTACTTTTTAACTTAATTTTAAAATGAGTTAGGATATATACAATTACTTGAAATTAAGTATTTTTTATATATTTTATTAATGTAATTAATTAAAATAATTATTTTATAATAAAAAAATGACAGCCAATCATATTAATGGAATGTACAAAAAATATAAAAAATTGACTGTAGATAAAATTTTTGTTTTAAAATACTATGATTCAATGTTAGGTTAATTTTTTTTTTTTTAATAATGGTAGTATATAATAAATACAGTAAGACTTAATTTATTTTGATGTGTTAAGTCTCCAATCAATTAATATTTTTTAATTAATTGTGTGTTAATATGTTGAAGTCTAGTTCATTTACTTCTAAAAATGATTATAATTCAATATTTTTAAGTGAATTTCTTCAAAAACATTAATGCACATAAAAATGAGTCTTAAAAATTAAAGTAACATCTCTTAGAATTCTTGTTCATATTCTAAGATGGTAGAAGAGAGAACATTAAAGTTTAGTTATTATTAATTAGGCAATTATCTCTTCTTCAAACATTTCAGGCCAACAAACTGCAATACCACTAGCTTGAAGCATCACCTCTAGCTCCATAGTTCGCATAGCAAATTGTAAAAAAACCGTCATTTAGACGACAATTCCTTTACGAGGAATGGGTGGGGATCAATTTTTTATCCCAAAACTCGATTTATTTTCTTTTTTGTAATTAATTACAGTAGTGGGGTGTTTAATAGGGAATCTCACCTCCTCCGCATATATGTATCTTCATCCTTTTATGTTAATGAAATGCTTGTTTTAAAAAGAAAAAAAAAATTAATTTTCGGGTAGAAATAGCTATTCGTGTAGAAAAAAAAGGTTTTATTTTTCATTTCAGATGTGAAAATCTTGTCGAATTTAAAAGGGAATATTTAGATCTACAAAGATTGGTGCATGTTTACAAGAAACTTAAATGACTAATACACCAACTATAACATGGCAGTCGTGTCCTAATGATTAGGGTGACATGTATCATTTGTGGCCTAAATTAATGAAATATGACCATAATTAACCAATCATAACCATCAAATTCATCACTTGTAAGGCGTCCGTACATTGGATTTTTATGGTTTTAGGGATATTTTGTAGCACTTATAGATAGCAACTAAACTAGATTTCAGCAAGATCCTAAGTTCCCTATTGTATGGATGCATTAACAATAAAAGTTCAAGAAAAAAAAAAAATCCAAATTCTATTTTGTTTTAATGTGTCCTACTGATGTCACTTTGAGTACCACTCTAAAAGAATATAACAAATAAAGGAACATGCACCTCTTAGGATGTACCATTTTTCAATGAAATGATAATCTAGATCTATCTTTACATAAAAGGACAAAAGTACATAAAAACCAAGGAACATGAAGTGGGGACTAAAGTGCCCTATTTCCATTTCTACTTCTAAATAAATCAGGATCTGTTGTCATATATGTTCTTTTCAGTTTTCATAAAACATTTAGGCCTCATTTGAAAGTTTGCCAGAACTTAGTTCGATTCAATTCAGTTTAATTTTAAGTTAAGTTTAATATCAAATTACTTAACTCTCAAATTATTAAATTCATCTCAACTCAAAACTTTTTTATACGTGAGATCTACAATATTTTTCAACTCAACAACTCTTGATATGTGAGACCCACAATATTTTTTAATTTCTCATAAATACATTTAAACTCATCTTAACTGGATCCCACAAAATTCACTTTATCATCTTAACTCATTACTATTCATAAAGAACTCAATTATTCTCAATTCAGCTCAATATTCAAACCAGGCCTTAAGACCCCTTTTGAAGGTGAAAATCCTTATTGATATTAATTGCAGTCATCTACAATGAATTATGAAGTCATTGTAATGTTCATTTTAGCACTTAGAATTTTTGCAATCAACCTAATTTCAAATTAAGTTGTAGCATTCCTCCTCTTACACTCCAAATAAGTACTGAAATTAACATATTAATGGATAATTTGAAGGTGATGATACACCAAACAATGTGATGCTAAGCAAGAGAGTGACAATCTACCAGAAAAAAAAATAAATAAATAAAATTGCAAGGTGCGAGGAGGACCCCAGAATTTTGCCATTGCAACCAACAACTATGGCTACAAATCACCAATAAAAAATTATGGTTTGTTTCCAATTTGCCTTTTCTTTTTTCTTTTTTTCTGGTACATTGCATTAAGTTTATTTACACATTAACTGTGAATTATCTGTTGCTAAGAGGCAACCACTATGTCTGAAGGAACCACATGCTAATTCGCCTAAAAATCAGTGACTATGTTGGGTTTTTTGTTCTTAGGAGGACTGAACTGACAAGATTATACAACCAGGAATGAACGGTTCAAGAACTAAATGAAAAAATGGAGACAGTTTTCTTCCAAAGAGTCTATTAACACGAGCAAGAGATATTTCTTTCGGCAATTGTCTAAATTGGTATATTATCTTTATTTTTTAAGAGGGCGAGTTTTCTTATGGGGAAATTATTGAAAAAGAAGTTCAACATCGACATGAATCATGAAACCTCTCACTCTCACCCACCAACCTGGTACTGAGTTACCTTGCTCAACCACTTCATGAAAATAAAGGGCTTAGAAGGGTTTTAGCTTTAGACATGTGGTACAAATAGGGAGTGTAATCAATCGATTTTGTATATCTTTTAGAATCGAATCGGTATATACTAGTTTTGAAAATTTAATAACCAATATCGAACCAATTCATTACTAAAATTAGAACTTTCAATTTTTGCGATTTCTGTCCAGTCTGGCCCGATTTTTCCAATTTTACGGACAGTCTATGCTAGTAATAATATTATGTTTACATATACTAACTATTAGTTTATTTACATGATAGTATAAGTATATTATATATATTAAAAGTATATTTATATTAATAACTTAATATTAATGTTAATATTTAAAATTAAAATTTTATGTTATATTAATTTTATACTATAAGATTAAAATTTATATGCTATATCAAATGTTGTATTAAAAATTATGAGATTAATTTTATGTTATATCATATGTTATATTAATTCTATATTATAAAATTAATATACTTGAATAAGAAAATCAGAATTTCATATTATATTAATTAGCAATTTAGCATATAATATATATAAAATAATACAAAAAATTATATATAATATAAAAATTATAAATATATATATACATATCAGTCCGGTTAAGTTTAAACCGGTTTTTAAAATAAGAAAATCGGTACTTTATTGGACCACTTACAAACTACACCGAATCAATCGATTTTTTGGTTTTTTCTTACACCCCTAGCTACAATACAAGAGTCAAAGTCTTAAATTTCAGAGAGAGAGAGAAAGAGAGAGAGGGATCTACATGCGTACCAAATTTCTCTTTTAAGACATTCATATGAAATTATATCCATACATGATTTCCAGAGCGCCCCAAAAGTAAGTTAAAATATTTACATAATTACACAACCACACCAAATATGATCAAAATAGCTATCTGATCATTGCAAGCATCATCGTGCCATTAGCACTCTAGGAGGAGATAGGGATTCAAATCGGATAGCATTTAATTTTCCTCTTGAGTAGGTTGTTCAAGCATTCTCACACTACGAGGAAGCATGAACTCGGAAAATATGGGATAGTGCGAGGATGGATAGTACCCATCAATGTTATCATTCACCACTTCACAAGAAACAGGAATTAGAGATCTACCCCTGAAGAGAATCCAATCTACGTGTAGATCCTGAGTTTGGCGATCCCAGCAAAGGCAAAGAGCTCTAAAAATCAGTTTGAGGTATTCAACAGCTCCTTGCTTGTTACCTGAAAGCACAAATACTATCAAATGGGGGCCATGGCCAAAAATATGTCCAAGTACAAATAGAGCAATGTGATACCTTTGAATCCATGGTAAGTGCGTATGAGAGAGACATTTTTTCTCACACGGGCATTGGGCCATACATCCCTCATATCCCCCACTACACCATGCTCTCTGCAGGGAAGAGAAAAGCCGAAAGTAATACAGTTTATTCCTTCACAGGAAAAGACTAATACAAACATTTTGCAATAAATGATAACAAAGGAAGGATTGGTCCTAGGGGGTTCTTTTCACTAATTTCTAATTCTTACTTTTAAAGAGAATGAAAATTACCAACTTATCATGAAAGAATCCTTTTATAGTCTATCATAAATGGGACAGCAAACAAAGTGAACTTCTGTCCATATGTGAAACCTTCGTCGATAGCAAGCTGGATGGCAGAACAAGGTTGTTGTAGCTTAGCCGTTAAAGAACCAAGAATCCCCCTATCTATTAGCAGAACACCAAATTGGAAAGAAGAATAATATTAATGATCCCAAATGATGTGTCATGAATAGGATTGATTGTATTCATCTGATCATACTTCCTTCTGCTTAAAAAAAGGTAACCATATTTCAAATAAAAAAAAAAAAGGTAACCATATTCACTTCAGGGTACTGTTATTCAAGTAACATTATACTGAATGGATGAGAGAAGTAATGCCATATTCAACATTTAAAGTGACTGCCCAGGTGTTGTTTATCCAAAAAAAAAAAAAAAGTGACTGCCCAGGTGAAAATAAAAGGTTATGGTCCTTCCAGGAAAAAGTTACTGTTTCTTTATCCCCCCACCTCCCACCTCCACTGGCGAAACAGAAGCATTTGTATTCCAAACATGGAAGTAACGAGAAAATTGAATCTTTTCCTCAATTTTGTTTTCCGCAAATCCGACTTTCTACTTATTTTATCAATATTCATAGTTTAATTTGCAACACAGAAGATCCAAAACTCAAAATATGTTGATGAGCATAGCATGTAGGTAATGTGAAAAAAACATGAAACATGGCAGGATAAAGCATCTGGACATTTATATGTCAATGGCTACCTTGATCTCCCAAGTAGAAAACGCCCTGTAGTTGATTCCTTTTGTGTATTGAAGCCGCCACAGTATACAACCGATAAGCTAGGAGGTAGGGATGCAATGTGCTGCCATGTGAGTAAAGCACTTCGTCTACGGGCACGAGGGCTGTTCTCATCTATATTTGTATTGACTATCTGGAAGGAAAAGCCCGGTGGCTCGACTCCTTTCAGTTGGAATGTGTGGGCATTATGTCAAAGAAGCAAATAAACAATCCTCTTGTATAGAAAAATTAAACATTAAGTTAAAGGCAGTTCAATTAAGATAAAGTAAACTTATAAGGATATCACCCATGTTGCAATACATGGAACAACAGAACCCCATGACATGCTTCCGGGGACAGAAGGCGACTCTGACAACCAGAAAGTTCCACCTTCTACCAGCTCTACCTTCATTAATAAAAGAGTGAAGTAACACCTAACTTTGCTGAAAAACAAGAGTTAAAAAGCTATGTGATACAGGAAAAAGGAATCAATCTTGTACCTTCTCCTTATCATAGAAGATGGTGCAGTGTTCATCTGAAGTGTCTTGTGATCCTTTCCTAGATATTCCAAAATGATCATAACCTAGTAGATAATATGAAAGCAAGAAGGGGAAAAAAAGTCTAATTACCAGCTGACATTCCAATATAGGATGATAGCAGTAAGGATAGATCAGATATTACATGAATATAATATCAGTACGTTTCTTTTATTGTACCCAAGTTAATAAGTAAACAAAATAGGAAGAAACACAAAGGAGGAAAGAATCAGCACTTCAATATTTTCTAGTGAACCACAGAGAAGAATGACTTTGAGGCCTCAATAAGCCATTTATTATAAGAAACCTCTCTTGAATCACATAAAACACTCACTAAACTTGTTGAATCTATTGATGGGTGCATGAAATATCTATGGTCCGGCATGTACAGTTCGTCTATTGGGTTTCACAATGTGACATAGCCAGAAATCTGTAAATTTATTTATATGTATGTAAATACAACTGTACATATGCATACACATGCGTGTCTATACTTGTGCATGTATATGGCACTATATTTGTGTATGTATATGGCAGGTATTGAATGCACTTCACATGAACACCCTAGATCCATATTTAGCCTTGATTAATAATCTTTCTGTCAGAATCAACAACTGGCTGGAAATGATATAGGATCTGTCTCCAGCTGAAGTGATATGCAAAGGCATAGCATATATAAGATCAATGCAATCAGATCATCTCAGATGTTAGCTGGTCGGGAACCACATTGAAATGCTTTATATTCGATACAAGTAACAAAATATACAAGATCCACCAGCACATAATGTACCAAATTAATACAAGTTCCAAAAGCTGTTCTTATTTTATATCATTACAAAAGTTTCAAAGCTAGCTTCTTTGATTTTCGAGCTAAGTTCATAAGTTTTTTATCAATTAACTCCTGAAAAAATAAAATAAAAGTTACCTGGCAAGCCCTGCTGAAGATAATCCAACTGGGATTTTACTCCTGAACCAAGACAGAAAATCAAAAAAGAAATGACATAGAAGGAAGAAAAGCCAAACCCAAAGAAATAATTTTACTTAAATCTAATCCATGCTTCAAAAGAAGTACGACAACTAAAGTAAGAAGAACAAAGTAGGAATCCTTCAACCTAAAGCATCAATTTCAAAAGTAAAACCCAACTCCACGCTAAAGAAACAAAAACCCACATCCAAACCACCAATCGATGAAGAGCCAGACCAACCATTTCAGGCAATAAGACCCTCAGACATGCACGCAGAGACACAAACATACATGTACAGGCGCGAGTATGGAGAGGAAGAGGGACCTTGTTGGGTACAGAGGATCACTGGGGAGTAGCTGGTGATGACGCTGATACACAAATCCCTCCTCTTTTCCCATGAATTAGGACTGTCTGGTGGCTGATCTTCATGGAGGTTGAAGGTCATCACTGTTATAGAAACACTCATGCTTTTTACTAATCTTTCTATTTCTCTCTATCCTTTCTTTTCCCTACATGATCTTAATTCAAATAATGTTGCACAGAATAAAGTGAGCAACTTTACTCATCGTTTCTTGCGGACTCGAACGGGAGATTCACTGATGCACAGTACGATTTTGAAGTGAGAGTCGAGAGAGACATTCAAACCTCAATCATGTCTGAACTGAAACAACTCGTCTACTTCTCGGGTTTTGACTGTGCACATGCGAGGTCAAATATGTGGACCCCTAGAAGCCCGTGTCAAGACAAGGCTCATTAGTTATTGCTCCGTTTTACAGTTTCAGACAAAATTAAAAATCCGCTTGGGTTTTCTGTACGAGATCATTGAACTGCAAAACTTACAGTACGAGATCACGGTGTTAAGAGTGTCAAATGGTTTTGTTTATAAGATACATTATTGTCAAAATAATATCTGATAAAATGCAGGTATGACATCAAATCACCTGTATTACGAAAGGTCTAGACAGTGCAACTGAGACACGTCTGATTTATAAATCATCCCTCTAGCCAAATGATATGAATCTCTTTTTTCTGCCTATTTTGGCCGAGAATCGAATATGATTGAAAATTATTTTTATTTCCTTTTGGAATTAACATTTGCACTTACTAACTCCATCCATTCATCTCCTTCTCTTAATTACTTGACAAGGCTGAAAACATAAACACAAACCCACATGAGGATTATTCATGTTCTTATTGCCACCATCATAGAGTAATCTGAGAATAATCGTTGGAGTGAACCCCACTTTGTTTAGAAACCATCCTTGGTAATGACTTGTTATATCAAGGAAATTTTCCTTTTTAGAAATAAAATGTCGGTGCCCTACTTGAAAGTTTTTTTTTTTTTTTTTTTTTTCAGTGTACCAGTTTTGCAAAGTTTTAAAATTCCCAACCCGACCAATAAAAGGGTAGTAACAATATTTTGAATACCGTACCGGATGGTGTACCGGTCAAGGCACTGAAACGAAATATTTCGATACCGGTACCGTTTCGTGTACCGTTTCGGAATAGTCGATATATAAATAAATTATATATATAAATATATATATAAATTATATTTCAAAATAATAATCTATATATGAATAAATTATATATAAATACACATGTATATATAAATTATAAATAGTCTAATATGAATTGGGATAAAAAAATAAGATTATCACTTAAAAAAATGAAATAAAAAAAACATGAAGGCCGAATTACCGAAATACCGGCCGGTACAGGCCGGTACGCAGACCAGTACAGGCCGAAATACAGGCCGATACGGCCGGTACCGGCCAGTACGGCTAGTATTTCAGCCGGTACGAAACAGGTACCTTACCTGTACCGGCCTGGTGACCGGTACGGAATGTACCGGCCGGTACAGTACGGTACCAAAAACACTGGGTAGTAAGCCTATTATTATCCTTTTCTTTATTGTCTACCAGCCTCAAGCACTTCTTGTTTTCGATGAACAAGAATGAAGGCAAATGGACATAAGTGTACTCATATGTTAGCAAGACCTATTGAGGCTCCCCTAATACACAGAAAAACACTCCCAGAGTGACGGAGAAAGAAAATCAAGAAATAACTATAAAGACCGATAGACATTCAAAGAGACTGTTCGAGTTGAAAATCAAATAGTTTACCCAAACAAGACAATGCCCTCGGCTCATCACTTCTCAAATCTCCAACATGTTTTATTCACTCAACTGATCTCATCATTGAAAAACCTACCAAGATGTATCTGTTTCCTCCCTCATGCTTGGCTGATGTGAAAGAGATCCCAACAGTATGCTTCGAACCAACTCCGTATCTAAGAAGAGTTCTTCAAAACCCACTCTACCAGAGTAGAAATGCCAAAGCCTGTTGCAGTACGTTTCTTCTCGTTCCAAGCTGGGCCAGCGATGTCTATGTGCATCCACTTAACCTTTTCATCAACAAACTGCAAAAGCACAACACAGGTTTTAGAAACCTAAAGCAGATGCTATTGAAAAGAACTTTGCTTAAAAGTCAGTCAAAGTAAAGACGGAAAATAGCATGGGGATGTCAAAAGATCCAACTCTAACACCCCCTTTCCCCCTTTTTTCTCAAAGGGAAAAATAAGATTAAAAAAAGAGCAGATGGAGAAGAGAAGCCACCCCACCCCCCCCAAAAAAATAAAATCCCATGATTGCTATCACAACAAATCTCTGAACATGTATAGAGCAGAAAACATTTAATAATTTATAATGAAAAACGACCAAATTTACCTGTTTCAAGAAGAGAGCTGCAGTGATAGCACCACCTTGACGACCACCAGTGTTGACCATATCAGCTACTCCTGATTTCATCGACTCCCAATAACTTTCCTCCATTGGCATTCTCCAAAGTTTCTCCCCACTGACCTCTGAAGCTGCAAATACCTCCTTGGCCAAGTCATCACTGGGCGTAAAGACACCTATAAAAGAAAAGGTTTGCCATATCAGCAATTAACTCAGCAGATACATACTTAAAAAAAAAAAAAAAAAAAAAAAAATGAAGAAGAAGAAGAAGAAGAAGAAGAAAGAATTCAGCATATACATGAAAGAATGAAAATGCAGCTAGTAAAAAGCCACCATTTTAATAGTGGTAAACAAATTGCAAACATAACCCAAGGTGTTTCAACAGAATTCCATGACATTATTCAGAACTGCCAATATATCACTATTTCTGACAAGCAACAAAGTAAATTTTCAAAACCAGTGTGCTCTTCCCCCCTTCTTATTTGTTTATTATAAAATAGAGTGGTTCTCAGAACTCAAATCCCAGCACTACATAAAACTCAGATACATTTTACTTGTCATGATTACGAGAATATGTTGATACCTGCAATTGAAGGGCCAAGAGCGACTATGCAAGCCCCAGTTAAGGTTGCCAGGTCAACTATCTGCAGAAAAATTAATGGTAGTGTGAGCACTAAACCCAAAACAAACATCTTAACAAGATTGGAACTCTTTGAGAACAAAGCTAGAAGAACAAGGTGAGGGACGTCCTGTATTTCTGGACACAGCTCCACTATGGCATGTACACCTCAATAAGAATTTTAACAGGTTACAGATATAACACAATCACTCAAGACCCCATAAACAATGAACATGTTGTGAAGCAGATCCTTTACACAGTGAAATGGGATGAGAGCATCCCTATCAAACATCAAACAACTAGAAGTTCAAAAAAATTTGTGCCAAGTTACATCATTTTGAATCATGCAAATAATATGCTAGATATATCATGATTCTTAGAAGTACCAACGGCAGATGTAAGTATTACCTTGTCAACACCTTGGTCACAAGCATATAGCAAAGCATCTGCCAGGGTAAGCCTACCCTCAGCATCTGTGTTATTAACCTGCATTAGAGATTGAATATCAGTTTAAAGATATGATATGGATGCAAAAACATATCATATGAAAATCAAATCATCACCACAACTAAGACTATTTAGAAAATTATGGCAGCCATCACAAGTTCAGGTTTCTTGAAAACTTTGAATATGCTACGAAGAAACCAATGGGGCCAACAAAAATTACACGGAATATACAAACACAGCCTGGATAATTTATCATCATTTTAATGAGTTCTAGATACTTCCATTATGAACCCAATTGAGTTCGACCCAGGTCTACTACTCATTCATTACCCAATAGGACCTGATACAATAATGAAAAAATGACTTCAAGATGAAGTTTTTCTTTCAATCTGTGAAATGCTTGACTCCTTGAACCCTTGAATAAAAACAATTTTAAAACCTGATGCAATCCAGTGAGAATGAACCTCTCATTATTTTGTCAGTATAAGAATGAAACCTCTCATAAGTTGGTTACTGCATGTTCTCTTCACAAACCAGAGAACCTATACCTCAATGGTCTTTCCATTTGATGCGGTAACAATGTCTCCAGGCCTCATTCCAGTTCCACTTATCATATTCTCACAAGCTGCCACAATGAAATGAACCTGCATAGACGAGGAATTTACTCTAATATTAGGCTACTAGATTCTACTGATCAAAGTCTCAAAAACAGAACAAAAATTAAGAGAGCTGAAAAATCAAAATTCTGACCTCCACACCAGGAGGTTTAATTTGACCAATAGCTTTTGCCGCACCTAGAACTGCTGCTGAACCCCCCATATCAAATTTCATGAGCTCAATGGAACAGCCAGGTCCTGTTTTTATGTTGTAGCCACCACTAAGAAACATAAAAGGATAAAAACTCAAACAGCTCCTATGAACTGAGACCCAGAAAAATTAAAGCAAAATAGCACATAAGATATAGTCTGTCAACTTCTCCTTCAAAACTCATATATTCACCTGTCAAAGGTCAAGCCTTTTCCTACTAAGGCCAACTTGACTTTGGAAGATCCACTTGGAGGTTTGTAACATAAATGTATAAAGTGAGGGGGATTTGCAGAGGCAGCAGCTACAGCCAGATATGACCCCATCTTCAATTCTTTGCATTGCTCAGCATTTAAAATTGTAGCAGAAAGAACATCACTGTACAAGGAAGCAATCTTTGAAGCCTCTTCAGCTAGTACCGCTGAAGTAATAAAGTCATGGAATACAATTAATACCAAGGATCAAATCATTTTCTCATAAACACAAACAGATGAAACAAAATGCTAGCAGACAGAAAATTTTTTCTAACTTCATACTCATTAATGCATTATATGAATAAGACAATCAAGAACTATCTAACAAATTACTGCAGGGTATTGCAATGAGATATCATTCAGAAGTGAAAGTGATACGAACCAGGGGTGAGGACATTCGCTGGTGAATTCACAAGTTCCCGCCCAAAAATTACTGCAGAAGAAACATCTTCCGCATACTTGAGCTTCTTTTCCAGTTCAGGTCCAGTTCCAAGGCCAAGGATATCCACAGACTTGAGAGTAGGTTTCTTTGACTCTGATTTATATCTATTATCTTCATATAACCCAAGCACAGTTCCTATGACAATTCAAACCATTCCATCAAGTACAGAAAAATATTACCACAAATATACATAACCTAGGGGCATTGTGAATAGTCAATCACTACATCATAAAATTAGTACCAGATGCAATTGCCGAAGCTGTGCCAAGTTTCAATTCAGCAGAGAGGCCCTCGGAAGAGGCCAGCACGATAGCAACATCACTTGCTCGAGCAGCCTTGGCTGCAGCTGCAACAGCCTCACCAAGACCCTGAAAAGCAGCCGTAGTTGAAGCAGACTGTCCAAGACCAATCAATCCGACCCTCTTTGAGCCAAGACCCGGAAGCCTAAGAACTGTTGACTGGCCAGCCTTTCCTGTAAAATCCTCCTCCAAAGAGGCGTCAGCCAACAAACCACCCAACTGAGAATCGAGCTTCTTCAAAATTGAATTCTCAAACTTCGAGTTATCATCCTTCACCATGTCTTTCTCTGTCACACCCACTGCAAGTATGTCTCCCTTCCATTCTGTCACATCAATCTCTGTCGCAGCAAATGAGACCTGCCAGGAATTTTCACAGAATCAAGTCCCTAATATCCAACCAAATTATGTGCCTAAAACGAGTTTATCACAAATATAAACAAATGAAAAGCCCATTCTAACAGCACTCCCAACGGCTTATGTAAAGCCCTCGTTTCTGTATAATTTGAAGAAAATAGTCTAAAAGTGGATTCCAACGGATGATCTATTTCATCTGTATTTTCCAATTAGCTACAGTGTTACCGCTACATCTAGCGGTAACTATTCACAATTGTAAATATTTTTTTAATCATTTCTCTATCATCTACTTTCCCCTCCCCTACCATCTCATCTATTTATTTCGCGCATCTTCCCTTCCTCACAGGTGCCTTCTGCTCATCTTCCATCTATCCCCGTCACAACTCCTATTCCGAGTACGTGGGTTTTGGGTATGGTTCAACCTCTTCTCTCTCAATCTCTCTACCGTGCGAAACTATCCTATTGAAGGTGATGATCTTCTGCCCTTTATCTGTAGGTACATCTGCAAATTCACGTGGGTTTAGCTTGACCGAGAATTGAGAGGTGTGATTTCTTTAGGAGGGTCCTGTGAATTTTGAAACCACAGATACATCCCTTTATCTGTTATACCCCCATTCGCCTATATATTCAATGTGCTAACCGCGAGGAAACAAACGAAATCCACCAGTTTTCGCATCTACAACTGTCGACCCTCTCTCCCAAAGTTTGCCCATAAACGGCTTAGGTCTCATTCAAGTACCGCAACGGGGCCTCAAACAAGGTCGTATCAGGTAATGTAATCTGCCCTCCTATTTCAAGTTCTGGTTTGTTTTTTGCTGGACTATTTCTGTGTTCTCTACTGGTATATGTGGATCTGATGTGTTATATTTTGTACCATGACACATTGAGCATAAATTGTCCCAATTTTCATGTTTGGAATTGGGAATTTCTGTGTTTGATTTGTGGATTTCTGTGAGGGTTTTTTTTTTTTTTTTTTTTTTTGGTGAATTTCTATGACTTCCATAGGAGGAAATGTTCAAAAAGTGATGTATGCAAATGTATTAATCACTACTGAATTTGTTCACGCCTAAAGCTAGCAGGGGGATGTTCCAGTTCATGACTGGAAACCTTTCTTGCAAGCTTTTTGCAGTATTGGATAATCAATTGATGTTTCAGTGCTTTCTTTCATAAAGTTGATCCTGATTTGATAATCAGCTGATATTCTCACTATTTGATTTAAATTATCTTGGATGAAAAGAATCTAGCTTTCCAGATTCAAGGAACAAACTTTCAACCTGGCCTAAAAACATAATCCTGAAATCAAGCCGTACCAAAAAGATAGAGCAGAGTTGAGAAAATATTTGAAATGAATAAAAAAATATTAAAAAGTATAATATTTAAATGATACGAAGAAAAAATAGAAGAGCTGATGTAATATTGTAAAAGTGTAAAATAGAAAAAATCAATTTTGGTGATGTATTTTAAAGGATAGGATAAAGACCATTGGGAGTGCTCTAAGAAACCAATCATTCACTGATTTCAGATCATCAATTTTTTTATAAAAAAAAAAAAAAAAAAAAAAAACCGTGATTCTATCCCACGCTTTAAAGAAAAAAATGTGGATTCAAAGAGGCAGACGGAACCCCGAAAACAAAGATCCGACCCTTTCAAACGTTAGCCTTATAGTCTATAAAGATTCTTGAACTTACGGAGCGAGCACATACAGTGCAAATCCCACTGGTTTCAGACTCAGAAACACATCAATAATAACTCAACTACCCACACATGTTAGCCAACAACAATCAATCAAAAGGCAAAACTACTAAATACAGTGGAAAAAACACAAGGCGTTCAGAGTGTGGGCAAGAGAGTAAGAGAGAGAGAGAGAGAGAGAGAGAGAGAGAGAGAGAGAGAGACCTTGGGGGGTTCGATGTTAGCGGGCAAAGTGAGACCAAGAGTTGCCCGGGCGAGAGTGTGAGCCATGAGGCTGCCTCTGCGAGAGCAAAAGGGCGAGACCGCGAAAGAAACTCGAAGTGAAGCGGAAGACTGTAGCTTTCTGAAAACCAAGGACGGAGAAGAGCGAGAAGACGAAGCAAAAAGAAGTACTGTGGAGGCCCAAGAAACAACAATGGCGGCCATTTTGAGGTGGGTGAGCCTCTATCTATTTATAGTGAAACCTCAAAGAGACTTTTGAGTTGCGCGAGGGACCGAAGATGATGGGGCGTGTGCGTTAGCATCACCAAGCCACAAGCGGATAGAATGGAACACCTGCCAATGGCGCGTGTCCTCCTTCCTTCTTGAAAATCTCATTCCAAAGCTTTGGAAGTTCCTCCTTGGATACAAGGTAACGTTTGATTATACCGTTTAGATAAGATAAAATGAAATATTTTAAATAATAATTAATAAAATATTATTATAATATAATTTTTTAATATTAATTTTATATTATGATTTAAAAAGTTAAATTATTTATTATATTTTATATAGAAATTTTAAAAAGTTATAATAATTAAATAAGATGAAATTATTTAATTTTAGTTAACCAATCCAGGCCTAAGTCTCAATTTTCTCCCTTTAATGGCAGTGGTGGCAATTAATTTTTACAAAAATATTTTAGTCAATGATTATATAAAATTAATTCTATAAATTGACGTAACTTAATATAATTTATAGAGTAATAATACTCATCATTCTCTTATTATCTCATGATGTAGTATTAAATGATTGGAAACTATTTATTATGTTTTATTTATAAATTTATTATTTAATGTCACATCATAAGATGGTAAGAGGATAATGAGAAAATAATAATGAGTATAATTTTTCTAATTTATAATCATATTATAAAGTTACTTTTACGAGTATATCTAACGAATTATATTAATAAGCTACATTATTTTGTGAGATTACTTTTATATAATCTTTTATGACTGTGGCAGTCTCCATAAATATATTTTACTCATGATATAGACCTTATACAATTTTATTTTTAAGCTAAATTGAGTTTGATTAAGAAGAAATAGCACGTACAATACATGAGTCTACACTTTTTTACATTGTCTGAATGAATTTTTAGATAATGTAAACCCCACAAAGAACATATATAAATTGAACATTTACTTGAACAGAATATTGAGATTATCTGGATAACAGAATATAAATTGAACATACACACACGCATGTGCGTGCGTGCGTGCGTGCGTGCGTGTGTGTGTGTGTGTGTGGGGGGGGGGGGGGGAATGCTTGTATGCCCTCTCCCCATGGCCCTCAAAGTGACCGCTGGTCACAAATTTTTATTTATTTTTTATTTAATAATTAAGGAAGTGATTTTAAGTGTATTGATATATTTTTTTATTTTTTAAAAATATTTAAATATATTAAAAAATATGGAAAGAAAAATGAAAAAAAAAAGTGTGCATGCGATCAAAATGAGCAATGCACTCTGAGCCGCAAAGTAGCACTGCCCATATGTATATTTATACATATAGCATGATATACTCGTTATCACATTTAGGCTTTTTATATATTTGTTAGAGAAAATGACGTTATTGATGAATGAAAAAAATATGATTTTGAATCTTGATTCAAGACGTGTTATAATGTCTATTTTCTTAAAACTTCCGAGATCCGATTTGCTTCTATCGGTATTGTGTGCACAGAGTTACAAGTAAATTTACCTCCAAGCTCAAAATAATTGAACCATATATCAATATTATGAACAAATAAATAAAATTAGTCCCGAAAATCCTCATAGTTTACCATTCTACCAAGAAATTAGAGATATGGTTATGCAAATAAACAAATCCTAGTGAAAAAGTTTAAAAGAGTTGAGTGTGTTTTGGAAGAAAGAGAATTTTGCAAGACAAGATCAAGTCTAATTATAGATGCCAAAGGTGATTATGAAAGGTTGTAATTTTTCGTTTTTTGTAAAAATAGATTGGAACAGCTAATTTATAAGTCACACTTGTAACCAAAAAGAGTTTTGCTATATATAAACAAAGTCGCGTATTAATCTGCATACTAATATTTATTTATCCATATTCAAAATTTAAATTAACACTGTTTTTAATAAAATCTATTTTTTGACCAATCACATTAGATTGATGTACATATTAGTACACAGTTGTGCTTTCAACTAGATTTTTCTTACCAAAAAAGACAATTATTTGAACTTGCTTTAACTGTTACTATCAACAACAGTACTTCATGAGCTTTGAATTCTGATGCTACACAAATTTTTGTTTCCATATCAACAATTTTTTGTCCTGAGAAATGATACTAGCAGCACTGGTGAGTATACAAATGTCACATAATCATTTTTAAAAAAGTGAATAAATACGAAATTTATATAAAAAAAAAATTAATTTTTTAAAACGACTATATAACACTTACACAACTCATAATTATGCATAACATTACCCCTTTGTTTAGAGTTTGATATTGCTGGAGAGGGGTACATGCATGCATGGTGGTAGCTGGGGTTAAAGGGACGTAGCTTTTAATATTAGAGTATTGGATGCTTGGGTTTTCTCTACGGATCGATGGAACTCACGTACGTACGTAAGATTTCATTGTATAAGTTAATGGCCTTACAATATTATGATCTGATCATGGCGTTCGCCCCCTCTTTCTCAAAGGATCTCTGAAGATTGATTTCCCTAGCATGCATACCTCCAATCCCCCCTTTTAAATTAAAAAGACGATATGATCTCGCTGCATAAAACGTTTTACAAATTATGATGCAAACCCTAGGAAAATGAGGCTGCATGCATGGTAGATGGGGGGAGTTCTCTGAGTCTTCTAGCTAGGCTGGCTTCTAATATTTCTCATAGATGATCTGATCCTTACCTATCAGATTTCGTGCTTCCCTTTTTTGTTTAGGATTCTCTGTATAGTCGTATTCCCATAACTCTTCACAAACAAAACCATTATTGGAAGTTAGAACCACATCAATCGTATAATTACCTATATATAAAGGAAAATTTTCAGATCATGCACAAACATATATGCAGTACTAAACATACCAGTTTAATTTACATTCAAAATAGTTTTACATGATATCTACTTAAAAATAGAAACTCCAAGTTTCAGGTGTGATAATGCATATATCTCTTAGTAAATTGCAAAAAAAAAAAAAAAAAAAAAGGAAATCTGGAGGATCTTTCTCCAATGCCTTGGAAAAATGTGATCTTCAATGTTTTATAAACCACCCAGATTTATAGGTATATGCCCGGCCTGTTTGAATTCCTGAGTTTCCAGTACTACTCTCATGATCACTAGGAAGTTTTGCTAATTTTCCTGCTGATCATTGAGTTCCTCAATGGGTTTGTTTTCCTCCATTTGTTAGTCTTCGAAGTTTATGTTTTATTCTTCAATCTGCTATCTTATGAAAGGGTAACATTTTCTATCTGCATTTTGTAGCATTATGACTACCCAGTTTTCTTTTTTCTCCAAAGCAAATTAGGATGAACTTTCACAAGTCTCATTCTTCTCTCCTTTTCTTTTTGTAATTACTTTAGTGAAAGATTAACATAAGATTTTTCTTTTGTATGGGAGATTATCACCAGATTTGACAATTATGAAATCAATTTGACCAAGAAAAAGATACAAGATACGAAGAGTGAGAAATTGATCTTAATGATCTTCAATATCTACCAACTTTGACTCATTGAGAGAGAACAAAAAAGTAGGTGAACAATTACATAAGATAAAAAACTTCTCAAAGGGGGGATAAAGCAAAAACAACAGTGATTAGCTCCAGAATTTGATGCTTTTTCCAGTACTGCCTCATTCGTAGGGGCTAGTCCAATAGTTCAAGGACAACTCATGCTTACGACAAAGGATATGCCTTTCTTTCACTGCAATGCCTTTTCTTTTTCTTCACTTTTGTGATTTACCAGACTGGGGATTAGTCAATCAGATCAGATTTCGCAGATTGAGTCAGCATCTTCATGTCCAAGGCTCCAAAATCTTGATGTGAAACCTGAAGAAACTTTGGGGGGATCTAGGAAATCTGTCTAATTTTCTGGAGTAAAGCATGATATAAAGAATAATGATAATATGGAAAACTGTGATTACATATACAAACTTATATACTTGACAATGACTTCGAATTAAGGAAGAATACTTATATAACAACGGTGACAACTAGAATGGCTTCTGATATCCTGTTGGGGGAACATATCCTATGGGATTTCCATTTTGAGACCGACAGTAAATGGCTTTTCTCATGTTTTTTTTTTCTTTTTTTAAAGTGGTCTTTACTTTGTAACTTGTGTATATTTGAAACTGCAATCAGTTCATTTCTGCATTAGATGTTCTTGAACATCATTACAGCGAAAAATTAGACTTGCAGTTGGAGTAAATTTATGAAATCTCCCCCAGAGATTGTACTTAAAGCAACAATTGATGATTCCAAGGTACATATAAGTATTGGGATCTTGCACCAATTCAAGTCATTTAATTATGACAGTACAGATCCATCGGTATAGTTTGCTACACTGTAGAAAATCATAATACTCTGTTTTCTTAAATCCTACGTTGAAGTGGGTACGTACGATTGTAACCTCATTGAGTCAATAGTCCTTGAAAGCCAAAAGATTCTATGGTTTTGCTACAAAATCACCGTTTAACAATCGTTCTTTTGACTTATAATTTAGTTCAAACAATACATATACCAAGTAGTGCAAAAATGTAAAGAAGGGTCTACTCTCTGATCGAATGGACGGCTTTCTCACTATCAATTAAGATTCAATCGAATGATCTAATACAGATAGAGATATACACATAATTAGACATTAAATATTAACATTTCAGACTAATAAAAAAACTTTACACAGACAACATTTAACACTATAGAACCCTTGCTATGGATGATAGGATGGAGATCATCTTCTAATATGGTTACCTCAATTATCGTATAAATGTTGCCTTGATCGAACATTCAATGAATAGATGGTCCTATCTTAAGTCTTAACAACGTAATTAGATTAGTTAAATATTCTTATTGGTTGATGTCATCAAATGCATAACATCAATAAGCAGCTTGATTAATTAAATATGAGGAAGGATGGCACATTGGCCTTGCCATGTTTCTTATGCTTAAGAGTAGCCAAAAAAACGTCGGGCAAGAAAATCTACTCCTCACTTACTCCGGTAAATGGTAATCGGACATAGCCAGTCAAACACTGTTCAAAACCTGCTCTGCCGGTCGCACTTCAATAAACAAAGCCTACTTCAGTCAGCGCAAGTGTACACACTCTCTCTCTCTCTCTCTCTCTCTTTCACCCATCCATTCTTCAATTCTCCCTCTCCCCGAGAAAAAAGAATTGTGAGTTTCTGTCTTAGATCGAACTCCAAATAAGCTCTTTGCCAATTCCCATCAATTCTTCGGCCACATCAAGTCCCAAATTTCCTGCATTTTTCTTTCCAACCTACCCCTCTATTTGCTCTGGAAAAAAGGGGTGAACAAGACCTGCACGTACACATTGCACAGAGAAACCTTGTCAGCTTTTTTATCTCTGTGTGAGGAGCGGATGAAAAACGACGCAGTTTCAACTTTTTCCGAGCTTCTCGTTTCTCACAATGCGCAACGGAATCTCAGTCTTTCGAGGCTCGTCGAAGCTCATTTTGAATATACAATAAAAAAAGAGAGCTCTTTTCAAGTCTGTATGTAACCCTAGCTTTGGCAAAGAAAAAGGTGTACCCATTTTGCTTATTTTGATGAAGTTCATGTTTGTGTCTGAAAAACCACTAGTGGGTCGTGTTTTCTAGGGTTTTGGGCTGATTTGAAATCTGGGTTTCAGTTAAAATGGGGTTTTGGGGTTGTGGGATTTGGATGGTTTGGGGTTTTATAGCTTTGGCCGAGTGGTTTTGAATGAAAACTAGGGCAGGACTGAAATTTGTGGTTCAGGTGGAAAAGTGAGATCCGTGCCGGGAGCTTCAGGGCCCAGGTCAATGAAGGTACCTGCAGGAAGTGAATTGCTTTTTTCTTATGGATTTTGGTTTCTAGAATTTTTTTAGTGATTTGAGCTTCAAAGATAAGAAAACAAATGTTAGTCTCTGTGGATTTTGTTGGTGGGTTTTGGATGATTTGAATGGACGGTTGCGTGATTTTGAGATTTTGAAAGAAACCCACGAGGTGGCCGGCACAATTGGGTAACTTGGGTGGACTTTTGAGCTCAAACTGTTCAGATCTTTGGATTGAACCCAAGGAGATTTTTATCAATGTCGGGAGCTCCAAGAGTGAGGTCTATAAATGTGGCTGATTCAGAGGCAAGGCCGGTGCTCTGTCCTGCCGGGAATGGAAACAAGACAGGTTCAATGATTGCACGAAAACCTGGTGGGAAGCCACTGAGGAAGGTGGAGAAATCAACCGGGGAGGCTCCGTTGGCCGAAGATAAGAAAGCTTGTAAATCGCCCACGGTTACTACTTCCTCTCCCCAGCTGCATTCTGTCAATGTACCTTCAGTTCTTCGCCGGCACGAGCAGTTGTTGCATTCCAATTTGTCGTTAAACGCATCATGTTCGTCCGATGCTTCTACCGATTCGTTTCATAGTCGAGCGTCTACTGGCAGGTTGATACGGTCGAATAGTGTGGGGAGTAGGAGGAAACCTTCTTCTTCAAAGCCGAGAAGTGTTGCTTCTGATGGTGGTTTGGAATCTCTACCTGATGGATTTCGGACCAAGAAGAGGTGTGCGTGGTTGACTCCGAATTCCGGTTAGTTCTTACTTCCTCGGAGTTAGAGGATTTCTGATTTTTCTTCACTGGATTGATTTAAAAGTCATTTTTATTTTGTAATAATGGACAAGTGAGATGGGACTAACTTGGTTAATATGCAGTTTAGTAGTACGTAGTTGTTATTTATAACGTATATTTTTTAAATTGTTATTTGAGTATTTTAATTCTTTGATAAAGCCGTCAAAATTTTATTACTATTGTCCGGACATCTATAAATAGAAAGTCTCCATGTGGAAGTATGTGATTGCTGGGAATGCCAAATTTTGATTGGTTTAGTTCAGCATCAATTCAATTCAAGTGACTAGGGTTGCAATTGTGATTCTTTATGAACCAAAAATCTGAACCAACTTTTTTTAAATATAATGAGGGATTGATAAATGTGTTTGGGGGGGGGGGCGGATATGGCCCTCGATAGAGTTTGGTGCAAAGTATTTGTGGCTCACTGAAGTAATCAGATTCAAGGCATTGTTAAATTTACTTCACTCTGTACATGCTGTGGTCAGTTCTTGTTTGTCTACTATGGATTTGACAATTTGTATCTAGGTTCTTCCAAAAAGTAGCTAAACCAACTACTCAGTCAACGGAAACCACCTATTTCTACTTGGCTCACAGTTTCCTTAAATCAGAGAAATATCATTTAGTCATTGCGTTTTGTATTTTGCAATAACTACCTAAGAGGCACCACCTTACAAGAAGTTGAGAAATGTGCATATCTCTGCAGTTTATCTGATGTTGGAGGCATACTTTCGAAAGAAGAACTTTGCATCCAGCTGTTTGATGTTAATTGGTTTTGGTGTTTTATGACTATGATTACTTTGAATGGACTAAAACACAATGCTGCGTGCTAGTTTATTGAGTTTTTGTTGCTTCACAGAGTGTATTTGCTCCTTTGGTGCAAAAGTGGGAGAAATAACACTCTGAGACCGTCCACAGAAAGATGTGGTTCCTCTCCTACCCCCTACCTCAGCCCCAAAACCACCACACACAAATTAAATTACTAAATTGCAGGTATCAGTAAGTTGTATTCCAAATAAAAGATAGATGTGGATATAGGATTCTCAGGCATTGGCAGGCCATATGGTTGGGAAAGCCATTGCTCCTGAATGTTGTCTAGTAGTCTTTTAAATTTCATATTCTGACAGTTTCATTTGTTGAAAACAGACCCATGTTATGCTGCTTTCCATGATGAAGAATGGGGAGTTCCAGTACACGATGACAAGTATGGGATCTCAAACATTGCTTGCATTCATATTGATAAAAGTGGTATCCATTTTGGATACATAGTTCTATTTATCAGCTGTTTTTGCTTTTTGTTGATATCCCCGATCTCATCCAGGAAATTGTTTGAGCTGCTTGTTCTTTCTGGTGCTTTGGCTGAACTTACATGGCCTGCCATTTTAAGCAAAAGGCATATCTTTAGGTATTCTTCCTGAAAATTCTATCTTATTTCATCTATTAACAGATTCATGCACGAACTATTGGCTGTAAGATAAATTATTTCCTTGGAATCATGGCCCCTACGTTCCTACTTGGCCTTTTTACTGGATATTTTTCCCAACAATCTTCCTTTTGCAGGGAAGTATTTGCAGATTTTGATCCTGTTGCTGTCTCTAAGTTGAATGAAAAGAAGATAATAGCACCAGGAACCACTGCAAATTCTCTTTTATCCGAACTAAAGCTACGTGCTATCTTTGAGAATGCACGTCAAATATTTAAGGTAGATTCTCATTTTCTTATGGCACTTTTCAAAATTGAGCTGTATAAGATACATGTACGAGGGGCACTCTGAATTATTGCTTGCATATTTAAAGATGCTTAGAGCATGACAAGTATGAACTTTTCAAAGTAAACTGGATGTCAAAAAATCCTTGGAATCTTGTGATGCACTCTTGGGATTAGTTTATTCATTTATATATCCCAAAAATTCGCTTGACTTGGTTTAGTTTACCTGTATAATTTGGATGCTTGCAGTTTTCTCTCTTCTTTGTACACTGACTAAATAGAAAATAGTGAGTGCGTAGTGATCATTTGGTCATGCCAGTTAGGTGAACAAAGTAGTTGAACTGTGGTCCTGAAATGTATACAATATGTGTGACCCATACAGAACAAACCTATATATTACCATCTATGCAGCCTGACATTATTATACATTATTTCAAAGTTACTCACGCACCTAATCATTTCTTGTTTTCAACATGCCAGCTTTCTTAGTTGGCAAGGCCCTAGTCTTTTATCATGCTTGATAATTTCCAGCCACTAACCACTAACCATTTTACGGAGGTGCAATAATTGGACATTCCTCAGTTGCTGTAATTATCATCACAACTAACTTTTTGCAGGTTTTGCTGATGCCAGGTCATAGATGAATTTGGGTCATTTGACCAATACATCTGGAGCTTTGTGAACCACAAGCCAATAGTTAGCAGATTCCGATATCCTCGCCAAGTTCCAGTGAAAACCCCAAAAGCTGATGTGATAAGCAAGGACCTGGTGAGACGGGGATTCCGGAGTGTGGGCCCCACCGTCATCTACTCATTTATGCAGGCTGCGGGAATAACAAATGATCATCTCATTAGTTGCTTCAGATTCCAGGAGTGTATAGCTGCTGCAGAAGGGAAGGAAGAGAATGGCATCAAGGATAAGGTCGAAGAGACGAAGCCTGATAACATGATGGAGTCAGAACTATCTGTTGCTATCGATGAATTGAGTTTCTCTTCAACATGATGAACCCGATGTCGTGTTTGGGTGGAAGGTGGAGCTCCAGGCTCAATCATCAGTTTACCTTGTTGACATGTTCACGGTTACTATTACATCAGGTAGTAATGGAGGTGCAGTTGTGTAAATTTCCTGAATTCCTCATCATCATGGATTCCTAGATTGTAGATTACTAAATTGAATCAATTTAACTGGTGATTGTGCTGTCAATGGGGCTTCTCAACAGAGCCATGAGAATTTAATGTACAATTCTATGTTTTGTACAGTTTAGAAGATTCGTAATTAGAATTTTCTTCTCAATCCATTATGGCATCAGAAGACTGGAAATGAAATTCCTGTTCATTCTGTCACCATCTGATCCATGACTTAACAGTTAATGGGTGGGACTAGCTGATGCCCCAGTGCCTACCTTATAATGTGCTTTACAGCCAGAACTTAAAAATTGACAAGTCAGTTTTGCTTTTAATGAGTGACAATTATATAGTTGTAGCACAATGTTCCCCTGTCCCCTTGGGACGAGGGATGGCTCCCTTTAGATGAACATGTTTTGTACTGTTGCTCTTAATGTGGGGTATTCCTGTTTCAGAATTTATTTTAGATGAGGGCAGGGTTTGATCTGAGATTCCAGAATTCTGCACCTTTTTTCTTTTCTATCTTTCAAGCTGCCTTGTTTTTACCTCTTGGAATTCAACTGGCCACCTGATTGGACCTCTCATTCTTTTTTGTCAATTAATTTATATTATTGATATCTATTTCAGCTCTGAAAATTTTCACACTTTGTGCCATTTTTTTCTTAAAGAAATACTCATTCAAAAGGCTCCATTTTCCACTCCACTGATCAGCAAAAAAATACAAAGCGAAGCTAAAAGAATCAGACCCAGAGGTGGATCCAATCTATTCCTTGGTAATTCCAATTCCAAGAGACCAAGTCATATTTAGGTGTCGTTTGGGTTTGGATAATAAATTAAAATGAGATAAAAATTGAATAAAATATTATTATAATATTATTTTTTAATATTATTATTATTTTAAAATTTGAAAAAGTTAAATTACTTATTATATTTTGTATAAAAATTTTTAAAAAGTTATAATGATGAGATGAGATGAGATGAGTTGAGTTAAGAATACTTCTCAATCTAATCAACTTATTTTCCAATTTGCTCAAAGCCGCCAACAACCATCCACAGGGGAGATAGTCAACAGCCGAACAGCTTGTCGACAGGCAATTGGATTGGACCTAAGATTTAAGAGATCCCAAGCTCTTTTCTGACCAGAAGAAAGGAGCCTAATAAACACCCTTGAGAAAAGCATTTAAGAGGAACGTTGAAATGAGGTGGATGCCATCTCACAATTATAGATTCAAAACCAGAAAACCATGTCCACTCTTTGGTTATGGCATGCTCCTTACTTGTACCATCCAATGCATTCTTGCTGCAGTTCAAAAAAACCATGCATCTCTTTGCAGATTAAGACTTGGAAGTCTTGAGTAATAGAGAGATAGACACATGATTTAAACCCTATGTCATTTAATACTGTCTGTGCGAGTTTTTTAGATACTATCAAATGCTCAATAAATGTTTCAAAATCCTTTTCCGTTATCTATTTCTTTCCCATTACTAAGTTCAAAATAAATATCGAAGGATATTTATTTGGAACTTTCAAATCTGGAGGACTTGAAAAAAATGATGAGAAATACATTCACATGGACACCAACCTCCTCATGGACCACACCACACGACACGTCACACGACACTCGATGATCTAAAGTGAAGTTCACTGGCAACTAATAATTGTCATATTTAATTTATGGGTAGTACTAGCGGGCAGGCCAAAAGTTACCGCTAGCGTGCCCG
The DNA here is from genome assembly GCF_018687715.1 of Carya illinoinensis. Taxonomy (NCBI): domain Eukaryota; kingdom Viridiplantae; phylum Streptophyta; class Magnoliopsida; order Fagales; family Juglandaceae; genus Carya; species Carya illinoinensis. The sequence continues at coordinate 29,113,982 of NC_056767.1, forward strand.
CTAGTATATTTTAATTTTTTTTAAATATTTTTTGACATTTTTAATTATTAAAAAAGAAAAAATACATGATTTTACTGATAGTCATTTATTTAACTATTAAGTAAAAAAAAAAAAAATTAAAATAATCAAACGATAAGTTTAATAGGCTCTACTGGCATTTTTCTTAATTTATTATGTTATTAGTGGGATAAGATTGCTACTTCTCCCAAGAAAGTAAAGCATCATTTTTCTCGTTTCTTTCAATTTTGTTTGCAATTCAATATGTCAAAAAACAGAATATATAGTCTTCGACTACAGTTGATAAAATGGCTCAAAAACAGTGACAAAGAAGAGATTTGTTTCCGTTCAAGTTGGTATTATGTGCTGCTCTCCAATGCACTAAAATCCACCGTAAGAATACGTCTCATTACCAAACTGCATTTGATACCACGGTTCGACATTGTTCTCCGTGTAAGTAGCGTGTAGGTAGCACCAATCAAATGCAGTATTCTCTTTATAGGGGTCAAAACTGAAATGGAGATCAAATGGAGAAAACCAATCTCAACCTACAAAATCCCATTTTTTTAAAGGCCAATTCTATACTGTTACACTACTATTAACCCTACTCCAAACAAGAGGGCGTACCATATTAGATATACACAACTGTTGCTGAAAAACTAAGGCAAAAGTGGGGGGAAAAACATTAGAATAAGGAAAGAAGAGCAAACCAAACCTGCCAATTTAATAACTTACATAGATACAGCTGCATGATCTTCTAAATGAAAGGCCGGTCAAGCTTTTTTTTTCTTTTTAATTATTCGCATGGGCTTTCCAGCAAAGTAGCCTTCAACAGGGCTTGATTTCAAATCCAATGCTGAGAAGAGTGCGAGCTGATTCCATTGCTTTCTCACCTCCAAGTTCCATGGCTTCCCCAGTCAGTTCTCCTTCTGTGTCCACCGACCATTGGGTTGAAGATGATTGGTTATGAAGCTTGTCGGTTTTCTTCAATTGCAAATTACTCATTGAAGCAGGAGCAGCAGCAGCTACAAGAGGAGCACTTGGTGGGCCATGTCGCTTCTTTGGTACAGGCATGTCATGGTCATGTACCCCCTTGTATGTTATGATCACTGCACTTGCATTATCGACGGCTGTCTCAATGTGCTTACGGACAGGACATCCAGCAGAAGTGCATCTATAATAGTTTCTGAAAATTTGTTTTGAGAGACTAATTAGAAAAAAAAGGAAGAGAAAGCGCAGAATAATTTATTAAACCGGACGGGAACAACCCAGTTGAAAAATTGGACCAGGTGTGCATTGGCTGTCACCTAACTTTAACGACTGCAGTTACTAACATTCTGATAGAATCCAATGGTTCAGCCAGCTAGTTATGTTTTAAAATTTGGAAAATCACACTTTATTCCTCCAAACTACTACCTCTTTTGAAATATTACCAGCAAACTTATCACTCTAACCCTGAATTTGAAACATAAAGTTGCGATTTACCATCTTGTTAAGGTTTAAATACTGAGATGGATAAAACATAAGTGATGTAACACGATTTTAATGGTTGGATCATAAATGAGGGCACAACTTGAAAAAGAGTGAAGGTTCAAAATATAAAGTGACAACTATGGTAGTTTAGTGGTTATATTGCAAAACGTAATATAGGTATGATAGTTTGAGGAGCTAAAGTGTAATTTCTCATTCATCCTATTAAAGAAAGCTGGTTTTAGTTCTTCTGAATGTCTTGGACGGATAATTATTTAGTATTGTTTTGGGAGCAACGATGCTATTAAGTCTTGTATTTTGTAGTTTACGCTGAATTTATGTCAATCGCCAAGTCTTTATGTTGATGGAACTAGGAAGCAAACTATGCAAATTGTCTTGCTATAAACTCAGGTCTAGGGCTAATGTAAAGTACCTTTTGCTGATTAAATACATTTTTTCCTGGGAATTTTCTGTACAACCCTACTTTCTAGTCTACTTCTGTCTTCCTCTTTGTCTATTCTAAATCAGTCCCAGCAGTTATTTTAGGGCTGTGGACTGAGCCATCATCCAAAAGACCAAAAGGCCAAGTAGCAGACAACTGCCTGGACATCAATATCATTCACCAAAAGGACACGTAGTGGACATTTGCCTGAGCGTTAGATGTCCTCTAGTTGGTATGTCCAGATCAGGTCCAGTGTTCTCCCAAGTACCTGGCTCATCTGGCTTAAATGAACAATGATGCTCTGAACTTTAGTTCCAAAGGGATTCCATTTAGGTTTATTTATTGTCAGTACAAATTCCAGCAATTACCAAATGACAGCTCTTTATTGTGAGTTTCAGCATGATCAGATATGTCACCACACAGCATCATTTGGATACTTTGAAGTGCCAATGGAAGGAACGGGAACAAGGTTAAGCTTGCTAAAGAAAGAGCCATTGATAAAGCAATGGAAACATCTTCCTTTCCTCTCCCTCGAAGTATTGTAGATCTAAATGGGTCCTTATTACCTTTGTGCAATTTCAGATTAAGACAGGTACAAAAATCATTTCAGTTCTTCCAAATGCATCTTTCATAATGTTACCACTTATGGAAGGTTTGAAGGAAAGAGAACAGATTGTGGAAGGCACTATCAACTATGGGACATCACATTTTTTTTCGATAATTCAGAAGCTATGAGACCTACACGCTAGTAACTGTGCCACCACCCCATGGGTGACCATGGGACATCACAATTTTTGACTGCATGGAACACTGAATGACAAAGTGTTTAAAACTTAACTACATGATGAATGGCTAAAAAGTAACATATATGCAGCAATATGATATTAGCAGCTAGCAATATTAAGTGCATGCAAGGATTATAAAATGAAGATTGCATTACAAAGATTTGAAAATGAAATAGGCATGCACCTGGGGTGAGGATTTCCCTTCACCATTTTCTGTCCATACTTGCGCCACCTGTATCCATCACCTGAAATCCCCACATCTCCAGCTGCATGCACAACAAATTTCGGTTTCTTGCCAGGTTTTATTACAGAGCCTGAATGTGCCAAGTCACTTTTCTTCACTCTGGTTTTCAAAAGGGAGGAAAGATTATTGAAACCAGATACTAGTAATCACATATAAGACAATATGAGAGGAAACCAATTCTTGGAACACTTGCCTTCTTTTTGGTTCTGGTTCATTAGCGTGCTCCTCCTTGACCTTAAATTCACAATTCCCATTGGAGTCACTTGAGTTCTGTCGTTTTCTCTCAGGATTTGGGGGTGTTTCTTGTATAGTTTCTTCTGAAACTTTGGGTGGCTCTGATTCATTAGGCATTTGGATGGGACGCTCTGCAAAACTATTTCCCATAACAGGCTTGGCAGATAATGCAAGCTTATTTTCCTTCGTGCAACTAAATTTCCGTGGTGGATCATGGCCATGTTGGCTTTTATAAATAATATCAATTATATGACCTGAGTGATCGGAGCATTCGATTTTCTTAGCGCAACACTCAGAAAAAGTGCACCTGTAATAGCTTCGAGAACCCTTGGGACTTTTCACTTGCTTCTGACCATATTTGCGCCAGTTATAACCATCAGAAGATGGTGTCTTCGTAACAGGAACAAGAGATAAAGATTTAAGGTCAGAAGAACTTTGTTGATCCGTTTTTGGCATGCATTCATTAGTTCCCTTTGCTTGTGAAAGTCTTTGTTCTCGTAGAGTTGGGCTTGGAAGAGACAATATCGATTGTGTAACAGAAGTCGGTGATAGTTCCGATGAAGTTGGACATAAAGATACCTGAGACTTATGTTGTGTCACAGCATTGGCAGGCTGGGCTGTTAAAGTTGCCACAACTTCCTGCTGGGGTAACCGAATTTGATCCTGAGAAATACAAAAGAAAGAAACTTATATTACGAGAAAAAAAAATTGGCACGATCTTCTACAAGATGCATCTAGGTCAACATTTAGATATGTAACTTATAAGGAGCCATTTCTTAATTTTTTTTTTTTTTGCAATGCAGAGCATAAGCAACAAAAGTAATGGTTCAAATAACATAATCCACTGTCCACATTAGTAGGATCATGTACCAACCACACATATCAAAAGACAGTTCTCCCCACATATAACAGCCGCCTAGGCTTTTCAAATGATTTAAAGCCAAAACCCCCAAACTCTCTCTTTGTAATATGGTATTCCTCCTTCGTAAGGAAGGGTAAATTAATAAAAGTCGAAGTATCACCCTCTTTAAAAGTAAAAATAAAGAATTGACAGGACAGATTTCAATTTTCAAGAACCTTTCAAAAGGAGGAAGCATTACTTTACAGGAGGTTTCGGCCTATTACCTCAAACTTATGCCTTAAAAGAAACTTGGCCAATATATGAATTTTATTTCAAAGTTCAAGATTAAGCATTCAAATTATGACACTTCATAGAACTTTGCAAACCATGAAGATGAGAATTAATAAGTAAAGCTATTATCTCTTCCTTTTTATGAGACTCTACTGAAATACGTGTCTGTGTGTATCAATGCTTCACATAAGCCATGCTCATGATTATTATTATTGTTTTTTTTTTTTGCAAATAGATCCATTCTGGGTGTGAGCAATCATGAGAGCTCTATAGGATGGGTTTTTACAGTTGTAAATGACAGTTGAGAACACAGATAGGAGGCATCTATTCATCACTAACTGGAACCAAAGGTGAAAGAAAAACAACCTAAGCTTTGATCATCAGGTAATTAGTGGAGGCATATGTCTTCAGACCCCCCCCCCCCCTTCCTTCTCCTCTCTAAAACAAGTGCACAGTGAAAAGAGAGATATCACTTGGTTTTACATTGTTTAGTAGCTAGACAGTTATGATCTCCTTTAATATCTTTGTAATGTCTCACTTGGGCTACACCAAGATCAGCCATAAAGCAGCAAGGAAAGGAAAAGCCAAATGACAAGACCAGCACTGTTCACGTCCTGCTCTTTGCCCAAACATGTACAGGGCTTGGTTCCATGCCAATGCCATTCCCTGATTTTGCTTTTTTCAGCCCACAGCATCATCCTCACCGACACATTATAGGCACTTTGAAGGGCAATTAGAAGTCTGATAAGCACAACACCAGCTCACTTTTAAGTAGCTTTTAAATCTTTCTACCCTGAAGTAGTTTTTAATTTCTTTTCCTGAAGGTCAGTTTTAACCAATTACTCCAACTTCCTTTGGATGTCTAGTCCTAACTTCCAAACGATAATTTAAAACCGTTAACCAGATATTTATTTTTAGAAAAAGCTATTATGCTCCTTTTTTTTTAAGCTTTTTCCAAGCATGCATTCAATATTTTCAATTTCTTGGAGAAACCCAAAACAAACGGGACCAAACACATCCATCCCACGCAATAGGTTAAATCTTTCAGGCAAAACTCAGTCTACCCCAACTTTACACCACAGGTGTAGTTACTGTTCTAGTCTATACGTGTTTGAACATTCTGGGCTTATTGTATTTTTCTTGACATCCACATTGATTAGTAATGAATTCCTTCTTAAGTTTCAAGGACATCCTTTGGTATCTTAAGGTATAGGAGCCTAGCTGGACATTAAGCTAATTTAATATCGTATGCACACATGCCAAGCCCCATCCTATCTCATCTTGTACTTGTACAGGAGCTAGGATTCCTTTTTACCCTACCCACTTATTTTTCTTCATTTTCCACTTGGATTCTTCCTTTCTCCAACTACCATTGGACTTAGATGGACGAGCTGTTCATTACCATTATTGTTTGGACAGTTGCTACCCGTGCGTTCATCATAAAATATTTCTAGGTCCCAATACACCCAACGTCAAGAAGCACAAGCCAGGAAAAACAATATGTGCACCGACTACACCTTCGTAACTCCAAAAACCCAGATTCGTTATAGTCCCTCATGTGATACTCCAACCGTCCCATGAATTGGTTATTCCTAAACGAGTCATGAAGGGTATAACAAACATACCTCTAGTGATGTTGTTTCAGACTATTTGACTTGGTTAGTCCAACCCATTTATAAAGGCAAAAGCTTTCTGATCTATATACAGAAACTTTCCTACACTCACGCAAAAGCAAGCTTCCCTCTGGAAAGGAGTGATCCTTGAGGGTTATTTGGCTTGGTCCATTGTATATTGAAGTACATTCTTATAGAGGAATACACAAAAGTCTAATCCTGGGGGTTTTCTTATGAATAAAACTTGTTGATGACCTATTAAAAAAAAGACTAATCCTGGGGCTTTTATGAGTCAAGACTCAAGATACTCATTCGCACCAAGTCAGAACTCCAGGGAAAATGGACCTTCAACAACAATGTTTTTGATGATTCTATAGCTTGTATGATCCTTGCTCTCGATTAATTTCATAGCTTGAAACATTTGGTAACAATAGTATTGATGATTTTTTCTCCAATTTTCAGGTTAAAGTGTGTTTGTTAGTGGCAAGAAGTTTAGCACTATCAAAGTATTTTCCAACAATCACATATGGGGTAAGACCTAATCCTTAGTCATAATCACCTTCAGGAAAAATCTCAAGAAACAGTGCACAGAAATAATCGTTCCCTTACAGCACTCTTGCACATAAAAAAGCACCCAATTTCACGTGCTCAAACTAAAGTGTCTGAATTGATGTTCAAACTAAGCAAATAACACACAAAGGCACGCTAATAATTCGCAAATTCATGGCAAAGATCAGAAAAAACAGGTAGCGAGCAAAAATATGAATGCAAATGGGACTCACTGTTCAGAAACGAAATGCATAAACAGAAACTAAGAACTCCAAAATTCTAACCTCGGATTTCGCTCCTCCAGCCGCCCGCGAAGTCGAATTCTCCTGCAAGCCTGTCAGATCAATGGCAAAAATCACATTTCCATCACAATTAAACCAAAACAAAGAAACAAACAGATGTTTTCCAAAAACAAAAATAAAATAAAGAGGAGAAATAAATAACAAAGAAACAAAAGCCCACCCGCACCCTGATCGTCCTGGGACAATTGAAGCGAAGAAGGAGCTGCTAGGGTTTCCAAACGAGACTCTTGCAACTCAGCTTCACCATGCCGTACGGGGCCCCTTAAGTTGCTGCGTTGCGACTCACCGAGTTGGGTTTCATCTTCTCTTTCTTCCTCAACATCCTCCGAATCATCAGACTCATCTTCTTCTTCTTCTACTTCTTCTTCTTCTTCATCTTCTTCTTCTTCTTCTTCGTGTGGCTTCGGATTCTCTACGTGGAGAGCTTCTGAGCTCCCGTTCTCAGCCATGGCCGATTCTTTCGCACGAGAGAGGTAGAGAGAGAGTAAAGTTTCCGAACAGTTGCTGAGCTTATTTATAGTGTCCGAAACCTTGACCGAAATCCCGAATCGCGTTTCGGAATCAGTGTAGCAGCAAAGATTAAAGTGAATGAGAGTTGTGGGGAGGGTATATATGTCTTTGACTGGAATTGACTCAGGTGGTTTTAGTGTGGGAGTGGAGGGGGGTAACGACCGCCGTTGATTTCTCCGTCACTTCCGGTGACCGTTCTTCTGTTGACTAGACGGTTTCTTTAACGGCGCTGAGGCAGCATTGTAATTAGAATTTGTAACAAGCCTTTGACTGGACGTACTTAGCAATAAGATCAAATGTTTCGGGTCAAGTACAAAATCAAGATTTTCTTATTTTTATATATTAAAATCACTGTTTTTAATTTTCATAAAATTGATATTTGAAATTAATTTTTTTAATTAATTACCTTGTTAATCTCCTATTATAAAGTAACTAATATGACATATGTCAATCTTCGATGGCCCATGACATTAGTATGTCACATTAGTTATCATTAATATGCCACGTAGCAATCCTCCCATTAGAAACCTAAGGCCCATTTCCGGTTTCACAGGTGATAGGTGGTCTCAATCTATTTCATTTTTCGTCTCATCTCATCTTAATATCTAATACTATTTAAATATAAATATTTTTTAATTTTAAATTTTTAACTTTTTCATCTAATTATTACAATTTTTCCAAACTTCCAAACAAAACATAAAAAAAAATTTGATTTTTTTAAATTATAAAACAAAAATTATATTAAAAATCATATTCTAATAATAGTTGAACTTTATAATATTTTTATTCAACCTTTTCTCCCTCATTTTCTGATGAAAAATTATATTAATCATCCTCACATAACACACTACACTTTTTTTATTTTTTATTTTATTTTTTTAAAATTTTTTATTTTTATTTTTTGGTTTTATTCTTTTTAGACTAATTGAGTTCTTCTACTCATCATCCATATACTGCGCATTTTGTAAGAAAAGAAAAAAGTGTGGTGTGTGGTGTGTGGAAATGATGAGTAGCAAATATCTTTTTTTAAATCTTATAAAACATCTTAACTCAAACTATCTCACTACTATTTACAAACTATCTCACTACTATTTACAGATTTTTTATCACATCTCATCTATATAATCAAACGAGACTAATAGAGATGAATAGATATATCATTTTTTTTTTTTAAGTTTACTTATGAATGTTGGGAGAGTTAAAATTGTGGTCTGGATTTGTTAAGCATGGAAATTGAGATATTTATTTTGTGATGGGTAATAATAAACTTATAATTTTTTTACAACTATTTTACAATTAGACCACTTCATTAAAAATAAGTTTCAATATTATAAAAGATCATTTTATTTAAACATATTTATACTACACACCGTCTATATAATATAATTTGGTTTAAAAGATAAATCTTATAAATTAAATTATATCATATAGACGATATGTGGTGTAAAAACTTTCAAATAACATTAAAGTTACCTTTCATTTTACTTAAGAGTTGTAAAGTAGTTTTACATCTTCCTTTTGCAATTACTCCAAAGGCCAAATGCTTGTTAGTGGGTTTTGAGTTTTGGCGTGTTTTCGATTTTTTTTTTTTTTCTTTCTCTTCCAAAGGTGTGTTTTCGAATCTTCGATTAATGATCGGTTGTCTACATAATAAATTTATACAAAAATATTGATGATGTTTTGTTTGCTTTTCTTTCTTTTATGGTATCTGTAGATATCTGATGTTTTAGGTTTTTCACACAAAACTGTGTCAATTGTGATAGATGTCTTAAAAAGCATACATTTTTATTTATCTTGACTAATTCTTTAGACAAGTATGACCTCCCATCTTACACATTGGGCTATTAAGATGTTTAAAGGGCCTTTATTATAATTTCTAATAGTAATTGAACATATTTTATTAGTGTGACAATTTGTGTTGCTAACAATGGTAAAAGAACTTGAAGGAAAATCTCATGATATTTTCTGAGGTTAGCCTCTTGCTTAGTAGGAATTGCTCGAAATTTTTTTTGAAATGCTCTAGATGTGCTTAGATACTCTCTTTTTTGTTAGCAAATGGGCAGACTCATTTTAAGGTGAATAATTCTATTTAGCAGTTGTAATATCCCATATTTATATGTATTTTAACTAAGTAATCATTGTATTTATTAGAATTATGGACTTTTTTTTTTTAAATTTTAGATGATTTACGTGATATTATTTTACGACTTTTAACTATGAAATTAAGTTAATGTGTTTTATTGTTATTAATTCTTGTTTATTATTTAAAAAGCTATTTGTTTTAAATTATTTTATTGTTGAATTTTATTAATTTATTTTACTTAGTCATTGTGTTTAAATTATTTTATTTAAATTGTAGTTTTGAAATCCTTTTTTATGGATCAATTTTGAGACCCAAGATAAAAATGCTGGATCTCATTTCTTTTCCCTTCATTTTCTTTTTTCATTTCCTTTTTCTTCTTTCTTTCCCCTACTTCTCTCATGCACCTGATGGCCCCCTCCCCCTCTCAAAACAGTGTGTCGCTCAGCCCAGCGTTGCCCCCACATGGCCAGCCTAGCCCTGCTGACCACCTCACCCCCACCCCCTCATGCCCGCGACCACCCTTCCACGCCAAGCCCAGCCCCCCGCAACTCCCTCCCTCTCTCCGCAACATGTAGAACCCACGAGTTCTTCAACTTTGTGCCTCTAGCACGGCTAGTTGCACCACCGCACGGCCACTAGCAGCCCACCACACCGACCCTAGCTCACTGGCGACCTCCCCCTCGAGCCCCTCCCTCTCCACGGCCAGATCGAAGCCCCTAGCCCGTTTCTCCTCCCATTCATTTTCTCCTCCATGCGCCGCCGTACACCACCCTGCAACGCCACTGGCCACCTCCTTAGCTCCTCCTCATGTCGACCAACACCCTCAACCAAGCCTAGCCCCTCTCGGCAGTTCCTTCTCCTCCATCGAGCACCCAACCCGAAATGGGTTCCCTCCATCTCATAGCTATATCCCCACAGTGCGCCGCCACCCACAACTCCAAGCTGCCATCACTTGTCTCCCAGCACCTTCCTTAACTCCTCCATGCCCCTCCATAGCCAGCCAAGCTCCCCCTTCGAAATTCATAGTTTTGAGACCCACGACTACTCCTTGTAAAACACTGCTCTGCCTCTGCTTTGCCTCTTTTGGCGTCACCTTGATTTTTCAGAGTTGCCTTTTATAGCTGTAAGTAAATTTTCAAATATTTTTTGGAGATTTAAATATATTTTTGCTATAACATATTTACTGCAATTTGGTTTGGTTGGTTGGTTGTGTTGGACTTGGTTTGTGAAATTAGATCATGTTTGGATATCTTATATGTGGTGTTTGATGTCATGACATTCATCATGGTGTTCATGCATGTTCATGAGTTGTGAATGAAAACTGGGTTTTCATGTGAGAAATGATTGTTGTGTGCGTGCATATCATGACCCCAAACCGAGATGGGACATTATCTCGGTGGAACTCATCTGGTCACTTAGGAACGTAATATACTGAGTGACGTCCCCTGGATTGTCGCTGGGTGACAAAGAGATCGAACGGGATGGTAACGCTCTCGTACCGACTCCGTGGCCCCTCTTGCTAGCGAGGGATAGAGCATGCTTGGTCACGAATGCGCTAAGTGCGGAACTAGGCATCGCTCGTTACAAAGTCATACGGACAGTCGTTACCTGTGGTATGATGATGGGAGCCAGAGTGTGCGAATGATCTCTAGGGGAGATCATGCTGCATATGTAAAAATGGGTTTTTAGTCCTTTTATAGGAAAAATGACGGGTTTTAATACAAGGATTTGTAAAGGCAAAGATTGGTTAGGATTAGATGACTATATGATAAGGCTTATCTTATCATTATATTTGAATTTGTTGGATGAATGTAAAAATAATTATTAATTTATTTCAAAACAATGTTGAGTCTATCTAAAAGTCTTAGGTGTTGTTTAGATAAATCATTGAGGTTAAAATCGAGTTCTGGTAGATTTGTATTTATCCAGAAGAAAGCTGAATAGAGATTAGTCAATACAGAAGAATGTTATCGCGAAATGTTAGCAGTCCGTCGGAATATGTTTTCGCGACTGTTGCTAATCGTTAGCAGAATCCTACTGTGACTAGAACTCTTTCCAGACTTTCTATTTAAAGGGATTCGGTTTTGTATCTCAGCAAGGACTTTGAGCCACAAATTTCAGAGATGATAGTCTGAGCATTTGTGAGAGAAAATTTGCTTGAAAATTTTCATTGAGTTTTTCATCTCTTCTTGAGTATGATCATGTTTTGAGTGTGAAGTAACATAAATTGGATTTCAGCCTCTGGAGTTCCAGAAGAGAAGTCAACATTTGAAGATCGTCAGAGGTTTTGGCTGCTACTGCGGTAGAAGACAAACGAGTCGTTTGTCTTGGCAAGTAAGAGAGTCGAATTGCAAAGATTTTATAATTGATGATTGCTTGTAATTGTTCTTCAAATAATAAGATTGACTTTCCTGAGTTTGGCTGCCCTGTAGGGTTTTACTTTTAAAGAGTTCTTTAAAGGATTTCCCTTTGTAACTAATCGTTGTATCTTATAAAGTTAATTATTTATTTTAAAATATTTGATTCGTTTTATAATCTTGATAATTAAGATCTAACCTATTTGTTCAAGAAAATTGGTAGACAATTTCATGATTTATAGGGATACGTTGGGAATTTCAATTGGCATCAGAGCGTGGTTCACTCATTCGAGTGTCATTCGTGCGTTTGTAGATCATGTCGACGTCATTATACATTTCACCATATTTCGATGGAGAAAACTATTGTGATGACCCGTTTTTGAGTGTATTTTCGCTGAAATAATTGTTTTTATTTTAATTAATATATCAGTTATTTATTTTAATTTATTTACGTTTTAAAATTTGATTTTTTAATTTATTTGATGTTGTGTTTTATTTCTTTTAGATGTTTTGTGGTTTTTAATCCCTTTTCGGCGGTTTGTTTTGTTTTCCCGGAGTGAGGATTGGACCTCATTTCTTTTTACATCTTTTTCCTTTTTTCTCTTTTTTTCTTTTTTCTTTTTCCCTTCTTTTCTTTTTCCTTTCTTTTTCTTTTTTCTTCTTTTTCTTTTTCCTCCTGCTTCCCCCGCATCGACCCCCCCTGTTATCTCTCTCTCTCTTCTCTCTCCTCACCCACGGCCGGAATCTTCTTCAGCCCAGACCGCCGCCGTCCGGCCACCGTTTGGCTCACCGCCGGTCTCGTTCGAACCCCCTCCCTCCGGTGCACCTTCCCACCAAATATCTCATTCTGCCGGCCGGCCGTTTGGCCGGAAATCCTCCTCAAAGCCCCACGGTTTTTCGTCCGTTCCGCCGCCGTCGCTCCACCTCCGGCCACCATTTCTTCACCACTTCATCACCGGTCCCTTGCCGTCCTAACCCACCTATTTCCGGCCTCCTACGAGCTTGATCTCCGATTTGCGTCTTCCGGCCTATTTCCGACGTTTTCGCCGCCACCCACGGCCAACCACCACTTCCAATAGCTTCACAATCATCCCTAGACCATTCTCTATCAATTTCGTGTCCTAGTTTGTCCCCGTTCAAAAGTGAGTTTTTCACAACCCACGGCCACAGTGAATTTTCACTGTGACGTTGCTTTTCAGGCGCCGTTTGCAACGCCGCGTGTTTTCTAAAATTGCCATATAGTGCTGTAAGTATTTTCCAAACCCTATTTTCATATTTAAATATATATTGCTCTTTCAATTAATTAATCTGCTGGTTGGTTGATTCCGGACTGAGTCCGAGGAGTTCGGGGGTCGGATGGATGGAGGACGGAGTTACTTGTTTTATTGATTTATGTTGGTTGGTTATTTTATTATGCATTGATATGGCATTACATGGTGCATGCACGTGTGTTTTTGTTTATGTGTGAAAAGCCTGTGTATTGGCGTAAGTGGTCTTACGGGTGCGTGTGTATCACGACCCCAAGCCGGGATGGGGTATTATCCCGGTGGAGCTCCTCTGGTCACTCGGGAGCGGAATAAACTGAGTGATGTCCCCTGAGTTGTCGCTAGACGACGGGAGCGGGGGCTAGGGGTTGCTTGGCTACGAACGCGCCGGGCGCGGAACCGAGCATCGCTCTACTCACCGACTCCGTGGCCCTTCGCTGGTGAGGGCTAGAGGATGCTTGGCTACGAACGTGCGGGGCACGGAACTGGGCATCGCTCGTTAGGTGTCACTTGCGTGGTGGTACTCTGCGGTGTGGCACTGGAGCCAGGGTGTGCGGATGACCCCTAGGGGAGGTCATGGTGCATACGGATAAAATGTGACTTTGGCGTGTTTTCCGGAAAAGATGTGTTTTTGGGCCAAATGGGTTTTTGGCGTGTGTGGAAACTGTGTCTTTGGGTTTTGTGCATTGGGCATGTTTCATGCATATTGTTTGAGTTCTATGTGTTTTATCTGGTAGTGTTTGGGTTTTACTTATCTGCGGTACCATTTTGGTTCCGTAGCTTTTGGTGCAGAGTTAGAGGACGAAGAGGAGGAGGCTAAGCCCGAGGATGCGGCTCCGCCGGGTTGCTGATGCTATGTTTTATATTTGTTTAAAACTGTATTTGTGTTTTTGTAATATTTTATTTATGTATGTTTTAAACAGCTTGTATTACGTTAAGAAAAATTCTGGTACTTAGTTATGACTTTCGTTATCCGCTGCGTGTTTCTTCGTGCACATATGTTGCTTTTGCACACACTTGGCACCCAACGATGGGATGGTGACCCGGGTTGTCACCATCCGGACGTCTCGATTTCTCCGTATTCGGGCGTGGGGATTTGGGGGCGTCACAGGTGGTATCAGAGCGGTTTGGCTCTGGGTAAAACCACATGTCCCGTAGGCAGTACCAGAATGCTTTTTAAAGTTTTGTTTTAAAAATTATGTTAAGTATAGTTGTTTTATTTGTTTTATTTGTTTGAGCTTGTTTGTTTGTTTTATTTATTTAGTTATATTTTTGGCATGCTGGTTTCTTTTGTTTCTTGCTGTGTGGTGTTGTTTTTGTTTTTGTTGGTTTTATGATGTTTTTTTTTGTTTTCTTAAAGGAGGGTCAAGAGTGGTGTTGTGGCAGGATTATGGGGAGACCAAGGAAAAATACCCAGGAACCACGGGACAATACCTCCAGGGATGACTCCCTAGCCGAAGCAATACGGCAGATGACAGAATTTATGCAGCAGAGTGCGAGGTCTCAACAGGCAGGGCCTTGGCCACAACAAGGACCTTGGCCACAACAAGGGGGTCCTTGGCCACCATCAGGAGGGCCTTGTCCACCATCAGGAGGGCCTTATCCACCGTCAGGAGAGCTTTGTCCGCAACAAGGAGGGTATTGGCCACAACCAGGAGGTCCTTGGCCATATCAGGGAGGGCCTTGGATGTATCCAGGAGGGTCCAGTAGCATGGTGCAAGCCGGATGCACCTATGAGCGCTTCCTGGCGCATAGGACTCTACACTTCACTGGAAATGAGGATCCACTTCAGGCTGGAAAATGGATCAAAGATCTGGAGAAAACTTTTGAGGTGTGTGGATGCACTGAGGCACAGCAAGTACTCTACGCCAGCTATCTCTTGCAAGGTACCGCTTCTGATTTGTGGGATACCAAGAGGGTGCTGTTGGAATCTGAACTGGGATCTTTCGCTGCGTTGACCTGGCAGCGTTTCAAGAAGGAGTTCAATGACCGCTTCTTTCCCGCATCGGTAAGGAAGCAAAAGGCCAGAGAGTTCTCCAATTTGGTCCAAGGGGGGGCGACAGTGGAACAGTACGCCCGGAGGTTCATAGAACTTGAGCGGTTTGCTCCTCACCTTGTCGCCACTGAGGAGATACGAGCAGATCGTTTCCAGGAGGGGCTGCGTCATGACATACGCCGTATGGTGGTCAGCCATCGGATATCCACTTTTCAGGAATTAGTGGATGTGGCTACCCTTGTGGAGCGAGAAAATAATCTGAGTGTGGGTTCCCCTCCAGGGCATAAGAGGCGGAGTTTTTCTGGTGAAGGAAGCAGCTCGGGTTCGCCCCAGAAGTTTGTTCAGCGGACCGAAACTCGACCTCCAACGTCCTCAGGTGTTCGTATGGGAGGACGGGTGCCTATTTGTGGAGCTTGTAATAGAGCTCATGAGGGCGAGTGTCGGATGAGTAGCGGACCCCAGTGTTACCGGTGCGGCCAAGTGGGACATATCGCTCGGGATTGCTCCGTCAGAGTTCAAGAAAGCCGTGGAGGTAGACACGGTGGAAGAACCAACCCGAGACAAGCAGTGCAAGCCCGGGTTTATGCTGTCACACCCGGAGAGGTGGATGATGAGGCACCAGCGACCCATGATGCTGGAGTAATTACAGGTATGGTTTAATTTAATTTTAAGTTGGATTTAATTTTTGGGTGTTTGTGGTTATTCTTTGCTTTTTGGATTTCATGGGTTGATGTGTTTGGTTCAGGAAGAGTTCGTTTGTATGAGTTTTATGCTTGTACTTTGTTTGATTCCGGTGCTTCACGGTCATTTGTATCTTCCACGTTTGCTCGGGTGTGTAATTTGGTCACGGAACCGTTGCCGAAGTCTATGGTAGTGGCTCTACCCGATGGTGAGATGGTGTGGTGTTCCAAGGTTGCTTTGGGATGCCCGTTAAATTTTGAGGGAAGGTTCTTGGATGCTGATTTGGTGGTGTTCAAGCTGTTGGGCTTCGATATCATCCTCGGGATGGATTGGCTATACCGATATTCTGCGAGTATTAATTGCAGAAGTCGGATAATTAGCTTTCAGCTTCCAGATGGTGATTGTCTGGAATTTGTGGGGAGTAGATTAAAAGAAAAATCGATAATTATATCGGCGATTCAGGCAAGACGAGAGATTGCTTGGGGAGCGGATGCATTCTTGGTGCAGATGGTGTCCACGCCGTCTGAGAAGAAGTCTTTGGCAGACATTCCAGTTGTGGAAGAATTCCCCGATGTGTTTGTGGATGACTTGCCCGGACTACCCCCTGTTCGGGAGATGGAGTTTGTCATAGACTTGGAACCTGGAGCGGCTCCTGTGCATAAAGCTCCTTATCGCATGGCACCGGCTGAATTAAAAGAGTTGAAGACTCAGTTGCAAGAGTTGGTAGAGAAGGGATTTATTCAGCCTAGTACGTCGTCGTGGGGTGCACCAGTTTTATTTGTTAAAAAGAAAGATGGAACCCTCCGTATGTGCATTGATTATCTGGAATTGAACAAGGTGACCATCAAAAATAAATACCCTCTCCCGCGGATTGATGATTTGTTTGACTAGCTTCAAGGAGCAGCCGTGTTCTCTAAGATTGATCTGAGGTCGGGATACTACCAGCTGAGAATCAGAGACCAGGATGTGCCTAAAACTGCTTTTAGGTCGAGGTATGGGCATTATGAATTTAAGGTGATGCCGTTTGGGTTAGCTAATGCCCCTGCAGCGTTCATGGATTTAATGAATCGTGTGTTTCGACCTTATCTGGATTCTTTTGTGGTAGTATTTATTGATGATATACTGGTTTATTCCCGAGATGTTGAAGAGCATGTGTATCATCTTAGTCTGGTACTTGAGAGGTTGAGAGAACACCAGCTATACACCAAGCTCAGTAAGTGTGAATTCTGGTTGGAAGAAGTTAAATTTCTTGGGCATGTAATTTCCCAGGGCGGAGTGGCAGTTGATCCTAGTAAGGTAGAAGCCATTTTGTCATGGCAGCGCCCGACAACAGTGCGCGAGGTCAGGAGTTTCTTGGGGCTCGCTGGTTACTACCGAAGATTTGTAGAGGGTTTTGCTCGCCTATCTGGACCTCTCACAGCTTTGACTCGGAAGAATACAGAATTTGTTTGGTCAGAGAAATGTGAGAGAAGCTTCCAGGAATTAAAGAACAGGTTGACAACGGCACTAGTGTTAGCACTCCCAGAACCGCATAAGCCATTCGTAGTCTTCAGTGATGCGTCTAAGTTTGGTTTGGGTTGTGTCCTTATGCAGGAAGGACGGGTTGTAGCCTATGCATCTCGTCAGCTAAAGGACCATGAAAAGAATTATCCGACGCACGATCTAGAATTGGCTGCGATTGTTTTTGCCCTTAAAATCTGGTGGCACTTCTTGTATGGGGAAGCTTGCGAGGTATTTACTGATCACAAGAGTTTGAAGCATTTGTTTTCCCAGAAAAATCTGAATATGAGGCAGAGGCGATGGCTGGAGCTAATCAGTGACTATCAGTGTGAGATCAAGTACCATCCGGGGAAGGCTAATATAGTTGTTGATGCTTTGAACCGGAAGTCACATTTGGAAGATGAAGCCGAGCCGTCAGAATTGGAATCGTTGCTTTGTGGGATGAGAAGGCTCCTTATAGAGAGTTCGCAGCAAGTAGAGATTTTGTCTTCAGTTCTTGATATTCGGGTAACTGATTTTGAAGAATTGAAAACTCTCCAAAGAAAGGATCCGAAGCTGCTGAACATCAGGAAGAGAGTCAGAAAATCTCGAGGGCCGTTGCACTATAGCATGGATAGTGATGGGATACTTCGGTTCCGAGATCGCAGAGTGGTCCCAAAGGACTCAGATTTCAAAGAACGGATCATGGCGGAAGCTCATGCGGCCCCGTATTCAGTTCATCCCGGCAGTACAAAGATGTATCGAGACTTGAAGAAGAATTACTGGTGGGATGGAATGAAGAAGGACGTTGCCTTATATGTGGAGAAATGCCACACATGCCGTCAGGTGAAGGCCGAGCACCAGAGACCTGCAGGTATGCTCCAACCCCTCCCTATTCCTGAGTGGAAGTGGGATGACATCACGATGGACTTCGTAGTGGGTTTGCCGAGAACGCCCAGTGGGAAGAATTCTGTTTGGGTGATTGTGGACCGGTTAACGAAGAGTGCTCATTTTCTGCCTGTTAATAACACCGACTCTTTGGGTAAATTGACCCGTTTGTATGTCAAAGAGATAGTGCGACTACACGGCGTACCAAAGAGTATAGTGTCGGATCGAGACCCGAGGTTTACGTCGCAGTTCTGGAAGAGTTTGCAGGCAGTTTTGGGTACTAAGTTGAAGTTCAGTACTGCTTATCACCCGCAGACAGACGGCCAGTCAGAGCGCACCATTCAGACCCTGGAAGACATGTTGCGAGCATGTGTCATGGAATTCCAAGGAAGTTGGGAAAACCATTTGCCGCTCATCGAGTTTGCATACAATAACAGCTTCCATGCGACCATTCAGATGGCTCCCTATGAAGCTCTTTATGGGAGAAAGTGCAGGTCGCCCTTGTGTTGGATGAAGTTGGGGAGAGTAGGATAATTGGACCCGAAATAATTCAAGAGATGCAAAGCCAAGTCCGGATCATCAGAGATAAAATGACGGCAGCTCAGAGTCGCCAGAAGAGTTACGCTGATACCAGGAGGAGAGAGTTGTCGTTTGAAGTTGGTGATTGGGTTTACCTTAAAGTCTCTCCCATGAGAGGTGTTAAGCGTTTTGGTAAGAAGAGGAAGCTAGATCCGAGGTACGTCGGCCCTTTTCAGATTCTGGAGAGAGTAGGGCCCGTCGCCTATAGAGTTGCTTTGCCAGATTATTTTGGGGATGTTCATGATGTCTTCCATGTATCATCCCTGAAGAAGAGCTTTGGACAGCAAGAGCCACGTTTCGTCGACCCAGCGGGTATTCAGTTGCAACCGGATCTCACTTATGAAGTTGTTCCGTCGCAGATTTTGGATTGGAAGGAGCAACAGTTGAGGTCCAAGACGATACCTTTAGTTAAAGTGGCTTGGGGAGATCCGTTAGCTCAAGACTTCTCTTGGGAGCGAGCAGCGGACATGAGGGAGCAGTACCGGTATTTGTTCGAATAAGGAAGATATGTGTCTTAATCTTGATCACAGATGGTTTATGTGCTTTCTTGTGGCTTGTTTTAAGTTGGTGGTTGATCTGCAATTTCGAGGACGAAATTGTTTTTAAGGAGGGGAGGATGTGATGACCCGTTTTTTAGTGTATTTTCGCTGAAATAATTGTTTTTATTTTAATTAATATATCAGTTATTTATTTTAATTTATTTACGTTTTAAAATTTGGTTTTTTAATTTATTTGATGTTGTGTTTTATTTCTTTTAGATGTTTTGTGGTTTTTAATCCCTTTTCGGCGGTTTGTTTTGTTTTCCCGGAGTGAGGATTGTACCTCATTTCTTTTTACATCTTTTTCTTTTTTCTCTTTTTTCCTTTTTTCTTTTTCCCTTCTTTTCTTTTTCCTTTCTTTTTCTTTTTTCTTCTTTTTCTTTTTCCTCCTACTTCCCCCGCGTCGACCCCCCCCGGTTATCTCTCTCTCTCTTCTCTCTCCTCACCCACGGCCGGAATCTTCTTCAGCCCAGACCGCCGCCGTCCGGCCACCGTTTGGCTCACCGCCGGTCTCGTTCGAACCCCCTCCCTCCGGTGCACCTTCCCACCAAATATCTCCCCCTGCCGGCCGGCCGTTTGGCCGGAAATCCTCCTCAAAGCTCCACGGTTTTTCGTCCGTTCCGCCGCCGTCGCTCCACCTCCGGCCACCATTTCTTCACCGCTTCATCACCGGTCCCTTGCCGTCCTAACCCACCTATTTCCGGCCTCCAACGACCACCGGAACAGCTCCTACGAGCTTGATCTCCGATTTGCGTCTTCCGGCCTATTTCCGGCGTTTTCGCCGCCACCCACGGCCAACCACCACTTCCAATAGCTTCACAATCATCCCTAGACCATTCCCTATCAATTTCGTGTCCTAGTTTGTCCCCGTTCAAAAGTGGGTTTTTCACAACCCACGCCCACAGTGAATTTTCACTGTGACTTTGCTTTTCCGGCGCCGTTTGCAACGCCGCGTGTTTTCTAAAATTGCCATATAGCGCTGTAAGTATTTTCCAAACCCTATTTTCAGATTTAAATATATATTGCTCTTTCAATTAATTAATCTGCTGGTTGGTTGATTCCAGACTGAGTCCGAGGAGTTCGGGGGTCGGATGGATGGAGGACGGAGTTACTTGTTTTATTGATTTATGTTGGTTGGTTATTTTATTATGCATTGATATGGCATTACATGGTGCATGCACGTGTGTTTTTGTTTATGTGTGAAAAGCCTGTGTATTGGCGTAAGTGGTCTTACGGGTGCGTGTGTATCATGACCCCAAGCCGGGATGGGGTATTATCCCGGTGGAGCTCCTCTGGTCACTCGGGAGCGGAATAAACTGAGTGATGTCCCCTGAGTTGTCGCTAGACGACGGGATCGGGGGCTAGGGGTTGCTTGGCTACGAACGCGCCGGGCGCGGAACCGAGCATCGCTCTACGCACCGACTCCGTGGCCCTTCGCTGGTGAGGGCTAGAGGATGCTTGGCTACGAACGTGCGGGGCACGGAACTGGGCATCGCTCGTTAGGTGTCACATGCGTGGTGGTACTCTGCGGTGTGGCACTGGAGCCAGGGTGTGCGGATGACCCCTAGGGGAGGTCATGGTGCATACGGATAAAATGTGACTTTGGCGTGTTTTCCGGAAAAGATGTGTTTTTGGGCCAAATGAGTTTTTGGCGTGTGTGGAAACTGTGTCTTTGGGTTTTGTGCATTGGGCATGTTTCATGCATATTGTTTGAGTTCTATGTGTTTTATCTGGTAGTGTTTGGGTTTTACTTACCTGCGGTACCGTTTTGGTTCCGTAGCTTTTGGTGCAGAGTTAGAGGACGAAGAGGAGGAGGCTGAGCCCGAGGATGCGGCTTCGCCGGGTTGCTGATGCTATGTTTTATATTTGTTTAAAACTGTATTTGTGTTTTTGTAATATTTTATTTATGTATGTTTTAAACAGCTTGTATTACGTTAAGAAAAATTCTGGTACTTAGTTATGACTTTCGTTATCCGCTGCGTGTTTCTTCGTGCACATATGTTGCTTTTACACACACTTGGCACCCGACGATGGGATGGTGACCCGGGTTGTCACCATCCGGACGTCTCGATTTCCCCGTGTTCGGGCGTGGGGATTTGGGGGCGTCACAACTATGCTTATTGGAAAGTTCGTATGAGGGCTTTTCTTAAGTCTTTGGATGAATGTGTATGGCATTCGGTTGAATGAGGATGGACTAAACCCATGACATCTATAGATGCTTGGACAAAAGATAAAATCAGCAATTGTAATTTGAATAGTAAAGGACTTAACGCTATTTTCATGACGGTATCCCCCGAAGAATTTAAAAGAATTATGTGTGAGATTGCTAAAGAAGTTTGAGATATTTTGGAGGTTACACATGAAGGCACAAGATTAGTAAAAAATTCAAAATTACAGATGCTAACCTCAAAATTTGAAGAGATTAAAATGTTAGAAGATGAAAGTTTTAATGATTTTTATGCTAAACTAAATGATATTGTGAATTACAGGTTTAATCTCGACGAGAAGGTGGAGGATCCAAGGATCGTGAGGAAGATTTTAAGATTTCTACCGGAAAGATTTCGGTCTAAGGTTACTGCCATTGAGGAAAGTAAGGATTTGGATAGAATAAAAATTGAAGAGATGGTCGGTTCCTTACAAACGTATGAATTCTCACTTCGTCAAACAAGAAAAGGTAAGTCCATTACTCTTAAAACAGTAAAAGAAGATCAATATGATTTTTCTGATAAAGAAAATTTTAACAATGAGGATATAAATCTCATAGCAAGAAAGTTTAGAAAATTCATGTTTAATAAAACTTCTAGTGGAAAGAAAAAAAGAGGTAAAGAATTTTCTGCAAAAAAAAAATTATTTTGAAAAGTGGAATAAAGAAAAATCTGATAATAATGATAAAGTAAAGTGTCATGAATATTCTGGTTATGGTCATATAAGAATTGAATGTCCAAATTTCAAGAAAAGTAAATGAAAAGCATTGAATGTCACGCTTAGTGACAGTTCAGAATCTGAAACTTCAAGTTCATCATCTAGTGATGACAATTCTTTTGTAGCTTTTTCTGCGGTTGTTAATAATTTTTCTGATATTGAGCTAACAAAATCTGAAAGTGATGATGAAAATAATGATTCAGAGATTGTTCTAGTTGTGGATGATTATGAGTTAAGTTTACAAGAAGCTTACAATGATGTGTGTGAAGAAGTGATCAAATTAAAGAAACTCAACAAGAAGTTGTACAAGAAATTCACTGATATGGAGAGTGAGAAAAATAACCTATTTGAGGCATTCAAAATTTCTAATATTGAAATAGCAAGATTAAGGGATCAAAAACTTGCACTAGAAACGGAATTGGAAAAGGTTCAAGAAAAAACAGCCACACAAAAATTAAAAGAGATGTTGAGTGTTCAAAAGATGAGTAGTGATAGAATTGGCCTAGGGTACACGACTTCAAAGGGGAAAGAAAAACTGGTCTCATCATCTGCTGCAACAACTTCCAAAGGTATTATTTTTTGTTAAAAGAAGTCAAGGTAAGAGTTTTCAAAATCATGCTGAACATAAGCTTGTTTATTCAAAAAATCTGCATGGTAAATTTATTTCTACTTGTCATTATTGTGGTGTTGTTGGTCATATAAGGCCAAATTGCTTTAACTTGAATAAAGTGAAGAAAAATGGAGGTGAAAGAAATCTAAAAAGGAAAAGAAAGAGTCTAAGAATCAAGTTTGTGATATAAATCAACAAATCAACTTTTTAAGTCTCAAACTTGGTGAACTAGCATATTTTTACTTTCAAAATAAAGAAAAGATCATACAAAATGATGTTGATGAAAAGAATATGTCAAAATTTAAAGCAAAATTAGTGGTCAAAGAAGATGCCATGTCACATTAACTAATAGGACTACTTGCATGTTTTTGTATTCTTTATATTATTGCATTAGTCTATGGCATGTATTTTATTTTTCTGTTTTGCTTTAATGTTTCTGTTTTTCAGTTTTAAATAAGAAAAATATAATATAAAAAAAAAAATTCCTGGTTTGGTTTAAAACTTTTCTTTAAGGAAAGTACATGCTTGATATGTCAAAGTTTGAGTACTTGTGTTCTCACTTAATAAATTCCTGAACCTACGCATCTCTCTACTTTGTGCAATTCACTTTGTATATACTAATCCTATGGAGTATCTTAGCAAAGTTCATTTACAAAGCACTGTGAGGAATTTATATGTATGCATATAATAATTAATGTTTATATTGTTTAATGAGATGCTCACCATAGATGGAGTCTATGTCTTAAATTGACTAATACTAGTTGAACCTAGTACATTAATAAAGAGTTCTCCCATTACCAAACACAAATAGTTGATCCATATAGAAAAAGTCAATGTTAAATTATTGTGAAAAAAGACTAACACCCTACACGGATCTATCTCCTTAAGTCCTTATAGAAAGAATCGTTGCTCTAATTATTGTGGAAAAAGATGAGCAACAAAAATGGACATAAAAAAGGGGTTGTGCAAACTAATGTTTGGAGGAAATGCATATGTATCTAGGCCCTAACATAAAGTTTGACTTTTGAGGTGAGTGACAATCTCTTAGGAGCATCTATAAGAAGAAAATACTCATGGATAATATTATAAAAATATATTAAAGAAAAAAAAAATAAAAAAAAATAAAGAATTGCTACCTCATATAAGTTTGCTCACTCACACACTCACATAAACTATGACATTGATGATCTTATGAGGAGTGAACATCTATAGTGATTGTTACAAATAAGAGGATGTACTCTATTGAATTTGTTTTGTGAGTAGCATTGTGTTTAAACTAATATGCATTTAAGCATGTTACTTGTTTCATTGTTTATACAAATATATATAAAAAAAAATTAAATTAAATTAAATTAATTTTTATTTTCTTATTATTAAATAAAATAAATAAAGTAATAAAAATATAAAATATTATTGGAGGTTGGGTGGATATTGGGTAGTGATATAAATCTGGGTGATATTAGTTTGACTAAGTCCAAGTAGGACACTCGTATATATCCATGTTTGAGTCCCAGAGAGACCATCTAGCACATGCTTCGCACGACATCACTTAAAGTGACTTAAAGTGATTTCGGTCACTACAAACGCTCCCAGTGCCCCGTAATACTCATCCAACGCACAACACCTCACATATGCATGCCTTAGCACTCCTCTTTGCATCCTTATCTCATACGATCTACTTGGGAAAAATACTTAGTTTTGAGTTTCTTGACTAAAGGCTCTCCATCACAGATTCACGGTAAGATTTTGAGTTTATTCCAATCACTCTCTTCTTCCAGTTCTAGATTTCGGCACATCTATATCTGAAAGTTGGGATTTTGAAGATTGATTTGTGATGTTGAGGCTCTGATTTTGTTTGGAAAGAGTGGGCATTGACATATTTGTTCATATGCGATTATTTTATGCATGTATTGAGGATAATTTTTGAGTGGGTTCTTGGACTTTGTCATTCAGTTTTCATGGTATGCCCACCAAGTGTTGATTTTTTGTCTCAACAAAGTTGTCTTAATCATTTGCTCATTATTTGACATACATTCATTCTCATATATTAGGTGCATTTAATCCATAAAAAGTTGAGATACATGGGAATTGTTCATCATGTCTTTCTTAGTGTCTTCATCTTAGCACACATAAGTGATATTTATTCTATTTTGTGTCTTATCAGATTAGTGACAAAAAGGGAGAGTATTGGAATATTTTGATATTGTGAAATTTAGGGGGAGTTTGAGTAAGTGGGAGTTTAATGAATTTGCTGAAAATAAAAAAGGGGAGCAACAAAATATTGAGGGGGAGAACTATATACTTTAGGGGGAGCGGCAGAATATAGAGGGAGAGAACTTAGTACTGAACATGGTTATTGATAATGACTAGAACACTATTTTTGTAGGTTTACATTATGTCTAAGCTTTGATTATTATTGAGACTAATTTCAAAGAATGTTTTATGTCATTTCTTCTCATTACTGTATTAAGATTTTCTTTACGAGATCTTGGTCTGCTGGTTGTTTTTGTCTTAGGTACACACTACATTCATCAAGGTAGTTTTGTGACCAATCCGCCAAAGGGGAAGATTGTAGATGCAAGATATTCATCAAGTTGATTTTGTCACCAATCCGCCAAAGTGGGAGATTGTAAAGGCAAACATTGACTAGGATTAGATAACTATATGATAAAGCTTATCTTATCATTATATTTGAATTTGTTGGATGAATGTAAAAATAATTATTGATTTATCTCTAAACAATGTTGAGTCTATTTAGAAGTCTTAGGTGTTGTTTAGATAAATCATTGAGGTTAAAATCGAGTTCTGGTATATCTGTATTTATTTAGAAGAAAGCTGAACAGAGATTAGTCAATACAGAAGAATGTTATCGCGAAATGTTAGCAGTCCGTTGGAACATATTTTTGCGATTGTTGCTAACCGTCAGCAGAGTCTTAATGTGACTAGAACTCTTTTCAGACTTTCTATTTAAAGGGATTCGGTCTTGTATCTCAACAAGGACTTTGAGCCACGAATTCCAGAGAGGATAGTCTGAGCATTTGTGAGAGAAAATTCGCTTGATAATTTTCATTGAGTTTTTCATCTCTTCTTGAGTATGATCATGCTTTGAGTGTGAAGTAACATTAATTAGATTTCAACCTCTGGAGTTCCAGAAGGGAAATCAACATTTGAAAATTGCCAGATGTTCTGGCTGCTACTGCGGTAGAAGACAAACGGGTCATTTGTCTAGGCAAGCAAGAGAGTCGAATTGCAAAGGTTTTGTAATTGATGATTCCTTGTAATTGTTCTTCAAATAATAAAATTGACTTTCCTAGGTTTGACTACCCGTAGGGTTTTACCTTTAAAGAGTTCTTTAAAGGGTTTTCCTTCGTAACCAATCGTTGTATTTTACAAAGTTGATTATTTATTTTAAAGTATTTGATTCGTTTCATAATCTTGATAATTGAGATCTAATCTATTTATTCAAGGAAATTGGTAGACAATTTTGTGATTTACAGGGATACGTTGGGAATTTCAAGATTTATGTTGACTATTTTTTGGAAAAATGTTGGATTTATATGTGGGCCATTTTCTGAAAAAATGGCGGTTGTTTGTTTTAATGTAATGGTTTTGGCCCAAATGAAATTTTGGCATGCATTGGAAAAATATTCATTTTTGGGAAAATGATGATTTTGGGTCTCATGCATATTTTATCATATGCATGCATATTTGTTAGTTGCATTAACGTAGTTTTTTTATCTCGTGGGTTGTTTGGTTAGTTACTTACTGAGATTCATAATCTCATGTGGTATTCTTGACCATGCGGTTCCATTTTATAGAATCGTAGATCTTGATGCAGATGAGGACGCTGAGCCTGAGGGATTGAATTTGCCGGAGGAGTGTCTTGGGGACGCTTTTCGGATATTGGGATTTGTTTCCCGCTTTTGATATGTATTTTGGCTTGTATATATTTTTACCGGATTACTGTATAACTTTTGAATGTATTTTATTTTGAGAGACTTGTATTTAAAATTCTGGTACTTAGTTCACTAACTTTTAATTATTTGCTGCGACTTTTGTTGTGCACTTTTTGCATGTTGCACACACTTGAGTTATCGTTGGGCTGTGTAACACATGTTATCATCATCCGAACGTCATGATTCTTGCATTTCCGTACGTGGGAGTTGGGGGTGTCACAGCAGCCCTGTATTATACACTTATTTTTATTTTTTTTCCCATCAACAAATGTGTGGTGTAAGGTTGCTAGAGTAGAACTCTTTTAAAATAGATAGTTTTAAGGTTCATATAGTTAAACATAATGGCTTGTAATAGCAAGATTCATGACATTATCTTGACATTAGTAGTATGTGGAGCTTTAGTTTAAATTATCTAGCTGTTTTGCAACTTTTTTTTTTCTTAAGAGATGTTTTTGGATACAAAAGAACTTCATGAAGGTAAATCTATATAATTAACATAGTTTACTACAATACGTCATAAAGTTATTTTTATTTTATTTTATTTTATAAGTAAATGGAGGACCAAAAAAATGGCATTTTCCAGTGATAAGAAGTCGCTTGAAAAGGCCCAAAATTAGTTGAAAAAACCACTTTTGACTATAAAAGACTCACCGTATCATAGCCACAATTGTTGTTCACAAGATACCTATTTCTGGTGAAATTGTGGAACAATCAGAAAAAATAGAGTTTTTTCATGTGAAAACGTTCACTGGGAAAAACCCAAATATTGCAATAAAGAAATATTTAACTAGGGTTAATCATTGCCAGCAGGACTTTTCTCAGTGATTTTTTCAGCTGCAAATACTTAATGCTGCGTAATGAAGCAACGGAAAGTTGTATTTCTGACTAGACATTATTGATGCAAATAGATATTTATGGCGATTTTTAATTCCCGGAAATAGTCTTATAATCCATATAAATATTTCCATGAGTTTTGCTTGCTGAAAATGGTCCATTACAAAAATTAAAAAAAAAAAAAAGAAAAAAAAAAAACTACACTAAACAAGATATATGGAAAATTCAGTACACATTCATACTATGCAGTACCATGGTCTATATAAATCTGAATTGTGCCAACTATAGTACCATAATCTAACAGATTGATTCTAAACCAGGAATTATACCTATAGAACCTTCTGTATGTTGATTCAATTGCATATAGTTACTGTTTATTGTGCTATTGTACATACAATAATTCATACAAAAACACGACAATTCCAACTAATAGAGTAGCTTCTACAAAAAAACACAAATTTTCCATCCCAGCAGACTTTAGAGAGAATTATATTTGCAAAAGGTAACGAAAAATCAATCCGAAAAACTACAGCAACATACTTCAACAAACAAACATTACACAAAAGCCTCTGTGCAACCATTAAATATAGAGTATAAACTCTTAAAAGCTACATGAATAAGTTATTCGTGATGTAGTCTCATTTCCCAATTAATCAAAGATGTTCCCGATGTATAAAAAATCAATACAAAAAAAAAATCTCATTCCCAACCGAGCAAAGCAACATAAGAAGCATCGATCCACAAACTTGCCTTGAGTGCCATGTCATCAATCCCTTTCTTAGTCAGAACAACATTGGCTCCAGCCTTCAACAGTTTTTCAATTTTTGTCATATTGGCTTTTCTGTTAACACATGTAACATCAATGCCACATAAGCAAAATCATAGACAAGCATAAATCATGTTTTCATCTTGATAGCCATAAATAATCAATGAGTAAAATTGTCAGCCAACGTAAGCATAAAAGCATTTGCATCTTTGTCTTCTGAAGATTAACTAGGTGGTTACAACTTGAAAATCCACCAACTAAAAGCATGAAAAGAAGGTTGACCCATATGAGGCTAATGATTTTACTAGCATGTTGTTTTAAAAGAACTTGCAATACCAATCTAACATATTTTAATTTCCTCCAATTATATGTGCACAATACATAGCCTTTCATTAACACAATATGGTCATAACCTACCTTGGTTAGGTATTTAACATCGTGCATTTGTCATCTTAACAGATTGCGGTTTTTTTAACCTATAAATACACATCAAATATCTTTTTTGATAAGTAACACACAAAAGGCTCACCTAAGGAATAAAATGCAGAGATAGCTTGGTCAAGTATGGAAACAATTACTTATATATATATATATATATATATAAAACTATGGAAACAATCACCACAATGTTTCTAATATCCAGATTCTTGGAACAAAATAACTACACTTCCCAACATAAAAGTACACCAAATTTGCAAAGAAGTCACTGTCACCAGCTATCAACTTTGAAAACACGCTGGTCTTGGCACAATTTGTGAGAATCTTTTCCAAGCTTTTCAACCTAAAAAAATCAAGGAAGCGATCTTTATCAGGATCATCATAGCTTAGTCAAAGAATTGAGACAGAACACAATGAAAGGTGCCATCTTCTTGGCAACAATTGTTAAATTTGTGATAGGAAATTATAGCTAGGGACCTAAAGAAGCTCAAATCACATAAGGACTTATACTCCAAAATGACTAGTCAATGTTAGAAATTGGAGCCCTTTATAATCATAATAAAACATTAAAGCTAATGCCTTAGTAAAGGAATACTTGGTCAATCTATTGTGAAAAATTTACGAGCCATGTGCTTGGAAAGTTGAGAGAGATGTGAAACAAACCATATTTTCATCAAGCAATGACTTGATCAAGCGTTTACTGGTACATTCAATGGGGAAGGTTGCTCTTTGGCTTCAAGGAACCACAACAATTTCTCCCTCATATCTCTCATTAATTATTTAATCACTTATGTGAAAATCGTTCCTGCAGAAAGTAATTTCTGTATCATATATTTTTAAATCCTCAGGCATAACCCATCCAAGATTACAGTAACATGAGTCAATTTACACCTTCCATTTATAAATAAATTTAATTAAATAGAAATTGAATAAACACCAATTCAATGAATTGGGTGATTCAAGAAATTAAATCGGATGATTGATGACAATTTTGAATTGGTTATTTCAATGTTGATAAAATGTATTAAAAATTAAATATAATGAAATTCAAGCATTTAATATCATGTATAAAAGAGTATAAATATAAATTTATTGACTAATTTCAATAAAATATGATATGAATATAAATAGTTTCAATAAACATGTAATTTATGTATTTAATTTCGTAGACATTTTTTTGCCTCATATGCGAAGAAGATAAAGAACATTATATTATAATTACATGGTGAGTGTACCATTTTATACACAATCACAAATTTAATACAAAATACCCATTTATCTTTTAGACAACCTAAAAATAATTACAATTTTGAATTGTTAGAATTGGCTCAAATCGGCCTAAAATAAACTAGAATCGGTTTGAATTAGGGGTGTCAAATTATGTTAACGGGTCGTGTTTGTGTCGTGTCAAAGAATGTATATTATACTATATAGGTCAACCCTAACCTGACATGTTAAGCTTATCGTGTCAAAATCTCAAACTCTAATACAACCCATTAACATAACGGGTTGTATCGTGTCAACTCATTTTGACCCATTAGTGAATATTACGAAATAGGTTAATACGACACAACATGACCCGTTTCAAACTGTTTATGTAAATGGGTTGAATGGACTCAAAATTAACCCGTTTGACCTGATTAAATTTAACATAATTTTATATAAATATTAAAACCACAACATCTATCAAAATTATAAAACTAACTACCAGTCTAAAATTACAATTCAAATAATAAAAATTTCTAAATTGAAATTCTAGCAATTTTACTTTTAAGTATAGGGGTATAATTGTAACTTTAACTTTCTTAACGTGTCATAACGTGTTATAACGGGTTGACCCGTTATCAACCCGTTAAGCAATCGTGTCTTAACGGGCTAATCCGCTTTGACCCGAACCTGTTAAGGTTAAACCCTAACCCGTTATTATCGTGTTGTATTCGTATTGGATTAACGGGGTCGTGTAACATATTACCACCCCTAGTTTGAATCGACTTAAATTGGTCGATTGAAGCGGTTCAATGAACTGTTCAAAAAGTTCATTGAAATCAGTTCGGGTTTGGATTGATTCAATTTGAATCTGCTACATCAAACTTTTTTCTAGCCTTGCTCAAAAGCAAGTCCTTTAGAAGAATTTGAAAAGATAAAAGAATAATGAGTTATCTCTGTTCACCCGAATCGACTTGAAAAACACTATTCCAAACAAGCAGTTCTGAACCAAATATATATGTCTAGATTTTTGACCCAAACCCAAATCCATAAATGGGTTCTTCGACAAGTTTTTTTTTATTATATAAATTCTAGATCAGTATGCTAGAAAAATTTGATTTCTATTCTTTGCAAAAAGAATGTCAAATGAGAATCCAATATGTTGTTCCATCTCTTAGCCATAGAAAAAAGTATAAAAACCAAGGCCTTGTTTGCTTCAATGAGTGGATAAATTCTTGGAAAGCACATTGCTTGGGGTCCTAAAAAAGGCTGTCAAAAAAGGAAGGTATTAACATTGAAGAAGATTGCTCACTATTTTATCAAATTATTTTTTGCATGACTTGTGCCACAATTCCAAACATATCTTCCAGTGGTTATGCTTTAAAAAGAATTTTTCTTATGGAAAGAACTTTCGTTGCAAACCTAATATTTTGGACCAATAGCTGAACTTATATCAAATAAGTTGGACATCATTGTCTTGGTCATTTCTGTGTAAATGGTAAAAATGAATAATCCTAATAAATGCCATTTTAGTTAAAACGCATGATGAACGATCATAATGCATTCAATATATCCAAAAAGTATGCAGAATTCTAAAAGAAATTTACGAAATCCCAAAAAAAATAAGCAAAGATCTTTTAAAAACCAAACCCAACAAATTTGTAATATACACACAAAAGGAAAACAACCACAATATTGTTTCGAAAAATGCTATTTCACCCAAATAGTTATCCTGAAGATTTCTCCCGAATCAAATTTTTTTTTTTACTTTGTGACTAAGGAAATATTTTTAATGATGTTGTGAATTTTTTTATTTTTAAAAAAAATCTTTAATAATATAAAAAAATGAATGAAAAAAATAAATATAAAATCTATTTTTTTTTTGGCAATGTTTGGTGACTTTTCGGGCTACATCTTCAGGAGATGTAGCAGTGCTCTATTGTTTATACAAAACTTCTGACATGACTTGATACATCTGGTTATTCATCCTCCTACAAAACACGATAAACAAGCCTAAGTAATCTTTTGGCCTGTTAATAAAATTACAAAAACAATTCTAATTTTTACAAGAGGCAGTGACACAACACCAAATATGTAAGTAAAAAAAAACACATATTTTCCAATTTAATTCTTGAAAATAGACTCATAGTATGCAGATGACGTCCAGTACCATCAACTCAAATGCAACTTTCCTTTTTAAGTTTGCAATAAATGAAACTTCACTTGAAAATGTGATTCTTCATGAGGGTGAGTGCTGTGACAACCTTGATTGTTGACCGGTATTGTAGCGATGCAGTTGCAGTTGTGAGCTGACCTTGTTGAAAGAAAGCAAACACCGAGACAGTGCATTAGCCATTCTTAAAAGAAGATGGAAAGAGTGCAATATCATCACATTAAACTCAGACCTAACAAATACCTGTTATTGCCTTTGTATTGGTGGAAATTTTTGCTCCACAACAATATATGTTTGGTGCCATATAATGAATCTTTTCATAGTTCTTATTAGTGATTATGCGTCCTTCAATGGTTCTTGTATATGCTCTAAGCATGATACCGTCAAGAATATATGTTGAAAAAGAGTAAAACATTAATCAAATACAAAGTCTGGATGTGATAAAAGGAAACTACTTCAATTACAGTTTCTTCAGGCTAAAATAAATATGTAAGCTTCAAAATATCTGGATTATCAATCCAAGGAGTCTTTCATTTCCTATTATAATTGGGGTCCTTAATTTTCTGTCAAGTAAAAAAGAACAATTTTGTCAGAAACTGCAAAAAATAAAAAATAAATAAAGCTTCAAGCTTTTTATGTAGCAATTCATCTTAATTGTCATACCTAGCTCGCGCTGCCATGGTCATTTCTATGTGGATTAGGTACCTTGGAGGGTTTCCATATTCCATCATCTTCTTCGTCCCAACTACCAGACTTATAATGGAAAAGAATAGTGAGATATTTTCATCTTCATTAATATTAGTTTTAATGCCTTTCAAAGGCATCATGTCACAAAATAGCAGCAGAGTCAGCAGTCAACATAAACGAAAAAAGAATGAACGAAGAAGAAATGGAAACAAGGAGAATAGATTAAAATAAAGCAGCCTTTTGGATTGCAAACCATTAAAGCCAAGCAGCAATTCATACACACGGCCATTTTCCGGCTTATAGCTTTCTACATCTTCTAACATAGATGGCATAAGAAATCTGTAAAGAATAATGAAATGCTTTGTAAATAATAGTGAAATAATTTGAGTTGAAATGTTTTACCAGGTTTTGAAAAAAGAGAGAAAAAAATTTAAATAAAAAATTATAAAATTAAAAGAATTTTTTAATATAAAATGTTAGTATTATTTTTGTTTTGAGGTTTGAAAATGTTAAATTGTTTTTGTGTATTTTATTTAGAAATTTGTGAAAGTTGTAATGATTTGATAATGATTAGATAAAAAAGTTAAAAATTTAAAATTAAAAAAATATTTGCATTTAAATTGTGTTTTGGATATTAAGATGAAATGATTTAGTAGATTGATTTGTGTAACCAAATTAGGCCTTATTAAGAGTCTTAATTAATGGAGGGAGCTTTCAATCAATTTTGTGTGAAAATAAAAACTTCAACTGTTTTTGGGGCCAAGGAGCTTCTAAATGAATCTAATACGAGTACCAATACTGAATGCCGACTCAGCAACATTAGAGATGGAAAACTGGTGTATCTTCAACACTTGAAACTCATGCACTGGTTGATTCAAAATAAAGTTCAATTCATTATTTTCTATATATACCATGAATCTTATTAACATAAAAATTAATTTGCCTCATAAAGATGCTGAAAGAAAAAAAAAAAAAACTGGTAGCATGACATAATTACTAATTAGTTTTAGTTATTTCTGTGTTCTGATCATTGTCATCCTATATTAGTAAAACTTAAATTAAAAGAAACCAGAGACTATTATTTTTTTTTTAGTAGTATTATTTAAAGCTTATAAATACCCAAACACCAAGAAAAATTAATTAATTTCAAATATAAAGTTCCTGTTAAATTATATAGTTATGATTTGAATAAGATGGGTGCACCGGAATCATTAGAAACAGTAGCAAAGGTTTTCTATGTATGATATTTCTGGAGCATAGAGATTCATGAGAACTGTTTAAATATTACGGAAGCGTGCACGAAGCATTTCGAAAGAAAATGCAGGTAATGCAGGTGCGACGTTTTGGTCCTCCTTTGGATGGTGAAGTACGTGAATCTAACTTTTAAAAGCAGATCATTCTCTAACCAAGGCCGGCCCCAGCCCAGGAATTATGATATGTACTCATCCCGTCTCGATCCTTATCTAATCAAGCAAACACCCACAATTTTTACTCTTATCGCATTGGTGGAAGTCACAAAAACACAAAGAAAATCACAAAATATAGAGCAAATCACAAAAACGCAGAGCAGATCACAAAAATTGTGCGAGATGATTAAATTTAAAGCATAAAACCAAGCTGCAAATGGCCAACCCCCACAAGCAACTCAGCAAACAACATATATTTATATATAAATACATACATACATACATACATATATATATATATATATATATATATATATATATATATATTTTGATAAAAGATGGACTTCATACTTGAAAGTTCAAGAAACAAATACATTCACAAGTAATAAACTGGACCCTCGAACCCATACCAACAATAAAATACGGTAAACTCTGAGAACCCCTCAACCAACTCCAACAAGAAAACACATGAAGCTTCCATCAACACCTTAGATACAACATCTGGGCATGCATGCCACCATTGTACTGTATCATCCACCGTACAAGCATGTCTTGCTAACAAATGAGCGGCTTCATTTCCCTGTCTACCCACATGACTTAATCCAATCAGACAAAAGCCTCAGAATCTGCTGTATTTCCTTAATAATAGGCGCCTGTGATGTAAAACTTGATTCCCTTGATTTAATATCATCAATTACATGCATTGAATCTCCTTCTATAATCAGCCCATTGGAACCCATATTGAGTAACATCTGTAACCCTCTCAAAACCGCTAGAGCTTCAATATCATCAACTGCAAAAACTCCAATTTCCTTCCTACTCAAAGCAAACACCACCTCCCCCTTTTCATTCCTAAGAATACTCCAATACTAACAAAATTTACATCATGAAATAATGCCTCATCAAAGTTCAGTTTCAGCTTACCACATGGTGGAGGTTTCCATTGTAAAACAGTTTCATTTCTCCCGATCATACGGGCTGCTTTAATAGATGTAAAACTGTTTACATAATCAATACAATTATCCACCGTATTGGCTCTTTTGTTTGTTCAAACACTTCAAATTTCTATATTTCCATAATCCCCATGAGATAGTGAGAAAAAATGGAACTATTGACACATCAAACTCCATCACACTCCACATCAAATCAGCAAAGGAATGTTCAGCAAAAAACAATCTCACAAGTCTACTGCAACGTGCAAACCACACCTGTTGAACCATGGGACACAAACAAATTGCATGAGGGACATCTTCATTAACCTACCACAATGGATACAAAGATCATTGCTGGTCACATTTCGCTTCAGCAAATTGGATTTTGTAGGTAAACTGTTTGAACATGCTCTCCATGCAAAATTCAATACTTTGTTAGGGAGATTCAGATTCCTTAATTTACGCCGCATAACGCTATGATTTGATGAGGATGAACTAGTAGCTGGATTCATTTGTTAGGCCAACCCCATAGCAAAATGATACCCAGATTTAACGTATAATTTCCAGCAAAGTTAACACCCCATATAAGCTTATCAATAGACCAAGAGTGAATATGAAGTTGAACAATTTAATTTATTCAACAACATATGGAGGAAAGATCCCTCAAATCAAATCTATATTCCAAGTTCTAGAATTTGGATAAAACAAATCACTTACCTTTACCTCCAAAGGTAAAATGGTAGAAGCTGAAGAAGCATACGACTGCAAATCACTTGAAAGCCATCTATCATTCCATATATTAACTGAATTGCCACTTCCCAATCGCCATTTACAACCTTTTAAGCACTAGCATTGGTCTCGGTAAAATGAAGGAAACTTCAAAATTTGAATGGTTTGGAGGTTAAAACGCTGGCATTGGATTCGGCAAACGCTAAAAGTCAAGCTTTGAGTTACAGTAAATTTAGTTTCATCTTCATCTTTAAAGACTCACTATTTACCGTCTATCCCATTATTTTATTACAAAATCATTTCTTTCAACTGCTCTTTCCTTTTTCGCCCGTGATTCCGTTTCTCTCTTTCTCACCCTTTCTCTTTGTCTGTCTTTCTTCTCTCCCAGATGTTTCTTTCGCCCGTGAATCCGAAAAAAAGTATCATTTCTCTCTTTCAATTTTTCCTCTCCATTTTCTCTCTTCCTTTTCTCTTTTTCTATCTTTCTCTCTTCCCTCTAGAGCCCGACACTCCCTCTCTCCCTTTCTCTCCATTTTTGATTTAGTTTTTGCTAAACCCAACCTCATAAACTCACCCTTCCCAATCTAAATCATGCTTGAGGAGCATGAGGAAATCTTAGTGATGTCGTTCGAGTAAATCGCTCTTGAGGGGTCGAGGAAATCACTGCCCAATCCAGGAAATCACTGCTTGAGGGTATTTTCTTGCATTTTTCTTGCATTTCTATTATGAATCACAAGGTTTCTCAGCTCTGAACTCAATCGAGCACTTTTTCTAACATTTCGATTTTCTTTTTACAAATTTCAGCGAAAGGACTTGTAGTAGCTTCGATTTTTGCATATACTACATCTTGGTGATCTAATTCAGGTATTTTATCTCTATGTTTGATATAGCAGCATCAATTGAACGGTCTGAACGTTAATTCTGAAATAGCGAGTAATCAATTGAATAGGTGCTAATTTCTCAATCTGGGTTAAGGGAACTATTAATCATATGGCCTCTCTGAATTTGTTGGCCAAACCCTTGACTTAAAAGATCAAATTTTTAGCCGCTTTAATTAAAAAAAATCTGTATTAATCAGTTTTGTTGGATTGTGTTAAAAGCATAGTTTATATATATATATATATATATAATTAAAAAAGCATAGTTAGGACCAATCAATGATGGTTTGGAGAATATGGGATACAAGAGTTCAAAATATCATAGGGAAAATCCAAATTTTGATGGTAGGATAGTATATTGAGAGTTTATTCTTCTGAGATGGATTTGAAGAATCCTGTCTCAATGAGTTTCCTGTCATAAAAAAAGGTTTCCAAACTGTCCCTTTAAAGGAGTATTAAAAAAACATTAGTGTATTGTTCCGTTTTACTAAAAGATATTCACCTCTTCCAAAGTGTTTCTTTAGTATTTAACAAAGTAGAAAGAACTCACCTTTCCCATAAATAGACAAACAAATAAAAAAAAAATTGATAAGTCAAACAAATAAAAATAAGATGGCATGGTCAATTAGAGTGTTTGAGTGGAGACAACAATTCACTACAAAAGATTGTGTTTGCTTTCTCGTTACCTATCCTTCCCTCTGTGTTATACACACGGTCTGTTTTGGTCTACATCTGGTTTACTATTAATAGGACTTTTTTGAGTCGACAAATATAAGATTGCTACTACTCTGTTAAGCAAATACCAGTTTCTGTTTACATCATCCATTTATTAAAATTTTTGATAAGTACCGATTGCTTTATTTCTCTTGTGTCAAAGTAAGTAACCAAAGTTTAAAACTTGATAATTTGTGTATCCTAAGTACAAATTTTTGATAATTTGTGTATCCTAAGTAAGTAACCAAAGTTTAAAACTTCAATAAAAGTGAAGGTCTAAATGAAGCTAATAAACTATATCAGTGGGATGTTTCAGCTCTGTTCATTTTGGGAAAATTGAAATTAGAGGTTTAATTAACCAAATCTTGCTTTCCTATGCAAGTTTCATATGCTAAGACTCGATAAATGAGGAATCGTTTTGGTAATTGCTTGACAATGAGATTTCAGAAAGCTACTGGAACCCCCATATATTGATTCAATCGAATGGTCGAAATGGCATGTCTTTTGGCTAGATGAAAGAGTAGTACCAAAGGATCATGAAGACAGTAATTATAAGCTTGCTAATGATGGGTTTCTTTCTAAGGTACGATTAGGAGAGCATAGTTTGTTTATGACTTTGTTGAGTTGAATTATGATTAGTTTAGGTGCAGGAAAAAAATTTGATAAGTCAAACAAATAAAAATAAGATGGCATGCTTATCCTTGATCTGTATCAAAACATATTCTGGGTCACGTGTAGGTAGAAGGTAGTTTCATTCTTTAATTGAATTATTATTATCAATTTTCCTTTTGCCGTCCATGGTTATTCCTCTTGTGATGGTCTTTAGTGAATTTAACCCTGTTATTTTCTTGACAGGTACCAATTCTCCCTGGTAATGTCTATGCAATCAATGATAAGCTGTCAGCTGAGGGTGCAGCAGATGATTATGAGGCTTGTCTAAAAAACTTGGTCAATAGAAATGTGATAGCTTTATCTGAAGCTAGTGGATTCCCAAAGTTCGATCTCATGCTGCTGGGTATGGGTCCAGATGGACATGTGGCTTCTTTATTCCCAGGCCATCCTCTGCTCAAAGAAAATGAGAAATGGGTCAGCTTCATTAAGGACTCTCCAAAACCGCCCCCAGAGAGAATTACTTTTACGTTTCCAGTGATCAACTCTTCTACATACATTGCCCTTGTGATAACTGGTGCCGGTGAAGCTGGAGCAGTGCAAACAGCTTTAGGAAAGAGTCAAAATTCAGTTAAGCTTCCTGTTCAAATGGTTTCACCTGAAGGGAAGTTGACTTAGTTTTTGGACAAGGATGCTGCTTCAAAGCTGTAGAGTTGGAATGTTATGTTTGTGTGGTAGTATGGTTTATGTGTTCTATTGTGGTTTATTTAACTTCAAATGTGCTACTACGTGTTCTATTGTGGTTTATGTAGTTAGTTTCAAACATAATATTTTATCTTAGATGAACAAATTGTATATGTGTTTGTTGTTCCTTAAATTATTATATATTTGATTGTTAGGTAGAAGAAGGGTTGGCAAAATATGTTTGTTGGTAATTAGGTTGAGGAAAAAAATTAGTTGGAAATCAATAATTTAAATATCAAATTAAATTATTAATGTACATATAGTAGGTTTAATTGCAAAATATGGAAAAAAAATATTATTAAAAAGATAATATTATATTATTATTTTGATGAATCCAATGACTAATCTAATATGGGATTATGGATAGGAAGATTTTAAAATTATGAAAAATTTGTACTTTTTATCAAATTTTAAAAATCACTTTGATGAAACTAATGTGGATGCTTTAAGAGAGAGAAAGTCTACGGAGCAGCCACTGTTTGGCTGAAACCGGAACACACCTTACGTGGCCTAAGTGATTTTCTTTTTTTCTCCCTGCTGCACGTTTCCGGTCCCTCCATCTGTTTTCACTTCATTTGAAATTTTCACTCATCCTCTCTCCACCCCCCAATCCTCTCGCCCCCTACCCACGTCGCCCATCCTAAAAGTAAACCGGTGGTGCACCTAAGGGCGTCCCGAGGCCCTCTCTCAGTCTCCCCCTCCCCCAAACGAAGCCCTCGAACCCTGCTTTCTCCCCCACCCTCCGATCGAGTACAGTTTTGGACGGCGTTGCAACGAGAGTGGCTTCTTCTTCTCTGGGATTTCGACGTCGGTAAGCATTTTTTCCAAACTTCTCACATACTCTCTGTTATTACTCACTCACACTCAGATTCTCACCACTCACGCGCACACACTTCCATTTAGCACTAATAACCCAGACCCACAAATTCCGTCGAGCAGTGCCACACACCACAGTCATCACGATCTACAATTTGAAATTTTGCCCCAACTTATAAAAAGCCGATCTCAAAATCTAGGGTTTGTAGTCGATATTTCATTTCTAATTTTCCCCCAAATCACTGAAAGTGGATCTCAGAGTGGAGGACTTATAGGCGATCTGTACTTTGTAATTTTTCCCCGTGGTTATTGAGTGATGTTAACTAGTTTATCCATTTAGATTGTCAAGAAAAATTAGGAATTTCGAATTTAAAGATCAAGAGCATAAACAAAAAACTGCCATTGGCCTTTTTCTTATTTTATCTTTGATTTATCTTTTTTTTGGGGTAAGAATATCATTCAACTTAAATATTAGTATAGCACAGACTCTATTTTTTTTTAATGCATTAATATCTTTGCAAAGTGACCATAAGTTCTTAAACAGATATCCCCTCATCGTGTTCTTCTTATTTTCTGCAAGAATAAAAGCATATCCTTTTATTTATGAAAAGTAGTAAGGTTAGAGTGACACATTCCATTATTTAAATAATTTATTGGGTTATTAGGGCCATTACCATCAATGAAAAGCCTGATAAAGTTGGTATTTTATTTTTTATGCTTTGAATGCTCAAGTGTGCTCCTCTTCAATCTAGTTTATGCAGGAGGAAGAGAAGGTTAGGAATAGCGTGATGTTTGATTTACTTTATTTACATCATGTTCATCCTATGGCTTTACAAAATATCCAGTATTATAGAATATGTTTCCATCTACCCTTGCATGACAAATTTTTTTGGGAGATTGAATAATTGTGATCGTTTGCCATTGTATACACCTTGCAGCTTAACTACTTGTTCCTATTGTTGTCCTTTTGTAGTGGTGGAATGAAAGTCCAGTTGCCAGGAAAAAAGATCTCTAATAGAGAGAGGGAGAACTCCATCAAAGAGAGGAAAAACACCAAAAGAGAGGAAAATTAGTTTTATTAATGTTGTGTTGGGGACTTAGCTGATTGGTTAAGTTTGTAAGCATTGTAGTTAGATGGGTCACTTGTAAAGTTGTGGTGATGTTACTTTATGTGCTACATTGTACCAAACTAATTATGATGTTACAATAAATAACTGGAGTTTGTTACAATAAATAACTGGAGTTTTTCACAAATTCTCTACTTTTGTGTTTTTATTTATATAGCATTGCATATGTGAAATAAAAACAACAGTGTACAGAGTCGATCACTCATTCATGTGGTATAACTTCAGGAGCATTCATGTGCCAGCATTGCATTTGGTCCCGAGTGCTACCCCAGTTTGCCGACAAGGGAGTGCCATTGCCAACATTCATGTGCTACGTATTTTATATTGGTTGAAGACGTGTGTGATGCATTTTGAGTTTTGTTCTGAATGATGATTGATATATTTTTTCTTCTTTTTGTACAGACTTTGTCAAATTGTGGTATATAAATTTGAGCCATTGCACTGTGTCAAAAAAAAGAGGAAAAGAATATAACTTCAGGAGCAAATTCAAAAATTGCCAATAGTAAAAATTGCAGTTCAATTCTTCATTACAAACTTGAAATCCAAAACTATAACAAGTTTGAGAATACATCATCAAAAACTCGAAATCCAAAACTATACAATGGATGAACTAATTTGAGAATACATAAAAAAAGATTCAAATCATCAACAGATCGAATACATCAACTTGAACAAACTTGAAATCCAAAACTATAAACAAGAAGACTCAAAATAATCAACTGAGCAAGCTTGCATCTTCTAATTTTTGTGCACTGAGAATTAGAGCCTATGGCTTTGCTATGAGAAAATGGCATCCATCTGTACTTGGTTTACAACTTCTTGTCCTCCTTCAACCTGAGAACAAGAGTAGCAGTTCTTTTCTATTAGCATACATACAAAACTCATAAATCATAAATTGCATAATTGCCAAAATCAATTTTTTTTACAACTGGTGCCAATAAAAAAAAACTCTAATGGCTTTACAATTTTAATGCCCAAACCCTCCTAGAGAAGCAAAAGCCTTGACAAAAATTTGTCCCATTACAAAAAGGAAAAATAACCTGAATGTTAAAGTCATAAGAAAATATTCTTGTTTTATCAAGTAATGAACTGATAAGCAAATAAATGAAATAAATAAAACCTTAAACCATACAAAAAGGAAGCCAATGAAGCTCAAAAATGAGAAATCAAGAATTTTGAAGCTCTGTATAAGAAAACCCACATTTTTTTTTTCTAATAAGGGGGGCTTCAACCTTCAAACAACGAGATAAATCCCAATGAATCAATTGTTTCACAAACTTATGGTGTTACAATAAATAACTTCCTTTTTTGTTTATGCTCTCGATCTTTAAATTCGAAATTCTTAATTTTTCTTGACAATCTAAATGGATAAACTAGTTAGTTAACATCACTCAATAACCACGGGGAAAAATTACAAAGTACAGATCACCTACAAGTGCTCCATTCTGAGATCCACTTTCAGTGATTTGAGGGAAAATTAGAAATGAAATATCGACTACAAACCCTAGATTTTAAGATCGGCTTTTTATAAGTTGGGGCAAAATTTCAAATTGTAGATCGACTACAAACCCTACAAATCTCAGATATAACTCTATATGAACGAAGAATGGGCTTACCGGCGTGGGGTCGTTCGAAAACTGTGATGACTGTGGTGTGTGGCACTGCTCGACGGGAGGAAACAATTTGTGGGTCTGGGTTATCAGTGCTAAATGGAAGTGTGTGAGCGTGAGTGGTGAGAATCTGAGTGTGAGTGAGTAATAACAGAGAGTATGTGAGAAGTTTGGAAAAAATGCTTACCGACGTCGAAATCCCAGAGAAGAAGAAGCCACTCTCGTTGCAACGCCGTCCAAAACTGTACTCGATCGGGGGGTGGGGGAGAAAGCAGGGTTCGAGGGCTTCGTTTGGGGGAGGGGGAGACTGAGGGAGGGCCTCGGGACGCCCTTAGGTGCACCACCGGTTTACTTTTAGGATGGGCGACGTGGATAAGGGGCGAGAGGATTGGGGGGTGGAGAGAGGATGAGTGAAAATTTCAAATGGAGTGAAAATTTCAAATGAGGTGAAAACAGATGGAGGGACCGGAAACGTGCAGCAGGGAGAAAAAAGGAAAATCACTTAGGCCACGTAAAGTGTGTTCCGGTTTCAGCCAAACAGTGGCTGCAAAGATAGAGTTGTTCTATAGATCAGCAACTGTAGCTGATCCCACGCCACACACCTGACGTGGGGTTTTTCTTTCAAAATGTGCGTTTTGAGGAACTTCTGAACACCTATCCAGCCATTTCATGTTTTCATCCCATTCGAATTCCCGCCTCCCATTTATTGCTCTCGGTGTCGGTAGCTCTTCCACCTTCAAAACCCGCCGTCGCCCCTCCCTCCTCTGCTCTGGGCGTCGCCGTCGCACATCCACTGTCCAGCACCCCGCATCGCCCATTTGTGCCCAGCACCCGCCGTCGCCCCTCCTCTGCTCTGGGTCCCACGTCGTCGTCGCCCATCCTCAGCCCAGCACCCCGCTTCGCCGTCAATCATCCTCTGCAAGACAAACAACTTTGCAAGAATTCCGTAAGTTTCCATTCGGTAACTTTCCTTATCGCCCATACTCGGTGTCTTCATCCCATTCGTTGCAACTTTTTGACTTTGGAGGCAGATTCTTTGTTGTTCATAGAGCTTTTGCAAATTATAGAAAAAGGAAAAGGCCATTATATCAAACTTAAAGAGAATAAAATGTCGATCGATTTGAGAAATAATCATTGTCAAACTTGATGCCTTTGATTTGCTGATGGGATTTTTGCCTACTGTAGACTGTAGTTAAAGGGCTTCTTTGTGAATTATGTGGTCAAAATTACCTTTTTGCTATGCTTTGTA
The DNA here is from genome assembly GCF_018687715.1 of Carya illinoinensis. Lineage (NCBI taxonomy): Eukaryota > Viridiplantae > Streptophyta > Magnoliopsida > Fagales > Juglandaceae > Carya > Carya illinoinensis. The sequence continues at coordinate 29,157,533 of NC_056767.1, forward strand.
ATATTTCATCAAAGATCTGATTAGCAAGTGAGAATCCAGTTTTAACCCGTTTCACGGGGGAAGGATTTCATGAAGTTAAAATCCTATGGATGCAAGAAATTAAACTATATCATTTGTTAAAAAAACATATACCTCTTTTCCAGACTCTTTTCAGAGAATATAACATGTTTCGAAGGCTATAAACAAGAAAGAAAAAGTCTATCAAATTTTCTACAAGCAGTGGCTTCATCCTATTGGATTCCTCATGATGTCTTTCATTGCTGTCTCCTAGCTTTGTCAGGAGTCCTGTTATTAACGCTAAATTTAGAAGAAATTTCATCTCCGGGAGAAACGGTGATGGTGGTTCTGGTGAGTGGACTGAGGAGAGAGTACTTAGATGAATCGGGGTGTTATTTACAGTGGTAAAGGTATACGATCATTTGAACCAGGACTTGATGACCACGTCATGGTGGGTGGGCTAAAGAAGCCATTTTTTAATGCCTCAGCCGTAGCCAAGATTGTTGAGGTTGTGAATAGGTGGAAATGGGGACCAGAGTTAGAGACCCAATTGGAAATGGGTGAGAATTAGGAGGCTATCTTAAAATACTCATGTAGAGTAAGCTAATAGTTGCTGATATAATTCCCATTAAATTACTCTTTACTGTTCTTGGTAAGCTATTACTGCCATCTGTTCTCAATAGGATGAGAATTAGGAGGCTATCTTAAAATACTCAGGAAATGATACGAACTTTTATCTTAAATTACTCTTTGCGCTTGTGTTGTGTTGTGGAGTGGTAGATCGAGGTTTGATCTGCAAGCTCTCTCTTTTTTCTATTTTCTGCAACTTGTGTTGTGTTGCGCTTGTGTAAATCACATTTTGAAGGGAAATTCCATCTTTATCTCGATTTCTTGTATTAATTTATCACAAGCGCTCAATCTAACCCTTAAAACACCAACTCTAGTAATATCCCATTCCTTTGGTATATGACCCTTAACAGCCTCATATATGCCTGACTTCAATAAAAATAAAAAAATAAAAAATAAAAAATCATATAGATGACTTCAATAAATTGGATTCAAATGTATTTGAGTTGAGTTTGATTTTGAATTTTTATTCATATCAAACCTGTGAAAATATATCCCAGTTCTAAAATTTATTCGGGTTTGACAACAGCAAAACATACAACAATTCCCTTCCAAATTCTATATTGAATGACATAACTACTTCTTTTTTTCCCTTCACAAGCAAGAGACTACTAATTTGTCTGTTTATCATTAGACCAATTTTCCTCATTATGACTTTCAATATCTGATTTGTCTGTTTCTGCCATTTTTCAGATATGTTCTTGAACTTTGGTAAACATTCCACCCAGTATTTTGAATAGCTTTGTAGTGCAAACTTCCGGATTGACTAAAAGTGACAAGATTGGAAGCGAAGACAATATGTTGATTTTCATTTGCTATATATTTAGTTCATGTATAACTTTAGTTAAAAAATTTGATTGCATCATTTCTACTATTTCTTTGGTATTAAGTTCATAGCCTATTCTGTTTTCCTTTTTACTATCTGCTATATAAGTACCCTTGTAGAACTTCTAGTTATTTAGATCTGTAAATGCATTAATGCTTCATTTTTGCTCTTTTTTTTGTTACTGGCCAAACTAGATGAATTAATGGAGGTTTAATCCATCCCTCATATATGTTTCTCTGTTCTTTTTTTTTTTTTTTTTTTTGCAGAAATAATGATGGAGATCGAAAATGGGATTGGACAACACTCTGGACACCTGCAGAACTAAAGATTTATGGAAATAGTTGCAGCCAAATAGTGGCCATGGGAGTTGGTTTTGTCTTTGTTGTTGTATTTGTTTACACTCAAGTTAGAGAAGTACAATACTTTGTTGTTGTTTTAGTTTGGAAACTGAGCTGTTGGATTTCCTTTCCTTCATGTATGGGGCATTGTGAGGATTTTGAAGAAGATTCTCCAAAATTTTAAACTGATCTGTTTTGATAAGCACAGTTTGTCAAGCAAAGTATAAACTATATGTATAAACTGATAAGAAAAGTTTGTTACGCAAAATTGATAACCACAATTTTTATCTTAGTTGATAAGCAAAGTACAAACTGTTTGTATGCAAGGTGAAGAACGGTCTATTATCTCAATTGTAAATCTAATGTGTTGAAAAGGGCAGTTTGAATCACCATCTGTACAATTTATTAGGAGAATAAGTGGAGGCCTCAAAACTGGTAGAGATAAAAATACCACTTTGCAAAACTGCCACATGAAGATAAAAGGCAAAACTGCCACTGCTTATTCATTCTCAAGTACAGAATATTTACAATCAAGAGTAATGTTTACAACCAAGCATTCTCAAATACATTGCCTTCACATTTACTCCCCATAACTATTGGTTACGAATCCTATATTATAGCGGAAGGTCTTTTGAGAAAGCCCCCTCAGTGTTGCCAAAGTAGTTGCAAATGATTATCGTAATCAATCTCCAGTCCATTTTCTGAACCTCAAACTCTCTTTTGAAGACCCCCTTCTGTTTTTAGAGAAGATATTTGTTTTCATGAAATCCAATGCTTCCTGTGGTCATTGGTTTTATCAGCCCATCCTCCCTTTTTTGGAGCTGATGCTCATTTCTCAAGGCTTCATCCTTCCTTTTCTGAACCTCAAACTCCCTTTTCAAGACTGCATTACATAGGTATTAACAGTTAATACTCCAAATAACAAATTAAAGTTTAAAAAAAAAAAAAAATTGGAATGAATATATATATATATATATATATATTCATATGCAGTAGAGCCAATTCATGAAAACGTTCATACATGTTCATCCCATATTTTATCATTGTCGTAGATAACAGCAGCACCAAAGCTCCTAGCTGGGTTAATACCAGTACCAGTGATGGGGATGTTGACCAAGTGCACTATGAACACAGCAAACCCAACAAGATTGTTAAGGGTAATGCTGTTAATTGCAAGTAAATAACACCCTGGGGATCAATCCTCCAACAAGATGTATTGCTAGTCTTACACACAGGGTACCCACAGTCAATATTGACTGAAAAGGTCGAAAGAAACTTCCAACACATCAAATCTGAAAACCATTTCAACAATATCTAAACTTTAAAGAATCCCAACCCTCATTGATTTACTCTTCCTCGGTTGCAGAACCACCATTCTTCTTGTTGTGCTTTCTTGCATACCTCTGGTTTCTCAAAAACTTCGGATCCACGTAGGGTGTGCAACGGTTGATGAGAAATAGTGGCTGATGAGAAGCTTTTTTCCTGAGGGGACCAAAACAATCTCCTAGAAAATTCCCAAGATTAAACACAAGAAAGCACATTAAAATGAGCAAATGCTTGAGGAAATCATCTCAGAAAACGTGGGAGTTTAGACTTAAAAAAATGAGAATCAGAGAGAGCATTTCCAAACGAAGTGAGCTTCGAACCCGAACCCAATCATAAGACGAACCTCGCAGGGAAAAATGAACTAGGAGGAAGTGGGCAAACCGCAACATTTCGAATCAAGCAATCCAAAAGGGAAAATTTGAAACCAAATAATAAAGCGTGGGAGTCTTTAAAATCTAGCCTGTGCTGCCGAACATCCCATCGCATATAGAGCACCACAACACCACCCACCACTTTACCGAGCAGAAGAAGGATGCAAGAAAATGCAGCAGTCTCTTTTCTTTAGAGTGGTTGAAATTTCAAAGTTCAGTTAATCTCTATGTCAGTTCAAAGGAGAGGAGAAAGAAGTACACTCCGGAGCCATAACTGCAGAGCAACAAAAGAAAGTGAAGTGCAGCCCAAATTAAGCTTTCAAGTCATAAATCAAGTGGTTTTGGTCTCGATTAAGACAATTTTTTAACAATGATCATCTATGTGGTGCTAGCAGCATTTGTGCAAGGATAAAGACATGAAATTCTGTTAGCACAAACAGACCCATTAATTTGAAAAGAGTTGCACACGGAGTTTCATGTGCACAAAGATTCATGGGTTTGTTTGGTTGGAGTGAGAAAATTGTACAGATGAAATAACCAATGCACAAAAAATAAAAATAATGCCTTTAAGATACCTTCTATGATGCGAGTCGCAGTGACAGCTTCACATCTACAGATTCTTCAGTCATCCCATCTTCTCCGGCTCATGCATCTTCCAATCGGGATTCCTTTGGATTCTCATCTTCATTCTCTAATTCTGAAATTCTAATGCCCATGGTTGAGGAATGCCTCTTTCGTTGAGGGTCCGAATTGGATTCCAAGTTGCAATCAAATTCATCACGATGCCTCTTACCAAAATGGGCACCAACATCTTAGTGGAGCACACCTTTCTGATCTCTTACGTTCTCTTCATGCTTCTTTACCAAATGGACCCCAACACTTTTAAACACCACGAGCTCTGAATCACATTCAAATTTAAACCTTGAAATGTTCCCTTTATTGTAAGGGCACACAAAACATCCCAGCCATACATGGTCTGACTCCGAGCAATCAAATCTTATATGTTGATTACATAAGTCATTCCAATGCCTTCCATCATGGATTCCAACACAAATTTCAGTCTCCATTTTTGAGTAAATGATCCCAGCTCTAAATCCAATAACAACACATAAAATAATTTCTTCTATCTGGTTCCGATAATGCGGCCCGTTAATATCTATTTCACACGAATTACTATTATCGGCCTCCCTCCAATAGCTGAACCAGCTTGGAATCCTCTCTCCTGAAAATATAATGCCCATGATTCTAGCTTCAAGGTGGTCTTCCCGATTTTTTTCCTTAGAATCTCTCTGTTATAACAATATAAAAACATTATCAGCAAGACAAGTTATAAACCAAGGTCGCACACAAACACGTTGAAAAAGAGAGGAAAATATACATACCTCTTCCCATGACGGAAGCATCATATTCACAAGAAGTTGAAGGCATCCATACAAGTCAATCTTTAGGCCACTTGAATTCCTTCCATTGTTATTAAAAAATATTTTAGATAGTTCTGCAAAACTTTTCAATGACGTGCATCCCCGAGCTTCAACCTTTGCTATACTCAATGGAAGAGGTAAAATTTCTGCAAGCTGCTTGCAATTGTTCAAACAAAGGTTTTTCAACCCTGCAAATCTGACGTCTTGAGGAAAGATAACAATATCACTCCCACTTAGATCTAACTCAACCAGAGTGGGAAAGTAGTTAGCATCTGTGAAGAAATTTGATTCTGATAGGCAACAGAATTGAAGACTTAAAGCTAGTGGTGCCCAATTCGCGCTTGAGGAGGAACCATCATTAAAAATGCTTGAATTTATCGAAGTCAATTCTGCACTTGATTCAATTTCATATTGGCCTTTACACACAACAGATGCCGTGCTTTGTGTACCATCCTCCTCCACCTCTCTAATGTTTATTGCTTGTGAACAACGGTCGAGTTTGAGAGAACATAGACGGTGCAACTGATGAATGCTAGATGGGAGATGCACAAGGTCTTTGCAGTCTCTTGCACATAAACGTTCAAGTTTAGTGAGCTTTCCAATTGATGAAGGTAGCTCTTTTATACCAATACCATTTAGATCTAAGGATTGAAGTTCAGTGAGCTTCTCAATTGATGAAGGCAGCTCTGTTATGCTAGTGCCGCGAAGACATATATGATATAAAAATTTCATTTCACACAAAATCTCGGGAAAGTCTTGAAGACTCGAGCAATCATAAAGTTGAAGCAAACATAGAGATCTCAACTTGAATCTTTCAGGAAAAATCCTAAGCTTGGAGCATCCATTAACAAGAAAATCCGAAAGCTTATCAAGGAATCCAACGGAACAATGAACCTCAACTAAATTCTCACAATATTGGAGATTCACCTTCTTTAAATTTGCGCTACTCGAAAGATCAGGTATTTTTGTCAAGAATTTAGAAAAAGATAAGTCCATTTCTCTCAAGTTCTGTCCAAATAAAATAAAATAAATCTATTAGCTTCAATGAAGTAGTTTCTTTCATAGTTTTAAAGAAATAAATATTTAAAATAATAATTGTACCTTGAGTTTTAGGCCATCCAACTTCTTGATGAGGCTATGTCGCATTCGAAATATACAGAGATTATTTCCATTAAAATTAGATGGCAAAGATGACGACGAATATTTACTCCAACGAAGCATGCTTAACTCATTAGAGAGATATTTCGGTACTCCAGAGATTTGTGCGTTATGATTTATAAACAGTCGAAGTTTCTTCATCTTCATAAATGCCTTGGAACACAGGCGTACCTCGTCATGGCCTCCAGGAAAGTCTAACGAAATCCCTTCAATTTTTCTTGTTCCCTAGAAAGACAAGACACACCACACAGGTATCCCAACAAAATCAATTCATAGAGTTCTTCCTTTATTACCATTTACCACTTGCTAAAATCATGAAAATACAGAAAAACCAAAACAAATTAAACATAAATTAATGAAATGGATAACTTAATAAATTAGTTTTCAAAAAATCAAATCAATTAACATTATAAAATAAAAATAGAAAAATACTGAAAAAAAATGAAAACTTAATATTAGAAAATTATAAGAAAAAGGAAAAAGCTAATAATGTCGGAAGAAAATAAAAAAGGATAAAAATTTAAAAACATATAATAAACAATCAAATTGAGAGAGAGAGAGAAGGGCAAATGGGTATATAGTGGGTTGCCACGTGCCCTTGTGTGTTGCTGCCACAAGGCCGCGCATAAAAATATAATACTAAACTACAGAAAGTTTCGCTAAAACATAAAAGCATAATTTTTTTGAGGAGATACCAGCGATTTTATATTTTTTAAAAAAAGTAAATGTTAACTTTAACGGAAGCATCCATACAACTCTTTTACAATTCATTTTGTTAAAAACTAAAACAAAGATGCAATTTCAATAAAGTTAAGAATGTCCCGTTTCGATACAAGAAACGATTTATTTCATCTCATCTTATTTTAATAGTATAATTTTTTTAAATCATCACATAAAATATAATAAATATTTTAATTTTTTTAAATCTCAAAATAATAATTATATTAAAAATAATATTCTAACAATATTTTATTCAATTTTTAATTTTCATCTTAACTTATATCATCTTAATTCACTATCCAAACTCTACCTTAATTTTACAAAATTCTCCTTAATTTAATATAGGCTATTCATTTTCTATATAGAAAACTACTAAAATTATAAACAACAATCTAAAGGCTAGTTTGAAAGTGAAATAAGATGAGAATTTTATAAATAGTAGTAAGATAGTTTGTGAATAGTAGTGAGATAGTTTGATTCAAGTATTTTTTGAGTTTTGGAGAAGAGAGAAAAAAAATTGAATAAAAAATATTATAAAGTTAAAATATTGTAAAAATATAGTTTTATTAATTATTTTTGTTTGGAGATTTAAAAAAATTGAAATTTTTTTATTTAGTATTTGAAAGTTTGAAAACGTTGTAATGATTTCTTTGAAAATTTTGCATTTGAATTATGTTTGAAAATAAGATGAAATGAGGTGAAATGAGATCAGATGAGAATTGTATATCTAATATGATGCCCAAACCAGCCCTAAGTTGCACGAATCATAGTAAGGGAAAGAAAAGAAAATACAATTATATATAGATATATATACACACACATTTATACATACATACATACACACATGCACATAAACATCCACACACACACCAACGAATTACTTCACCATTTTTAACTTCAACATTTTTTGGGAGTTTTCACTTGTGAAATGAAAATCAATGGTTTTTTTAAGTGTGACCTTACCGTATTGTCTTCTAATACATCGCGAACATCTTTATGACACCACAATCTACTACGTCTGCCAGCTTCCATGGTGGATTTTCGTCGAACAACTTCTTTACCCATTTGTTGCAGTAAGTCATGCATCTCCACATGATCAAATTTGTCAATATTTATGAGACACTTTTCTCTAAGTATGTTGATGCCAATAGTTGCTGGAAAACCACAACTGTCTAGTATTTCCGTAACATCTTGTACATGCATCCCCTTAAAGAAACATGCAATGTCAAGAAAAATATTTTTCTCATCACGATCCAACCCGTCATAGCTTATTCTAAGTATTTCATAAATATCCTCGTGAGGTTTTCCTGCATACTTTTTCAATACACTTTTCCATTGTATTATATTTCTACCATACAAATATGAACCAAGCACTTTAAGAGCTAGTGGAAGGCCCTTAGCATAACTGATTATACATTGTGAGAATTTCACGTACCTTTCATCTGGCTCTTCTTTTTTAAATGCGTGCCAACTAAATAGCTGAATAGCTTGGTTGTTGTCCAATCCCTCCACTTCATACATTGAGTCAATCGTATGTCTCTCTAATAGATATTTATATCTTGTTGTTATTATTATTCTGCTTCCTGGACCGAACCAATTATGATTTCCAGCTAATTCTTGTAATTGGAGCAAATCATTCACATCATCAAGAATTAGAAGTACCCTTTTAGAGCAAAGCCAACCCTTTATAACATTAGCTCCAATACTACCAACATTAAGACTTCTAGAGTTTCCTAAGAGCTCATTAAGAAGGCTCTCTTTCAGTTTGACCAGACCATCACGAGTTGAAAGTTCTCTATCATTTGATAGAAAACATCTAGCTTCGAATAGATGCGCAATCCTGTTATAAACTTCTTTGACAATAGTTGTTTTACCAATCCCACCAATACCATAGATCCCTATCATGAGAGTAATCTCATTAATCCTTCTAATTTTTCCACTTCCAATGCCTGCAGTCAATGCTGCCCAGCATTCCTGGGAATCCTCGTTGTTCAGCTACAGCAAGCAATCGGGTAATATTGTTGGCATTTGGAGACCGTAGGTATTCATCTGAAAAAACACTTACTATTGTCGAGGAGAATTTTTTCAGGCTCTCCATTGCGGTGCTTTCACCAATACGTATGTATTCATCCATAAAATCTCCAGTCACCCCATACGCCATCATTCTAAGTGCTGCAGTTATCTTTTGCATAGAAGATAAACCGAGTCTTCCGGCGGAATCTCTTCTCTGGACGAAGTACGGCTCGTAAGACTCTACCTCATTTAGAATACGAAGAAATAGGGGACGGCTCATCCGAAATCTCCTTCGAAATAGATTCGAGGGATATACTGGATTTTCAGCAAAATAATCGTGAAATAGCCGCTCGTGCCCCTCAATATGATCACGCCGAATAAACTTACGACGTTGGCGATTGTTACGATGCCTCGATGACTGTCCATCGGCCTCCTCATTAAGAACAACATCGCTATCATCTTCAGAGGATACGTATGTCAACAATTTGCGAAAGAAAGTACGAGCCATTTGATGAAAGAAGTGGGAGATCAGGGGAGACTATTGAAATTCGGTTCTATAGATCAAAATAAAGAAGAGTTTGTGAGAGTGAATGTTAGCAATATGCGTATTTATGGAGGAAAAAGTTACTGTTACACATAGGACGAAAAATGTTACCGTTTGAGAGAAGACAAAAAATGTTACCGTTTGAGAAAAGACGAAAAATGTTACCGTTGGAGAAAAGACAAAAAATGTTACCGTTAAAAAAATGAGTTTAAATTTTAGATTCAATACGTGAGAGGAAATTTTAAAAGAACGAATAAAGAATACTAAATAATAAAATATGACCATCACATTAGAAAATTCACTAATTAAATAAAAAATTACTGTTTTTATAATACTAATTCCGGTTAAAAAAATACTGTATTTGATAGTCAAAACCGTAAAAAAATTTAATAGAAATTGATATTTGAAAAAAAAGATAATAAGACAAAAGAGTTAGTAATTAAGATTGTAAATGGAAGAGAGAGAAAAAAGTAATAAAAAAAGACTAGAGAAATATTATTTAATAGAATAGAGATAGGGATGGGGAATGGGATGTGGGAGGTTTTTAGAAGATGAATAAAATTTAGGGAAAAACTTGAAAAAATATGATTTTAAGTTAAATTATAGAGATGGGGATGGGGATACGGATGTGAGTGCTCTTAGTAAATTGGAAAATTTTTCTTTCTATTCTCACACTTTACATATTATATTTATTTTTATTTTTTTTATTTTTTTATAATAAATATATAATATATAAATAATAAATAAAATAATTTAATTAATTTAACAAGAATAAAATAAAATAAAAAATAATAAAAATAATAAATAATATTTTAATATATAAAATATATAATGTAAAATGATATGTAACATTCGTCTAATAAATAAATAAAATAATGTACTTTTAAAAAATAAAAATAAAAATAAATAAAAGAGGAACAACATTTTCGTAATTTTCGGATTACGGTACGTTTTGATTACCAAAACGCGTCATCAGAACCATTAAATAAAAAACACGCTAGCCCCCACATAGTACACACGTGATGCTCACACAAAATATTAAATTCAGTTTAGTACCATAAAATTTTTATCTTAAATTTAAAATTTTTATTTTATCATTATAATTTTTTTAAATTTCTATATAAAATATAATAAATAATTTAACTTTTTCTTAATCTTTTAAAATTTTAAAACAATAATAATATTAAAATTTAATATTTTAAAATTTAATTTTAAAATTCAAAATTTTAATATCAAAATTCTCACTTACCAAACCGAACCAAATATCAAAGCCCCACAAACGTGATCGTGATGCTTCACACAAAATAAGAGTAGGTGGCCTTCGTGAACCGTTGCGTTAATTCACATATATGCAAACCCTGTTGTAGATAATGGACATCCACGGAGAAATTTATAACAAGTTACTGAAATCCCCATCGGAGTTGAGACTACTAATTTGTGATATTTTGATACGCTTGTATTTAAGTGAGTTTGTCTTTTATACAAATTCTGATACTTAGTCAACTGACTTTTATTATTTGCTACATTGTTTAGTTATAAACGTGTTGCATGTACATACTTAACGATGGGATGTGTGGCCCGTGTTATCATCATCCGGATATCTCGATTCCCGTATTTTTGTAAGTGGGAGTAGGAGGCATCACAGATGATATCAGAGCCAGGTTCCGATCCTGGGTTAATCATTTTGATTATAAGTTATATTCTTTTGTTTAGTGCGTGGTGAAATTTTGACTGTTTAGGTTAACAGTCCCTCTTTTGAACCGTTATGATGTTCTTAGACTCTCAACGGCAACAAATAAAAAATTGACACGTCAAAAATCCACAACTAAATTCCATGAGCCACATTACAGATAGCAAAATCAAATACCAAATGATTGACTGAATACTCTCTTCAGATCAAAGCTTAAACCACGCCCTTGCACTCCATTGCCGCACCTCCCTAGCCCGGCAAACCTCTCCAACCCCTCACACCCTTCAACCCGTCGCAACCCTTCAGCCAATTGCAACCCTTCAACCCGTCGCACATGGTTTGCATATTGTCCATTAAGTATTTTATTCCTAGTATTTGTAGGGATGTATGGAGATTAAGGGTAGATAATATTTTTTGCCCTCTTGTTTTGAGTAGGAGATCATATTAAATTCTTATTTTGAGTAAATCTTGTTTTGACTTCCTGTATTACATTTGTGTTGAAGCTACCGAACTAATATTGGTGCATGCATTGTTATGTCTTGGAATGGCCATTTTAGATTGTAATTCCAATCATTTTAGCTTCAATACTTTTTTTTTTTTTTAAATAGAGTTACATTTGACCAATACTCTTGAATTAAAGTGATGAACCCAGAGTGGGATGAACCCAGAGTGAATGTGGAAGATGGAGTTAAGGTGGGAGATGGAGATGGAGTCAATACGATTTCCAAATCGAGTAATGGTCTTTTTGGACCATTCATTGGGAATGCGTTTGTAGAGGTAGAAGACGCCCAAGTATTTTTATAAAGCGTATGCAAGACGAAAATGTTTTACAATGAGGACCAACTATACTAGATTCTCAAAAGATGACAGAAAACTAATTCTAGTAGAGTATGTTTGCTCAAGGAAATGATTTCAGCGTGAAAGTAAAAATAAAAAAAAAATGAAAAATTCCTAAACCTGCTGAGACAAAAATTGGTGTAAAGCTACAATATGTATAAAAAAATGATGGTGAAAAGTGGACATTATGCAAGTTCGTCCCTGAATACAACCATGAGCTACTTATACCGAGAAGTACTAGTTTACTCCATAGACATAGAGGAGTAACGCGTGTCCAAAAAAAAAAAAAACTCAGGCTCGAATTGGTTACACAAAATCAAAAACCTCATCTCAACTCATCATTACAATTTTTTCAAATTTTCATACAAAATATAATAAATAATTTAATTTTTTCAAATCCCAATACGAAACTAATATTAAAAAATTATATTATAACAATATTTTATTCATTAGTATTTAAAACATCTCATCTCATCTGTGTAACCAAACAGGGTCTCATTCTCACTTTGAATGAGTTCGGTGTACTGACAAGAAAGATAATTTCGGTGTTGAACAAATAATTAGGTGGTGATTTTAACATTAGATGTATTGGTAAGGATGTCGAGAATTATTTAGGAAATAAAATAAGGAAATTTTTTTTAAGAAGGATATGCATAAAGGTTGTATGCCTACTTTCTTGATCAATAGTGTAAAGAATTTGGGTTTGTGTATTTCATGCAAGTTGATGAGAATGAGTGTATATAAAGTTATTTTTAGGCGGATGCAAGATCAAGAGTTGCATATCAATATTTTTGAGATGTTGTCACATTTGATGCGACATACTTGATAAATATTTATAAGATACTATTTGTGTCATTTTCAGCAGTTAATCATAATCACCAAACTATAATGTTTGGTAGTGCATTGTTAGTTAATGAAACAGTTTTATCCTATATATGATTATTGAGAACATAGCAAAAGACAATGCTTGAGTGTGCCCCTTCAACCATAATTACTGATGATGACAATGCGATGGTGAAGGTCATTAGTGAGGTACTCCCAAATACAACTCATAGGTTGTGTTTGTGGCATATTTTACAAAAAATTTCTAGAACATTTAGCATATGTATATAACAAATTTCTGGACTTTCAAAAAGTGTTCCATCATTGTATACATGAGACAATAATGATTGATGATTTTGAACAGAAATGAAGTTCAATACTAGCGAAGTATGGTCTAGTAGATAATTATTGACTGCAAAATCTTTACAATCGACGGGATAAATGGGTTCTGGCTTACTTGCGAACATGTTTTGTGCTGGTATGTCAACAACTTAAAAGAACAAAAGCATGAATAAATTTTTTAAAGATTATGTTCGTTTGAGCACGATGGTGAGTGATTTTGTGCATCAATATGAGAAAGCCTTAGATGTACGTTATTTCATTGAGAAAGAGAAGGACATGTGAATAAAGTCGACATTGTCAATTATGAAAACATTATGGAAAATTGAAGAAGATGTAGTCTCAGTCTATACAAGGAAGTCATTCATGATCTTCCAAGATGAGTTATTCAATAGCCAACGATACAAATCAACCAACGTTAACAACGAGTAGGGGTGAAAGTTTAAACTGGAAAACCAGAAAACTGGCCTAGACTGGATTAGACCGAACCAGTTGGTTCAAGAGCTATTCCTATATTGTGAAAACTGGCCAGACCCAGTCTGGTTTCAGTTTAATAGTTTTCCGGGACCGAACCGGACTGGTTGGGAAAAAATATATATATAAAAATTAATTTTGTATATTATATAAAATATTATATATATAATTATCTATGAAATTTTTATATATAATATATATAATTATATATCATATATGAAATAATTTTATATTATAATTTATAACATAAAATGTTAATCTTAAATATGACTATTTGTAATTTGTTTGATCATTTGCATGATCATATGTTATTTATAGCAATTTTTTTTTAATGAAATTGACACTTGATTAAAACCAAACCGAACTGGTAAAACTGGAAGTACTAGTTTAGGAGGGTAATTAGAGAAGAATTGGTTCTTAAAAATGTAAAACATGTGTAACCGGTTCGGTTCCAAAAATTCTACAAAACCGGATCAAACCGAACCAGTTACACCCCTAACAAAGAGGGTGAAAGAAAGATATACGGAGTCGCACCGAATGGTAAAGAAATACCTATTTATTATGTGACCTTGGATAGTAGAGAAGCAAAGGCAATATGCACATGTCATATGCTTGAGTTTGTGGGGATTCTTTGTTGGCATATCCTACTTAGGAAGCAATTGGAATTAGATATGTTGCCACATCATTATATTTTAGAGGGATGGACAATCAATGCTAAGAGTTGGGCTATTATTGACATGCCAAATTTGTGATGACCCGCTTTTGAGTGTATTTTCGCTGAAATAGTTGTTTTATTTTAATTAATATATTAGTTATTATTTTAATTTATTGCGTTTTAAAATTATTATTTTTTATTTAATTGATGTTGTGTTTTATTTCTTTTAGTTGTTTTGTGGTTTTAATCTCGTTTCGGCGGTTTAGTGTTGTTTTCCCGGAATGAGGATTAGACCTCATCTTCTTTCCCTACACCTCTTTTCTTTTTCCTTTTTCCTTTTTCCTTTTTCTCTTTTTTCTTTCTTTTCTTTTTTTTTTTCTTTTCTTTTTCTCTCTCTCTCTCCCCGCATCGACCCCCCCGGTCTCTCTCTCTTCTCTCTCCCTCACGCCGGAAATCTTCAACCGTTTGAACCGCTGCCGTCCGGCCACCGTGTGGCTCACCGCCGGCACCGTTCGACTCCCCTCCCTCCGGCGCACCTTCCCACCAAAACCCACCCCCATCCGGCCGGCCGTTTGGCCGAAAAAACCCTTCAAAGCCTGCACGGGTTTGGCTCCGATCCGCCGCCGTCGCTCCACCTCCGGCCACCATTTCTTCACCACTTCATCACCGGTCCCTTGCCGTCCTAACCCACCTATTTCCGACCTCCAACGACCACCGGAACAGCTCCCACGAGCTAGCTTTCCTTTTTTGGAAATCCGGCCTCTTTCCGGCGTTTTCGCCGCCACCCACGGCCAACCACCACTTCCAATAGCTTCACAATCATCCCTAGACCATTCCCTATCAATCCCAAGCCCTAGTTTGTACCCGTTCAAAAGTGAGTTTTTCACAACCCACGACCACAGTGAATTTTCACTGTGACGTTGATTTTTCTCCGCCGTTTGCAACGCCGCGTGTTTTCTAAAATTGCCATATAGCGCTGTAAGTATTTTCCAAACCCTATTTTCAGATTTAAATATATATTGCTCATTCATTTATTTATTGCTGCTGATTGGTTGATTCCGGACTGAGTCCGAGGAGTTTGGGGGTCGGATGGATGGAGGACGGAGTTGCTTGATTTATTGTTTTATGGTTGGTTGTTTGTTTTGTGCATTGGTAATTGCATTTGCATGGTGCATGCACGTGTATTTATTTTATTGGAGAAACCCTGTTTTGCTGGCGTGAATGGATTTTCGGGTGCGTGTGTTTCACGAGCCCAAGCCGAGATGGGTTATTATCTCGGTGGAGCTCCTCTGGTCACTCGGGAGTAGATAATACTGAGTGACGTCCTCTGAGTTGTCGCTGGGTGACGACGGGAGCGGGGCTAGAGGATGGCCGGCCAGGTACGCGCGGGGCGCGAGTCTGGGCATCGCTCTACTCACCGACTCCGTGGCTCTTCGCTGGCGAGGGCTAGAGGATGGCCTGGCCAGGTACGCGCTGGGCGCGAGTCTGGGCATCGCTCGTTTAGGTGTCACATGCGTAGTCGTTACCTGCGGTG
Organism: Carya illinoinensis; assembly: GCF_018687715.1. Lineage (NCBI taxonomy): Eukaryota > Viridiplantae > Streptophyta > Magnoliopsida > Fagales > Juglandaceae > Carya > Carya illinoinensis. Next base: position 29,173,225 of record NC_056767.1, read on the forward strand.
TGGCACAGAGCCAGGGTGTGCGGATGATCCCTAGGGGAGGTCATGGTGCATGCATAACCGGTTGTTTTTATGGTTTTCGGATGTGGGCCATTTTCTGGGAAAATGGTGATGTTGGTTTTTTTCGAGGCTTTGATCCATTTTCTGGGAAAATGGTGGTTTGGGCCATTATCTGGGATAATGGCGAGGCGTGTTTTTTTAAAGATATGTTTTATTGGGCCAAACGGGTTTTTGGCGTGCGTGGTAAAAATGTGGTTTTGCGGGACATGTGCATTGGCTTTTCTTGCATCCATGTTGCTTGAGTTCTATGTATTTTTATCTGGTGGTGTTTGGGTTTTACTTACCTGCGGTACCATTTTTGGTTCCGTAACTTTTGGTGCAGAGCTCGAGGATGGGGAGGAGGAGGCTGAGCCCGAGGATGCGGCTCCGCCGGGTTGCTGAAGTTATGCTTTGTATTTGATATTTTTATTATATGCGTGTTTTGTAATATTTTATGTATGTACGTTTTGGAATAGCTTTGTATTAAACAAGAAAAATTCTGGTACTTATTTATTGACTTGCTTATCCGCTGCGTGTTTCTTTGTGCACATATGTTGCCTTTGCACACACTTGGCACACGTCGTTAGGGTGATGACCCGTGATGTCATCATCCGGACGTCTCGATTTCCCCGTGTCCATGCGTGGGGATTTGGGGGCGTCACAGGTGGTATCAGAGCGGTTTGGCTCTGGGTAAAACCACATGTCCCGTAGGCAGTACCAGAATGCTTTTTAAAGTTGTGTTTTGAAAATTATGTTAAGTACAGCTATTTTTATATGTTTTATTTGTTTGAGTTTGTTTAGTTGTTTTATTTATTTAGTTATGTTTTTATAAGTTGTTTCTTTTGTTTTGGTGTGATGTGGTGTTGGTTTTTGGTTCTGTTTTGTTGGTTGGTTTTATTTGTTTTTTGTTTTTCTGAAAGGGGGTCAAAGGTTGTGGTGGCAGGAAAATGGGAAGGCCAAAGAAATCTACTCAGGAGCCACGGGACAATACATCAAGAGATGACTCCATAGCTCAATCCATACGGCAGATGACGAAGTTTATGCAGCAAACTTATAGGCCACAACAGACAGGGCCTTGGCCACAACCAGGGGGACCTTGGCCACAACAAGGGGGTCCCTGCCCGCCACAAGGAGGGCCTTGTCCGCAACAAGAAGGATTTTGGCCGCAACCAGGAGGTCCTTGGCCATATCAGGGAGGGCCTTGGCCTTACCCGGGAGGATCTAGCAGCATGGTGCAAGCTGGGTGCACCTATGAGCGCTTCCTGGCGCATAGGACTCCACACTTCACTGGAGAAGAGGATCCGCTTCGAGCTGGAAAGTGGATCAAGGACCTGGAGAGAACTTTTGAGATGTGTGGATGCACCGAGGCGCAACAGGTACTCTACGCCAGCTATCTCTTGCAAGGCACGGCGTTTGATTGGTGGGATACCAAGAGAGTGATGCTGGAATCAGAATTGGGATCTTTCGCTGCGGTGACCTGGCAACGTTTCAAGAAGGTATGTATCTTAATCTTGGTCACAGTTGGTTTATGTGCTTTCATGTGGCTTGCTTTAAGTTGGTGGTTGCTCTGCAAATTTCGAGGACGAAATTTGTTTATAAGGAGGGGAGGATGTGATGACCCGCTTTTGAGTGTATTTTCGCTGAAATAGTTGTTTTATTTTAATTAATATATTAGTTATTATTTTAATTTATTGCGTTTTAAAATTGTTTTTTTTTTTATTTAATTGATGTTGTGTTTTATTTCTTTTAGTTGTTTTGTGGTTTTAATCTCGTTTCGGCAGTTTAGTGTTGTTTTCCAGGAATGAGGATTAGACCTCATCTTCTTTCCCTACACCTCTTTTCTTTTTCCTTTTCCCTTTTTTCTTTTTCCTTTTTCTCTTTTTTCTTTCTTTTCTTTTTTTTTTCTTTTCTTTTTCTCTCTCTCTCCCCGCGTCGACCCCCCGATCTCTCTCTCTCTTCTCTCTCCCTCACGCCGGAAATCTTCAACCGTTCGAACCGCCGCAGTCCGGCCACCGTGTGGCTCACCGCCAGCACCGTTCGACTCCCCTCCCTCCGGCGCACCTTCCCACCAAAACCCACCCCCATCCGGCCGGCCGTTTGGCCGGAAAAGCCCTTCAAAGCCCGCACGGGTTTGGCTCCGATCCGCCGCCGTCACTCCACCTCCGGCCACCATTTCTTCACCACTTCATCACCGGTCCCTTGCCGTCCTAACCCACCTATTTCTGACCTCCAACGACCACCGGAACAGCTCCCACGAGCTAGCTTTCCTTTTTGGGAAATCCGGCCTCTTTCCGGCGTTTTCGCCGCCACCCACGGCCAACCACCACTTCCAATAGCTTCACAATCATCCCTAGACCATTCCCTATCAATCCCAAGCCCTAGTTTGTCCCCGTTCAAAAGTGGATTTTTCACAACCCACGACCACAGTGAATTTTCACTGTGACGTTGCTTTTTCTCCGCCGTTTGCAATGCCGCGTGTTTTCTAAAATTGCCATATAGCGCTGTAAGTATTTTCCAAACCCTATTTTCAGATTTAAATATATATTGCTCATTCATTTATTTATTGCTGCTGGTTGGTTGATTCCGGACTGAGTCCGAGGAGTTTGGGGGTCGGATGGATGGGGGACGGAGTTGCTTGATTTATTGTTTTATGGTTGGTTGTTTTGTGCATTGGTAATTGCATTTGCATGGTGCATGCACGTGTATTTATTTTATTGGAGAAACCCTGTTTTGCTGGCGTGAATGGATTTTCGGGTGCGTGTGTCTCACGAGCTCAAGCCGGGATGGGTTATTATCTCAGTGGAGCTCCTCTGGTCACTCGGGAGTGGATAATACTGAGTGACGTCCTCTGAGTTGTCGCTGGGTGACGACGGGAGCGGGGCTAGAGGATGGCCGGCCAGGTACGCGCGGGGCGCGAGTCTGGGCATCGCTCTACTCACCGACTCCGTGGCTCTTCGCTGGCGAGGGCTAGAGGATGGCCTGGCCAGGTACGCGCTAGGCGCGAGTCTGGGCATCGCTCGTTTAGGTGTCACATGCGTAGTCGTTACCTGCGGTGTGGCACAGAGCCAGGGTGTGCGGATGATCCCTAGGGTTGGTCATGGTGCATGCATAACCGGTTGTTTTTATGGTTTTCGGATGTGGGCCATTTTCTGGGAAAATGGTGATGTTGGTTTTTTTCGAGGCTTTGATCCATTTTCTGGGAAAATGGTGGTTTGGGCCATTATATGGGATAATGGCGAGGCGTGTTTTTTTAAAGATATGTTTTATTGGGCCAAACGGGTTTTTGGCGTGCGTGGTAAAAATGTGGTTTTGCGGGACATGTGCATTGGCTTTTCTTGCATCCATGTTGCTTGAGTTCTATGTGTTTTTATCTGGTGGTGTTTGGGTTTTACTTACCTGCGGTACCATTTTTGGTTCCGTAGCTTTTGGTGCAGAGTTCGAGGATGAGGATGAGGAGGCTGAGCCCGAGGATGCGGCTCCGCCGGGTTGCTGAAGTTATGCTTTGTATTTGATATTTTTATTATATGCGTGTTTTGTAATATTTTATGTATGTACGTTTTGGAATAGCTTTGTATTAAATAAGAAAAATTCTGGTACTTATTTATTGACTTGCTTATCCGCTGCGTGTTTCTTTGTGCACATATGTTGCCTTTGCACACACTTGGCACACGTCATTAGGGTGATGACCCGTGATGTCATCATCCGGACGTCTCGATTTCCCCGTGTCCATGCGTGGGGATTTGGGGGCGTCACAAAATTCTTATGGCCATGTAATGACATAGGATGATCCAATCATGAGGAAAAGCAATTTGATGATGCAATTCTATGATATTGCAGAACTTGGCTCACAATCAATATATAAATTGAACCACCTCTCTCTTGCCTGAGACAAGGTCCACAACGAGTTGCTCTTGATGAAAGATATTGAAGGTAGGGCTGAGCAGAAATCTGAAAATCCGACTCTGACCCCGACTCAGCTCCAACTCCGACAAGTCGGAGTCTTTTTCCCAAGGAAATTCGAAGTCGGAGGTGGAGGTGAACCAACTCCAATCCGCTCCGACTCCGATGCTTGGCTCTGACTCCGACTCCACTTCGACTTCACTCCGATATTGTACATATTTAATAAAAATATATGTATTTTTTTATATATTAATCATATAAATATAATAATATGTAATAATAATGTATAAATACTAAAATGCATAATAATATGTAACACCAATGGATAAACACTAATATATAAATAATAAATTTATAATAACATGTAATACTAATGTATAATAACTAAAGTATTGATTATGTAGATTTTATATAACTATATCTTATATAGTTAGTTAAACACAATAATATATATACTAGCATGAGTTAATTATTATTATTAAAATATCTATATTCTTTATACATTATTCATATATATTTTATATAACTATAATTTGTATAGTGAGTTAAATACTAGTATGAACAAATGTACCTAAAATAATATACTTTTACTATAATAACATGTAACACTAATGTACCTAATATACCATGTAGTAGTAATGTATAGACTATAGTACTCAATCTATGATTCTATAATAACTTATAACATGTAATACTAATTTTGTTCTTTTTTCTTCAGGCACAAGTTCGAATGAAATTCGTTGCAATTTGTATTGGTTCTTTTGTTATAAGTTGAAACTTGTTGATGGAATTAGAACTTGATGGATGATGAGCCATGAGTTGGTTGAATAATTTGGGAGGATAGATGATGATGGATAATTAGTTTGTAATTTTGGTTATGTATTTTTAATTTGTAATTTTGTATAAATGATTTTAATTTGTAATTTTGCTTATTTATTTTTAATGTGTGTATCATAGTTGGAAAATTTCTTCTCGCAAGTTTAAATTTTGTTTTATTTTATAGTGTCCAAGATTTTAATGTGTGTATCAAGTTCTAAGGATTTAAGGATGAAGGATCCTTGTGTGAATGATTTCTTTTTACAAATTTGGTTAAATAAATTAGAAATTAGAAATCAGAAATGATGATGTCTTTGACATGTGAATCTTTTTAAATTTGAATATGAAGTCTCATATGCCTATAAATAGATCCTTTAAGAGCTTCACATTCACAATACCAAGAGCATACAATATTCATTCAAAGCTTTCATTCTCTCTTCTTTAAGCATTGAGCCTTAACCCTTGTTCATTTTGAAAGATATAGTTTGCGCTGTATTGTTCTTATTTCACTCATTGAGGAGTGTTTTCTGATAACCTACCCACTATCAATTCTTGTATCAGTAAAAGGGTGTGTATAACCCTTGTGCGTGTAGAAAGTGTTCTACACAGGGAATAGTTGAATCACCACGTGTAAGGTGATTACAAGTGTAGAGGGTGTTCTACACGGATCCTTTGTAGCGATGTTGTTCAAAGGTGTAATAGGTTTCTATCTCCACCTAAAGGAGGTTGAATAGTGAATTCGGGGATCTTCAAGGGGTAGCTTGAGGCGATGATGTAGGCAGTGGGGCCGAACCTCGTTAACATATTGAATTTGCTTCTCTCTTACCCTTACTCTTTATATTTATTGTTGTTTCGTATTTTGTTTATATTTTATATTGTATATCTGATTTATAATTGTTATTTTTTTAAATACAACTCAATTCACCCCTCTCTTGTGTTAGTCATCTGGGCAACAATTGGTATCAGAGCTAGAGCTTTGTTATAAGATTAATTATCTTTTGAGTTAAGATCTTATGGCTAACATTGCAGCTTCATTTGGTGAAAGTCAATCTAGCAGTCGGCCTCTACTCTTTTGTCGAGACAATTACTCATTCTGGAAAGTTAGAATGAGAATATTCCTTCAGGCTCAAGGTCGAGAAATCTAGAAATGCATTGTAAATGGACCTTATATTCCAACAAAAGTTGTTGATGGAGTAAAAGACAAAAAGGAAGAAGAAGAGTTTGAACGTGAAGACGATAGACTTCATACTTTGAATTTAACTGCTATGAATTTATTATATAATGCTCTCAATGGTAATGAGTTTAATAGAGTAATGATTTGCGCTATGAAGGAACTTGGAAGTTACTTATAAAGGAACTTCTTAAGTCAAGGAATCAAAAATTTATATTCTTACTCATGAATATGAAATGTTTAATATGAATGATGATGAGTCTATTTCTAGTATGCATACTCGTTTTACTAACATCATAAACAGCTTGACAACTCTTGGCAAAGTTTATTCCAAAGTGGAGATAGTAAGAAAAATTCTCAACTCTCTACCAAAACGTTGGGAATCAAAAGTGAAAGGGATTCTTGAAGCTAGAGACCTCAAGAAGCTCGAAGTGAATGAACTCATTGGGTCACTTATCGCCCATGAGTACACATTGAAAAGAGGAGAAGAAGAAGGAAAGCCAAAGAAGAGCTTGGCACTTAAAACTGTTCCTCATGAAAGTGAAAGTGATGAAGATGAGGAAAATGACGACAAAGATGAAGAAATTGCGATGATAACAAGAAGAATTCAGAGGTTCTTAAAGAAAAATAAAACTTCTTCGAAGAAATCATTCAAAAAGTTTTTCAAGAAAGATTCAGGTAAAAATGACACTTTAATTTATTATAAATGCAATAAGCCTGGTCATATCAAGTCAGATTGTCCTCTGCTAAAAAAGATCAAAACAAAGGCAAGAAAGCAATGAAAGTTACATTGGATGATGATTCAAGTAGCTCAGATAGTGAAGCAAGCAATGGAGAATCAGCAAACCTTTGTCTTATGGCTAAAGATGACATTAAGGTAACAAATCTTGATAATATTAAAGATCTTTCATATGAAAAATTGCAAAATGTTTTAGAAGAGGTATATGAGGAATTTGAAAAATTGAGTATCAAGTATACTGCTTTGAAAAAGAAAAATTCTTCTTTAACATACGAAATTGATATTTTAAGAAAAGAAAGTATTGTTTTGAAAGATGAAAATCTTGAGTTGAAGAAGAAGAAAACTGATTTAGAAAATATTGTTGAAAAATTTACGAATGGAAAAAGAAATTTTGAAAAACTTCTTGGTAATCAAAGATGTGTTTTTGACAAGGCAGGTTTGGGATATATGCCAAAACAAAAATACAAACCTTATAAAAACTTCTTTGATAATCCTTCTACATCAAAATCCAATATTCAAAATTCTTTTTATAATAATTTTGTTAAAAAAGGATACTATTATAATCACTCAAGTTGTTCATATATGCCACATGCTATTTACAATTTTTGTAATAGAAATGGTCATAATTATCATGCTTGTCCTATTAGAAGAAAGCATACAATGACTATTAGGGCTATATGGGTACCTAAAAATCTTGTTTCTTCTAATACTAATAAATAAAGGACCCAAAAAACTTGGGTACCAAGAAAAATCATTTTAATTGTTTTTATAGGTATGCATGGAGTCCTCCACAAGCAAAAACAACTCGACAGAAGACAAGACTAAGTTCTTTGATTTAAGATCTAAAGAAGAATGACACGTGACATTTGGAGACAACTCGAAAGGGAAGATCGTGGGAATTTGTAAAATTGGTAATAAATCTTCTCTCATAATTGAAGATGTTTTACTTGTTGAAGATCTAAAACATAATCCTTTGAGCATAAGCAAATTATGTGATAAAGGATTTACAGTTACTTTCAAAATGGATAAGTGCATTATTTTAAATAATCATGATTGTAATATTTGTTTTATTACTTTTAGAAGCAACAATGTTTATACAATCGATTTTGAAGAAATTACCTTACAAGATGCTATTTGTTTTTCAGTTCAAAATGAAACTAATTGGTTATGGCATAGAAGACTAGGTCATGCCAACATGGAACTTATTTCCAAACTTTCAAAAAATGATCTTGTGAGAGGTTTACCAAAGGAAAATTTTCTTAAAAACAAAATTTGTGATGCATGCCAATTTGGTAAACAAACAAAAACTTCTTTTAAAACCAAGAAACATATTTCCACTACTAGACCACTGCAACTGATACACAAGGATCTTTTTGGACCAAATAGAGTTGCAAGTCTAGGAGGAAAATATTATGCATTTGTTATTGTTGATGATTTCTCTAGATGTACTTGGGTCATCTTTCTTGCTCATAAAGATGAGGCACAAAATGCCTTTACCAAGTTATGCAAGTGAATTCAAAATGAAAATGGTTATACTATTTCAAGTATCCGAAATGATAGGAGAAAAGAGTTTGTTAATAAAAATATTGAAACATTTTGTGATGAAAATAGTTTTGTGCATAATTTTTCTACTTCTCGAACTCCTCAACAAAATGGGGTAATAGAAAGGATAAATAGATCTCTTCAAGAGATGGCAAGAACAATGCTTAATGAGAACAACTTGCCTAGTTATTTTTGAGCTGAAGCGGTAAGTACTGCATGTTATATTATAAATAGAGTTATGCTAAGATCTAAATTAGATAAAACCCCCTATGAGCTTGGAATGAGAAAAAACCCAACATTGGTTACTTTCATGTATTTGGATACAAATGTTTTATTTTGAATGACAGGGATAATTTAGGTAAATTTGATGCAAAATCTGATGAAGGTATCTTTTTCGGATATTATACTAATAGTAAATCTTATAGAGTATTCAATAAAAAGACTTTGACTGTACAAGAATCTATGCATGTAGTATTTGATGAATCTAATTCTCTACTCTCCAATAAATCCATTGATGAAGAAATAGGAGGTATAAATAATATGGAAAGTCTCAATCTCAACAAAGAGAACACAATAGAGGAAGTCCAACATGGAGACATTAGGAAAGATCATCAAAATTTAATACAAGATGCAACCAAACAGTAGAAATTTGTGAAAGATCATCCAGTGGAATAAATTCTGGGAGAATCTTTACGAGGTGTAAGTACTCGATCATCTCTTAGAAATATTTGCAATCATACTGTTTTTCTATCTCATATTGAACCTAAAAATATTGATGAAACACTTCCTGATGAATCTTGGATTATAGCTATGCAAGAAGAGCTTAATCAATTTGAAAGAAATGATGTTTGGACACTTGTTCCTAGACCCAAAAATCATACTATTATTGGAACAAAATGGGTTTTTAGAAACAAGAAAAATGAGTCCGAAGTCATTACTAGAAATTAGGCTCGACTTGTAGCCCAAGGTTTCAATCAAGAAGAAGGAACCAATTATGATGAGATATATGCACTAGTCGCAAGATTAGAAGTTATTCGAATGCTACTTGCATATGCTTGTTATAAAAATTTCAAACTTTTTCAAATGGATGTTAAAAGTGTTTTCTTAAACGGTTTTTATAAATGAAGAGGTATATGTTGAGCAACCTCCAGGTTTTGAAAATCATATTTCTCCAAATTATGTTTTCAAACTCACAAAAGCACTATATGGACTCAAACAAGCTCATAGAGCTTGGTACGAGAGACTTAGTGGTTTCTTGATTGAAAAAGGTTCTTCAAGATGAAAAATTGATACAACTCTTTTCATTAAATACGAAAATGATGATATTCTTTTGATTCAGATTTATGTTGATGATATAATATTTAGTGCTACTAATGAAAATATGTGCCAAGTTTTTGCTAAGACTATGCAGGAAGAATTTGAAATGAGCATGATGGGAGAACTTACATTCTTTCTCGGATTGCAAATTAAGCAAGCAAAAAGTGAGACATTCATCAATTAATCAAAATATATTAAGGAATTGCTGAAGAAGTTTGGGATGGAAGGTGCTAAAGAAACTGGAACACCAATGAGCCCATCCACTAAACTTGATAAAGATGAATCGGGTAAGCCAGTTGACTCGAAGGTATATCGATGTATGATTGGTAGCTTATTATATTTGACATCCAGTAGACCATATATTATGTTTAGTGTGTACTTATGTGCACGCTTTCAATCATCTCCAAAAGAATCTCATTTAATTGCAGTTACGTGCATTCTTAGATATCTTAGTGGTACAATTAACCTAGGGTTATGGTACCCTAAGCACACATCTTTAATCTAATCAGCTACATAGATGCAGATTATGCTGGTTGTAAAATAGATCGAAAAAGTACTAGTAGTGCATGTCATTTCTTAGGTCATGCACTAGTTTCCTGATTTAGTAAAAAATAAAATTATGTTGCGCTATCTACTGCTGAAGCAGAATATGTTGCTGCGGGTAGTTGTTGCGCTCAAGTTCTTTACATGAAGCAATAACTTGAAGATTTTAAACTCATGTATAATCACATTCCTATCAAATGTAATAATACAAGTGCTATAAATCTTTCAAAGAACCCAATACAACATTCTAGAACTAAGCATATTGAAATAAGATATCACTTACTTCGAGATCATGTGCAGAAAGGTGATATAATACTAGAGTTCACAAACACACACGATCAGTTAGCAGATATATTCACAAAACCTTTACCAGAAGATGGATTATGTATGATTAGTAGAGAAATAGGTATGATGCATGTTATAAATATCTCTTAAAAGATAGACCAGAGTTCATAAAAATAGAGAGATATTTTTTAAATACTTTTCCATAAACTTGAGGTTTTTAGCCTCATATTTGAGACGCTCCTTCTTTTCATACAATATCATGTCATCCCTATCCATGGGAACTGGCAAGCGGAATGAAGAATCCAATAGAGATTTCAACTGTTTATTCTTCCACCGAAGGATTCCTTCCCTTGTTTGAGACTTTTGAACAATTCATTGAAGTACAACAATTTGTTCTTTAAACTTTTCAACCTCATGATTTTTGACTTGTAGCCGCTGGGAAAAAGCAACAATAGAGGATGAGTAGCAAGTCCCGAGACTCACCAAGTCATAGATAGCATTAGAGTCTGACTTATTAGCCAAACTATTATTCTCTTGCTGCAACATGGCACCAATGGTAGCTGTAGAAAGGACATGAGATTGAGGTATAGAATACCTCATGGATGGATCTAGAGGAATGTCAGAAGAATGAGCCATTGAGAAAAGAATTGAAAAGTTAAAACGAGAATGTTGAAGGAATGCATATGAGTTATAGAGATGAGAATAAGATTTGATGCAAATCGGATGAATTTTAAGACTGGTTTTATAGAGATAACATAAAGAACAAGACAAATTATTGTCTATTCAAATCTTATTTAGTCAAAAGAAATACAAGATATGCTGGACACACATTATCAAAAGTTTTCTTACTAAGCCAAAGAGATTAATAGTAGATTGTCCTTATTTTTCTAATAAACTATGAACCTCTGCTGTTATCTACCGATGTTGACCTTGTATCTGAATCCTTTCTCATTCTAGCTCCTCTATTTGTGGTTGCAGATCATGAGCATACCAATCTGCAAATTTTTTCAACTCTTTGTTTTCTTGCTTTAGCCTTTTATTCTATTTATCCTTATTAGCAAGCTTCTATCGTAACTCAGATATTTGGATGTTAAGATGATCAATCTCACTCACCCTCGCCATTAACCTCCGAGACATGATCGTAACAGAGGTAGCATATTGACTACTGAGCATTCTTGATTCTGCAATAATCTCAGAATCAGCCCTACTAGAAAAATGGTTCTCTGCTCCTATCATGGTATTGACGGCCTCAGGAGAGAAGATTGATGGTTGATGCGTCAAGAGTTCCTGATTCAAGTCTGGAACATTAATGGAAGAGAATTGCTTGGCCATTCTATCGTTATGGAAAAACAGAACTCAGGTCAAGGAGCAATGTGATTTTTTTGGGTATCTGATGGGTGAAAATGATTTTTTTATAGAAACTTAGAGCCTTCAATCCCATTTGTCAACAACATCAGGCGATTTTTTAAATTTTCAGCTACACTAAATTCATAGAGTTAGGCCTCGAGGCGAGAACATTAACATTGTTTAAATTGCTAAACTTGTTATATATGCTTGAAATTATATTTATATTTTTACTTGAAAAACTAACGCACATTCTCAGGAGGAGCTTAAGTATTAATACAGGTTTCAGATTCTATCAAGTATTTGTCATCATCAAAAAGTGGGAGATTGTTGAACCCAAGGTTTCAAGTTTCGTGTAATTATAAATCTACACATGAATTTTGATGATAACAAATAAATTCAAAGAATAAAGGAGTCTCAATCTCAAGTTGTCCACACAATGGAATCAAGCACATCAAGGAACCAAGCATAAGCAAGAATGGAACAAATTTACATTAAAGTCATAGAGTAATGTTGTAAATCTCTTAAAAATTCGAAATTAGGATTAAGGTTCAAAATTAATATTTTATCATAAAGCATTAAAATATATTTTCCACATATGCATGAATATTTTGAAAATTAAATTTGAAAATTTTGAAAGATGATTGATTGTCATCTTTCACATGTGCATGACATGATTAAAGATTTGAATTTTGAAAATATTAAAGATGATTGATTGTCATCTTTCACATGTGCATGTTTTATTTGAATATTTTCAAAAGTGATTGATACTTTTCTTTATTTATGCAAAAGGAAGATGTCTTTGTTTGAAAATTTTGAAAAGTAAAATGTGCTCCTTTTGTCATATGCAAAAAGTAAAAGATTAGGTTTGAATTTTTTGAAGAGTAAAGTGTGTTCTTTTTGTCATATGCAAAAAGTAAAAGATTAGGTTTGAAATTTTTGAAAAGTAAAGTGTGCTCCTTTTGTCATATGCAAAAAGTAAAAAGATTAGGTTTGAAATTTTTGAAAAGTAAATGATGATGTCTTTGACATGTGAATCTTTTTAAATTTGAATATGAAGTCTCATATGCCTATAAATAGATCATTTAAGAGTTTCACATTCACAACACTAAGAGCATACAATATTCATTCAAAGCTTTCATTCTCTTTTCTTTAAGTATTGAGCCTTAACCCTTGTTCATTTTGAGAGATATAGTTTGCGCTTTATTGTTCTTATTTCACTCATTGAGGAGTGTTTTCTGATAACCTACCCACTATCAATTCTTGTATCAGTAAAAGGGTGTGTATAACCCTTGTGCGTGTAGAAAGTGTTCTACACAGGGAACAATTGAATCATCATGTGTAAAGTGATTGCAAGTGTAGAGGGTGTTCTACACAGATCCTTTGTAGCGGTGTTGTTCAAAGGGGTAATAGGTTTCTATCTCCACCTGAAGGAGGTTGAATAGTAAATTCGGAGATCCTCAAGGGGTAGCTTGAGGCGAGGACATAGGCAGTGGGGCCGAACCTCGTTAACATACTGAGTTTGCTTCTCTCTTACCCTTACTCTTTATATTTATTATTGTTTCATATTTTGTTTATATTTTATATTGTATATTTGATTTATAATTGTTATTTTTTTAAATACAACTCAATTCACCCCCCTCTTGTATTAGTCATCTGGGTAACAAAAAATTATATTTTAAAAAAATGATATGGAATCCTAAATCCGATTAGAGTCCAAAATTGTAAAATTAAAATATCAAATGGATTAAGGAAAAAATTCAAATAAAAAAGCCTAACTCCGACTCTGCTCCGACAAGTCAGAGTCGGAGTCGGAGCGGAGCCTATACATGTCAAGTCGGAGTCGGAGGACGAAAATACTGACTCCTAAAAGTCGATGCTCGCCCTAATTGAAGGAGAAAAAAATGTAGAAGGTGGTGACATGTCAATGAATGATTTACAAATGTTAAAATCACAAGTCGTTTCAAAATTTGCATAAATTTTACAAGATTCTCCACAGGTGCCAATGAAAGGCTGGCCAAAAGCGTAGAGAGCAAAAAACCTAAAAGAGACTCAAGCCACTAAGAAAAGGCGTTCTAGCATTTGCAAGACTAAGGGTCATGCTAAAAACAAATGTCCTTAAGTGAGGTTGGTTTAAAGTTTGGAAATTTATGTTTTAAAATTTTTGAGTTTTAATATAATAACGTCATTTTTTATGGTTTATTATATTTTATGTAGGCATCTTGGAAATGCAACTGGGAACATATCTCAAAGCTTGGATCCGTTGGTTCAAACATGAGGTTGGTGTTTAAGTTGTTGTTTTAAATGATCTAGGCATTGAATGTGATGGTGTTGTTTTTTAAAACATTCTTCCCATATGTAATTAGTTTTTTTTATGTTAAAGTTAACAAGAGTGAAGAATTGCCTTGGTTGCCTTAGATAGAATATGAAGTTGGAGGACTGTGCTGGTGGACATATTTATAGTTTTTAAAATACTAAAAGAAACATTGTCTTAATGTATTTTCAGATTTTGGAGCATGTTAATGTTATGGAAATGATTTAATGGAAATGTTATAGAGTTGTTTTTTCAGATTCAGATTCTATTAGCTTTTATTTTGTTTGCTGTCTAGAATGTATTCACCACATGAAACAAACATCAGCCCAACCACATGTACAAGATGGCTGTTCAAAAAGAATGCTAGCACGTCCAAAATCTCCATTACATTCAGAACTTTACAAACATGTCACAAATTCCTATTACATTAACCACATATTTAGTACATTCAAAGGAAAAAAGTGTTAAAAAAAATTACAACGGATTGCATGAGTCATAGCACTGGCCAACATACATTTTAGTTGTTCAGAAACGTAAAAATCACAGCATAAATTATCATAAAAAATAACCATGATTAGATTAACATTTTCAAGATTCCCTTGTACTTTTTCTCCATTGCTTTGAGTTTGGATTGTTCGATGCCTAGACGTTCATGAAGTACCATCTCGTTCCTTCATTGAACTAACTCCAACGTCATCTTACATCAGTTGTTTTGTTCACTTTGAAGATCAATCTATTCAAAAAAGCTACATTGTGTATTGATTTTGTAGTTTGGACAATTGTAAAATTTTCTACTTAAATTATTAGTTTTTTCAGAAATCCGTAGCTTGGATTTCATGCCACAATAGCACAGTGGTCTCTCTAAAGTAGCTTTGTCTTTCCTCTTGCAGTCCAAGAACCTTGCCTAGAATGAGATTCTAAACTTGTCATTTGCTGGAAGATGAAGAAGAAAGTAAGCACTATCAAGTACAAAGAAAAAGAAATTAAGCTTCTATCATAAGATATCCTGATGGCAAAATCAAGTTGGTACAATTAAGGAAGATTTATAGTATAAGTTTGGAAAAATATATCTAAGGCATTCTAGAAATTATATGGAAAACTAGAACATTATTTGTTTATCTCGGTTGACTAACTATTATATGATCCACTCATATATAGCATTTTTTTTTTTTTGCCATTTATTTAGGTTTCACTCCTCGATGAGAAGCTATCAATCTAGTGAATGCAAGTGATTCATAACCAGCCATTAGTCCTATTGAGAGTTTGAATAGCATGTTAGAAAAATAGATGGTATATTATGTGCAGGTGTCCAAGCTATAATTTCCCCTATATATAATTCTAGTCTAAGTACCTCACTCTTGCTCAGTCCTCAAACTCAATCTACTCTAACTTCTTTAATCGATCTGACTCAATCCATTTTATCGAATCACTTTGATCTATTTACTCTAACAGAGCATCTTTTGTAATGAATGATGCCATCTGGTTAAGAGTTAGTAATTTGTTAAACATTACTTGAGCAAGGAGCAACACGGTTGCATTGGAGAATTGGTAGGTGATAGAGATGGGAGAGGTGGCTACATTTCTATGACCATTTTATTCTTGCTTATGAAGTTAACATGATAACTAAGTGGGAAAGATAGAGGAGGATTGGAATTTATGTAACTGGAAGTAGAGTGAATGTTTTTTTTTTTCTTTTCCATATTGGCACATTACTTGTGTACTCGTTAGGTATGGAACCAAGAAAACTAGAGGAACTCATTCTTCGAAAGTAATTAAAGAAGTTTATGGATTTATTCCCGCTTTATCAATTCACCATGCTACCAAAAGATTTTTCTGCTCGGAGAGAGCTAGAGCTTGTAGAAAAGTTGGAAAATAGCACATTATATCCTTGGCTACTCATCAAATATGCTGAAAAAAAAAATCATTACAGCTATGGTCAAATGCATTTTAAAGAAACAATATGATCTGGTGTGGTCTAACAATAGCCCAAATTTAGAAAGCTAAAGGCTTGTCCCATGTGCTAAAACCTTGAAGTTTGTAGCACTTTTACACCCCCACCCTTCCAAATTATCAAAAATCCTTATCAAGAAAAGTATATTTCTTTCCTTTGCAGAAGTACTTTCTAGAAATAATTTTTACACAACCACAATTTAGTTGTGGACATTACTTGCTCTTTGGGGCTTAATGTACTAGTGAAAAATAGTTGCAAGCAAATAACTCCATTTTAGCTAAGAATGAAAGTGACTCACAAATAATTGAGTGTTGCATTGAGATATTATGCATGCAGACAAAAATCTCTTTCATTTCCTCTCCCAAGCTTGTCACTTTAGTGAATGTGGGTGTTAGCGTCGTGTTTCGTACGCCTTTGGGCCAGGTTGCTCAGCGGTCTTGGCCTTCACTCGATTTGCAGACGGTGCGCCGACGTTGGTGTTGGGTCTGGGTCGGCGATGTGCGGGCCTAGTGGTGCTAGGCTTGGACAAGGTTGTGTAAGCCCCCAGCTGGTCCAGTACGGCTGTACAGAGTCCATGTGTATGGCTATGGAAGTTAACAATATATGAATGCAGGAAAAATAGAGAGAAGTAGACACACGAATTTATGTGGTTCAGCACTAGGCATAGGTCCACGGGGGTTTGGGAAGGGGAGAATCCACTATAAGCTTTATTTATAATCTCTTGGGGTCTCTCATCCTCACTGTACAGTAGATTTACATATCACTCTACCGGTTTGGACTCTATCACTGAATGTTGGGTCTGGAGGTAAGTTTGGCCAAGAGTCCCTTAAAAAGCCCCCTCGTAGATCCCAGAAGAAGTCCCCTAAATCGTCTGTCCCCTCTCCTTTTATCTCTTTCTTTCCCCTCCTTTAAGTCACATCACCTTCCTTCCCGTCTTTTCTCCCATCCTTTGCCTATAAACTTGACATTGCTTTCTCCCCTCCCATTCCTTCTCCCGTACTCCCTCATTGCTCCATATTTCTTCCTATAGTGAAGCCCCCTTGGTGGGCTTGGGCTTTGAGGGCTCGTATGGGCCTAGGAAAAAAATCACCCCAAACAAATGCCTGTGATTCTTAAGGGCAATTTTGCTAAAAGTTGACTTTGAGAATCTTCAAGAATAAAATATACCTCCAACTTGATCTGTTTCCGTCCGTGGAGAAATAAATTATGGTAACTTGTCCTTATTCGTCCATTCCTTGAGCTAAGCAGTGAAGGTTTCTGGGTTGGGATAGGCGGGACAGGGGTCAAGCAAAGAAAGGTAAGCAAGAGACGGTTGAGTAGTGCATTGAGTCTGAACCTACTCCCAATCGCCAAATGTGACCGAGTGGCATGTAAGCCGAGTTCTCCCAAATAATCTAACGGAGGTTGAGAGGCGCGTAAGCCTAGCTCTCCCAAATAATCTGACGTAGGTTGAGCGGCACGTAAGCCTAGCTCTCCCAAATGCGCTGACGGAGGACGAGCGGCGGGTAAGCCCTGCTCTCCCATGTGCGCTGGCAGGGGACGAGCGGCGAGTAAGCCTAACTCTCCCAAATGCGCTGACGAAGGATGAACGGTAAGATCATGAGCGCCTCGATAATCCTTGTGCTTGGCGAGAGGGGGCTGAGCTGCGCATAAGCTGGGCTTGCCCAAATTCTCTGACGGAGGCCGCGCCGTAAGAACATGCATGCCCCGATGACCCTCGCTCTCGACGAGAGGGGGCCAAGCAGCGTGTAAGCCGGGTTGGCCCAAATGCTCCGTGTACACATTGCAAAATCAGAGCCCAGTTATATATAAACTTTACTTGACAATTACCAACCTCTCTTGTCAATTTGGCGTGGTGGGACTCCAGGGTCTATCGTTAGGGTGGGTAACCTCGCACTCCACACAGGGAGAGGTTCATCATTCCCTCAAGAGAGTCTTCGTTCATTCCCTTACAGGAGCTTTCCCACGTGAGGAGAGTTGCCTCGACGGAGGATCATCATTCCCTCATGGGAGCTTTCCAAAGCACGGGAGCTTTCCCCACAGGGGAGGATCGTCCTTCCCTCAGGAGATTTTCCCACAACATTCACTTAGGCCTCAAGAGAGCTCCCTACAAGGGAGAATCGTCATCCTCTCAAGGGAGCTTTCCCTTACAGGAGCTTTTTTGTGCCTAGGAGTGTTCCTACGCGAGGAGCATTTCCTCGGGGGGGATTCATTCATTCCCTCAGGGGAGCCTTCATTCATTCTCTTAGGGGAGCATTCCCTCTTGGAAACTTTCCTGCGCAAGATGCGTCGCCTTGGGGGAGGTTTGTCATTTCCTCAGGGGAGCTTTCCCACACGAGGAGCATCGCCTAGGGGGAGGTTCTCCATTCCCTCAGGGGAGCTTTCCTGGGCCAGGGAGCATTCCCACACGAGGTGCATTTCCTAGGGGAGGGTTCGTCATTCCCTCAGGGGAGTCTTCGTTCCTTTGCCGACAAAGATTTATAGTAGGGCCGTATGACTAGAGTTCCGCATCACAAGTAGCAACTATGTTAGCAAAAATAAAATTCATAAAAGTTTTAAGGAAGACAACCAAAGTATTTTTAGCCGTTGTAGTTGACTTTTTGCTTGACTAAAATTGACCGCCACTGATTCATTATTTCTTTTTCACATTGCTCTGTTTATCTTCTTTTTTCTTCTCTCTCTTTCTTCATTCTTCTTCCTCTTTTTTTTTTTTTTTTTTTTTTTTGGTTTCCTCTGAA
Organism: Carya illinoinensis; assembly: GCF_018687715.1. Taxonomy (NCBI): domain Eukaryota; kingdom Viridiplantae; phylum Streptophyta; class Magnoliopsida; order Fagales; family Juglandaceae; genus Carya; species Carya illinoinensis. Next base: position 29,191,921 of record NC_056767.1, read on the forward strand.
ATGGGGTTGTCTCTGGCTTGAGGGCGGTGGCTGATGTCGACTGCCCGCTTGCACTTGGTAGGGACTAAACTTTTTTTTTTTTTTTGGGGGGAGGGGGGGTGTCCTAGCTATAAAGTCCTTCATGATGGTACTACCACCCATGAGTTTTCATGAAGACCCGGGAGTCTTCATGATGGTCCCGCTCCCAAGTTCGTGAGCCTTTGTGAGAATCCTACTCGCGCTTGGTGAGCCTTTGTGACGGTATCACTCGCGCTGCCAGTGAGCCTTTGCGGCGATCTCGCTCGCGCTACCCATGAGTTTTCACGGGCAGGGTTTTTCTTTCATTTTTAGCAGTTTACCTATTCGTTCGGATGTTTTTGGCACTTATTTTCATTAAATCATTTTGATTAGCATTCGGCTTGTTTTATTTTTTTCTTCTGCATTTATTTTCATATAACAATTTGAAATGTTAGGTTTTATCATTGTTGAACATTTTACTAATTTAGAGATAATAGGCTAGATTTTAGGCTTGAGATTTAATGAGTAACCTATGACTGTTTTGGGATGGATTTTCTTCAATGTTGTGTGATTTCAATGATTAACTTGTTGGATGATATTTCAATTTACATCTAGAAAGGATTGAAGTTCTTTGTTCTTGGTTTAGATCAGTTGTAGATGTAAAGGCACAATTGATACTTGAACAAATAACGAGACTTCGATGGCTTTCTTTCATTATTTTACAATTGTTATATAATCCGTCAAGTAGTTTTATTAGGCTAAGAATTGTGGTTCATTGCTATATTATCCGACCATGATTTCTAGGAATGAGAGCATGATTGAGAGAAGATGAAAAGAGAAGTAAATCCATCGCCAAAATAGTGGGTGAAAATTGCATCCCAAGTGTTTGTATTATTGTTTCTTAGAAGTTTAATTCATTTGTTACACACTTTCTCTAAGCCTCTTAGTTTTGGTAATTTTAGAAACTTAGATTCACATCTATTTTCAGTTTAATTCAAGCTTGAACTTCCAAAATAGCCACTAATCATACTCTTAATTCAATCCATACTTCTTTAGTAAATAGTCCCCATTTTAGTTCAAGACTTTCTTCTTTTTGAAATCTTTTGTCACTATAAACGTCAATATTTTATCTTGTGATTATAAAAGGTTTGCTTAATTTCCATTGTTCCTGTGAATCCGACCTTGAGATTTACCCTTGTATTATTTTGACAGCTTTTACGCTTGGAAGACAAAATTATAAGCTGATCAACTCTTGCGAACGACCAAGGTCTTGTGGCCATCACCATATAACACATCTCCATCCTCATCCTCATCCTCATCATACATAGCTTCCCCCTATCTCTTTAGTTTCTTCTACCACGTCTTCTTCAATCAAGAGATTCTTACCTTTTTTATTAGTGGATTTTCTACACTCAATTGCTCGGTGTCCTTGCTCGCCACTTTTAAAACATCTGATATTGGAGTTAGAACTCTGGCCCTGCGGTGGCTGAGGGGTAGGACGAGATTCCTGAGGATGAACTACTCGGCTGTTTTGATCTCTTTTGATTATTTGCCTCCCGCTCTTCTATTTTCCACGACGAGCACATGTTGGTATGCTTTAGAAGCTATCCATAGAGAGTGAAGACTAAGGACATCCTACAAGGGCTGCCGCAAGCCAACTAAATTCCGTGCCACCATCTGCTCCTTCATTTTCAACAAATCATTCGGGGCTATCAATTGATAGAACTCTTCTGTGTAATCATCAATTGATCTCTTGCCTTGTCTCAACGCGTGAAGTTCCTGAAACAAGGTATGAGTGTAGATGAAAGGAAGGACTTTTCTTCATCTTCTCCCAGTTAGTAATCTTGGCCTTGCTCTGCCTGTCTTGTTATCATCTCAACCTCTCCCACCAAGTAGATGCTCTACCCTTTAGTTTGATGGTGACCAATTTCACCTTTACATGATCTAGTACTTCCTTATAATCAAATATTGATATGGGTATCTAGGTCCAAATTCTACAATGATTGCGTTGAATTACTACCTTAAAAAGATGAATATGTACAAATATGGAAGAAAAAACTTAATATTTTCCTTGGACAAGGACAATATTAGTTATTTTCCATCAAATCATATATTTATGATCATTTTTGTCATATTAGTAAATATTTGGTTTCAAGATTTGGAAGTGATTCTTATTTCAATTTTGGCCAAATTTTCATAGGATTCTTGTTTATTTATGTATTTATTTCTTATACAATAATTTAGATTTTTGGAAAATTCTTCATAATTTTAAATTTTGTAGCTATTTAAGTCTGGCTTGAGGGCTTCATAAAATCATTTCAAATTTTACTATTAATCAATATTTTTCAAAGTTCTCTCTATGTTTTTGGGTGAATCCCTTGTCTTCTTTATGTTGATCATCTGTTGAAACTAGCCGTCAGAATTAATTTAAATTATCTTCGGCATCAGTTGACATTAGAGCTTAAGCATCTTTTCTAGGGTTATATCTCTTCAGTTTCCATGGCTAATGGTCGTGGTCATGGTCGTTGTGGGCAGATTTCGAATGAGGAAATCCTGCACTGTGATCATAGCATTTAGGATGTGATGATTGAGCATTTGTAAAGACATGTTGCAGAGTTAACCTGGCATCTAATGACACAGGATATCGATGATCGTGAGATGAAAGATCACGTTTCCAATTTTAGTTTTGAGAACCCATATCATAATTGTGCTCTATTTTGGGAGTACTGTGGTAGGGAGGAGTGTCATGGGAACCTCAGTTTTGGAGTTGATTTACCAAAATTTCCTGGTACTGTTCAAGGTGAAGGTTTCATTGATTTATTGCATGAGGTTGAATGGATTTACTACTTTGATGAATAAGAGTTTGAGGATAGACTTTCTTCCATAGAGCGAAACTTTATATAAATCTACAATACCTATCCCGATGAAGACATATAAATCTACTACTATAGTGAATGAGGCAACTATTTTTATTGAAAACATAGGAAATTTGGAAAAAGAAAATGGTGGTGAAGTTTTGAAGTTTAAAAATCATGAAACAACTTTTGAGACAATTAACTATGTTGATTCTCTTGAAGTTGAAGATTTTTTTTTTCAAATTCTCATATGCAAAATACTTTTTTTGAATTTGAGAGTTGGGAAAGAAACTTAATTTTGGTGTATAAGATGTTCAATATTATTTTATTTCGAGCTGATCATAGGGATGAGACAACAAAAGGAAAGAAATATTAGTCTAATTGGACATTCAAAAGATCGATACAAGAAAATTTAGAATTCAAGGATGAATTCTTTCCAACCCAGTGAGAATGATGTAAACCCAAATTGATAGGGGATATATGGGTCTAGATTCTATGTTGATTGCATTGAAGTATTACATAAAGAATCTATACAAATATAGAAGGAAAAACTTAATATCTTCTTTCAATTAGGACAATATTAGTTATTTTCCATCAAATCATATATTTATAATTATTTTTGGCTTATTAGTCAATATTGGATTTCAAGTTTTGAAAGTGATTCTGATTTCGGTTTTGATCAAATTTTTGCCTCATTAGTAAATACCATTAGTAGTATTTGTCTATAAAAGCATTGTAAAGACGTGGCAGAACATATGATGAACAAATGATTCAATAGAAAGTTATCTCTGTTGAGCATTTTATCGAGCACTTGATATTTATCTTGGGCAATTATCTCAACATGATATCACAGAGCCATATCATACTCATGTCTCCTTGCAACCTTTAATTTTTTTTTTTTCATGGGGCCTAATGGCCTCAATTGATTCCTCACCCAACTCCACAACATAGAATCCTCCTTCCATTGCCCCTCCTCCCACTCTTTGTTCAGCCAATCATTTCATCACTATAAAGCTCACAAATGACAACTTTCTTCTCTGGAAGGCATAGATGGCACCCTTCCTTAAGGGCCATTAACTCTTTGATTATGTGGATGGCACCTCTCCAATGCCTCCCCCCATGGTTGACAATACTCTTAATCCTGTCTATACTCAGTGGGTCCTACGTGACCAGCTTATACTATTTGCAATTAACTCATCTTTGTCGACTCAAGTGCTAGTCCAAGTTCTTGACTGCAACACTGCACATGATGCTTGGACTACACTACAAACCCTTTTTTCCTATCAATCCTCTACCATTGTAATGCAACCTTAGTATCAACTAGCCACTCTTAAAAAGGGTACTAAGTCCATTATTGACTATTTTCATAGAGTCGAAACCCTGGCTGCCTCCTTAGGGGCAGCTGGGCAACCCCTCTCCTCCTCAGAGTTCTTTGTTTATTTACTGGCTGGACTTGGAACAGATTATGATCCCTTAGTCACATCTCTTACAACTTGGGCAGATCCCCTTTCTCCTTAACAAATATACAGCTTCCTCCTAGCCCATGAATTCCATTTAGTACTCACTCCCTTGCTACTCACAATACCTCAGTGAAGAACCCCACTTCCTTTAGTCCATCATCTCAGGGTAGAGGCTCTCAGCCTTATTGTGGGCGACATGGGGGAGGTAGGCAAAATAATTCAGCCTTCTCCACTCGACCTGATAATAGACCTCATTGTCAAGTGTGCAACAAGCCTGGCCACATTGCATTAGCTTGTTACACAAGTTTGATCATAGCTACCAAGCTGCCCCACGTCCTTCATTATCAACGAATATTACCACCCTTCCACCCAACCCATAGCATATTAATTCTTGGTTTCTCGATGCTGCAGCAACAAATCATTTCACCTCTGATTTTAGCAACCTTAACTTGGATTCTTCTTCATATCAGGGTTCGGATCAAGTCAAGCTATTCTTCACACGGGCTCCACTCAAATGCATACCCCCTTTGGCAAATTTCTTATCTCTCAACTCCTTCAATTACAAAAAATCTGTTATCAGTTCACCAATTCTATCATGATAATTCTATTTATTTTGATTTTCATTCCAAATTTTTTCTTGCGGAGGATTTGCAAACTTGAGGGGTTTTACTTTAGGGCATTGTTGAAAATGACTTGTATGTCTTACTTGCGGATGCCACCACTCCTTTATTAGTTTTAACCTCCCATCAAGCACACATGGGTGAACGCACTTCTTCATATAGATATATATATATATATATATTGTTATGAAACTTATGAATTCATTATGAAATCCACCCATATATATAGGAGTACAAAAGGGACTATGAGCCGTCGTATTTGACGGTTAGCTAAAGGTGGTCATACAATACAATTTCAATTTGGTTTATAACACTCCCCCTTTGGATAACCACATATAAAGAATATGCCTCGTTAAAACCTTGTCAAGGAAAAACCCAGTGGGAAAAAAAAACCAATGATGAAGGAAAAAGAGTACAATATTCATGTATATCGCCAAGTGCTTTAAGATTACCTCATTAAAACCTTGCAAAGGAAAACCCAGTGGGATAAAACCTTAGCGAAGGAAAAAGAGTACAATCAGAACAAGTCTTCAAGACTTTACTCCCCCTAAAAAGTGCATGATAATAAGCCTTCAAGTTTCCGCATTCCAATATTCTACACAATCTTTAATTTCACATTTCTTCTTATGAATTGCAATGATCTCTCTGTGAAAATGTAATATCAGATCGAGTGCAATTTTCAAGATACATCAGTGTTCTAATTGCACTGAGATAAGGTATTTCAGGACCAAAAATTTCTTCATCGTCTTCACAAGGACGAAATGGGTCTTTCTTCACATCAAATGATTGAACAACCATTGAAGTACTTAGTGGATGAGCTTTATCCATGTAAAAGTTCTTCAAAATCGTTTTAATATTAAATTCACTACTCTTCAGGAGTTTTGCTCTTCTGGAGTTCTTGTAAATCACATAGTTAGTGGAGAAGTCATCAATATTAAGTCACCAACCTCCATATTCAACAAAAACGGTGCCACGTTTTTAGACCAGACAAGCACCACAGAGTTTTATAGCTCTTCTGTAGCTGTCAGGCTCCGTAATGCTATGATGCTACATCTCTTATCTCTTGTAGAGAGATGCTTCACAAAGGACGCCGTGAAGCAATAGAGATGCTTTGTCTTTCCTTTCATAATTTTCTCTATAAAAGAAATATTCAGCTCATCTTCATTTGCATCCCATCTTCTTTACTTTTCTGTAATTAGTCTGCATTCTTATTCTGCAATCTCTCTCTGCATTCTTAATCTGCAATGGCCCAGCAATCTTCTCTTAACCAATATATGAGGTATTCTACACCTTCTTCACCAGCTGTTTCTGTTTCTACTGTAGGTGCTATAGTACAATATAATAATGATCTGACTAATAAGTCAGATGTTGAAGCTATCTACGAGCTTGTAAATCTCGGTACCCATTACTCATCAACTATTTTCGCATTTTCTCAGCGACTGCAATCCAAACCTTATGATTTTGACAAACTCAATGAGAAAATTTCTATCTTTCAGTGACTTTTTCAGGAGTCTAACATGAAGATAGAAGCAATAAAACAAGAGAATAGGAAATTAAAATCCTTGCTTAAGTCTTCTTTGAGATTGCCTACTCTTTTAGACAGAAATGCCATGCAAATTTTAGAGGAGCAAGATCATTTAAAGAATGAGGCGAATAGCCTCAAATTTCTGTAATTTTGTTTCGAGATAATAAAATAATATTTCACAAATATTCACATTGTGTTTCTATCTTCTGGTAGATATTCTGTGTGCTCCATTTTATTTCTCATTTAATAATGCACATTTATCTCCCCTTTGAAATCGAAAGGGTTTCTGATTTATATTTCAAATATGTGCAGTTCTTCTGATCTCTTCAGGAGTTCCAACAAGATTTAAATCATCAATTTCAATAATAACAAATCTGGAATCTCTTAATAAAAACACATGGGCGTATTAGATTATTTTCAAATCCTTCTTTCAATAAATATTCGCTAAAACGTTTATACCACATGCGTCCGGATTGTTTTAACCCATATAAAGATATTTGAAGTTTAATAGAATACATATTTCTGGATGTATTTAGATTAGAAGCTTCAGACATTTTATATCCTTCAGAGATTTTCATATATATTTCTAGATGTATTTAGATTAGAAGTTTCAGGCATTTTATATCCTTCAGAGATTTTCATATATATTTTTGGATGTATTCAGATTAGAAGTTTCAGACATTTTATATCCTTCAGGGACTTTCATATATATATATATATGTTATGATCCAATGATCCATATAAATATGCAGTGACCACATCCATTAACTGCATATCCAATCTTTTTGTAACTACCAAACTAATCAAAAATCTGAATGTGATTGCATCCATAACAGGAGAGTATGTTTTCTCATAATCAATCCCTGGTTTCTGTAATTTTCATGAGCTCTTTTGGAGCTTCAATAATATTTAAATCATCTATATAAATTACAATAAAAGATAATATAAATACTGAAAATATATGGAAAATAGCTTGTTCCACATGCATTTAGATTGTATTAGATCATATAAATATTTTTGAGACTTGATAGAATAAGTACTTCAGGACTATATGCTTAATGCATTTCATATCCAGTAATCCATATAAATATGCAGTTAATCATGCATACCCTAACTCTCGGTAACTATCAAACTAATACAAATCTTAATATAATCTTATCAATTTCAAAAGCATATCAATATTATTTCTGCAGGAAATATATTCGTGATTTATAAATCATATTTTTATTTCCTTTATACAAATACACACTGATATTCAATAAGCATCACCTCATAGGTGTTTGGACTTCAAGTCCATATGCATCACATTTTACTAGTGATATCAATTCTGCAGGAATTTGTTTATTTCTATTTTGGCCAATATTTTTACGTCGGTATTCTTTGACGGTTCTGAACTCACTTTCTTTATTACTTCTGGTAATATCAAGTGCCATCTTATATGAAAATACGTTGTCGACAACAGTTTTATTTCTCTCCATAATTTCTCCATTACTCATGACATGCAATATCGAGATCTCGTTATTTTCAGGTACCTGCCCCTCGTCAAGGGAAGACATTTCATGAAAAACCTCTTCAGGAGGTACTCTTCAGGAGTATTATACTCTTCAAGAGTTTTCATTATAAGAGAATTTTGTATAGAGAGTTTGGATGGATCTTATTTCTTGTTTTGTGGGTACGACCTCTTCAGGAGCACCAATTTCTTTTTTTTTGTACTTTTCTCTTTCGAGATGCTTTATTATTTGTATTGATAGGTATCACATGCTTTCAGACGTGTCTTATGTTCATTAGACTGCTAAATTTCTTAACTGTCCTACGGGGACTTCAATGCTCACTGGGATTTTAGCAGCTAGAATATGAGACCTTTTATCTTATTGCATCCACAAATTAATTATCATCTAAACTTCTAGTTCACCTATGATAATCAAGATAATGTCGAATTATTTCATTTTATTTGCTTCTAGCAAATTTTTCTTTCCGCTCATAGTGGGAAGACTTTATAATAAAAGAATCTTCTGGTTCTTTTATAGAAGATTCTTTTATGGACATCCATATAAAAATTATTCGACTTATCATAATTGATTTCAGATGATCAAGATAATCATGAAAAGCATACAAATATTTTGAATCATATTATTTTTTATGCATCATAATATTTGATTCAATAGTTGTATAATATCATCTCAAAGAGAAAGCTGATAATATTTCCAATAAGAGCTTCTGGCCCGAAATCATAGAAGTACTATAAAGATATTCATTACCACGTCCAATCTCTTGGTTTATTTAAAAAACAATTCATCATTCTATTCTGAGAATGATATAAATCCAATACTATTCACTTCAGGGAATGATGTGGAACTAGTAGGACGTGACTAATGATTTCTTAACAAAATCTCATTATTTTGGTTAGCCATTAGAAGACCATATATAAATTTAGAACATATTGTGAACTTTTACACTCGATATTGCTACTTCAGGAGCACATTTGAGGCGTTCATTTTAAACATATATTCTTTAGTGACTTTTCTCTATACACAATTTCAATTATGCAACTTCAGGTGCATTAATCATAATGCGATTTTGTACACGTATTACTCATTTAAACTATCTCATAAAATCAATAGATTTTTTATTATGAGATACTCAATAAAATTATTGATTTAGAATAATCCTTCAGGGATGTTTAATTTTTATTCCAAGATGAATCTTATCATCGGTTTAGAGCAATCCTTCAGGGATACTCAATTTCTATTCTAAAATAAATTTTATCATCAATAATTCATAACAAGTATATAAATAAATAAAACTTGTATATAAATTGAATGAGAATAAACATAAAATGTAATCAAGTAATAATAATGAATATAATCTTTAATACTTACCTTAGAGATTGCAAATAATATATTGAAAAACTTACTTGAAATAGAAGCACTCTCGCTTTCCTGAACAAAGAGTCTCTGTTCTCTCTTTGCGTCAACAACTGCGGCGTCACTGGAAACCAAGCCACCAACAACATGTACTAGAAGTGCTCCAAAGAATCCGTCCCACCTACCTTTTTTTTTTTTCTTTTTCGGTGGTTCCCACACCCACCTACCTTTCACAGCCATCTCGTTTCTCCTTGCTTTCTCGCACTTTCTCCTCCCTTCCTTCCGTAGTTGCAGCAGCTCCTTCTCTCGAGAGGCCTTCCATTGCCGAAATTGTTCAATCGCTTAGAACAATCGCTTTGCCGCTTCATCGCTATCATTATCAAATTCTCCTTCGAGTGTCTCGATGGGTTTGCAACCCAAAGTTATAACTTCGAGGGAAGGCACGTGTCGTATTTTGTAAAAATCTTGTCCTCCTTTGCCAAGTCTCGCTTTGAATGATGAGTACACGCCTTGGATTTCCAATTTTTGCAGTTACCGACAAACTGGAGTCCATCTGGAACCATCTTAAGATTGTAGCAAAATACAATCTTCAAATGGCAGAGCTTGGGCATAGATCTATCACTGGTCCAGGCAAAGTCCTAGCTTTGCCAGAACTAGATTGGATGGAGCTTGGTTGGGTCTTCCGAAGTTTTTCGAGGCCGCTATCCGGCCGTGGACCGGCGACGGTGTTGTCCCACAGCTGGTCTAGGATACCCACAGATCTCCTCGGTCCGATAGCTTCCTGCCGACGATCCCGCGTCCTCCGACTTCGTCTTCTTCGAGTAGTTCCGCAGTGGCTCATGAGCAGCCACTGATGAGGTCCCACCGAAGTTCAAGTGGGTGCCGATCTTAGATCTCGAATACCCGTCACCCTCACTCGCCAGTTATTCTTCTTCCGACGAGCTGGTGGTGCTGTAACTCCCCAGCGTGCCTCTCCGCATAGCTTCGGTTCCAACTGGTGTTATGCAAGTACTTTGAGAAGGCTTTAGTTGTTGGGAGCTGCAACTTACAGGAGATGGAGATCAACGGTTTCACAGCACCGGCTTTGACCTCTGTTTTTAATCTCCAAAACAGAGCTTTTACCACCGCAAACCACAGGAAGATGGAGTTCTTCGGCAGAGATCTTGGATCCATGATCCGGATCTGCTTTGGCATCTTCCCGTTCATCATATACCCCATCGTCTTTCTGATCTTTGACTCAGTAGGAGAAGAGTTTGTGGATGTTATGGTTTGGTTCTAATCTGTCGTCTGAGAGAAAGAAAGATAAGAGAGAGAGAGGATGAGGTAGAGAAAGAAAAATAAAACGATTCGTGCTGATAACGTGTTATGAAACTCATGAATTCATTATGAAATCCACCCATATATATAGGAGTACAAAAGAGACTATGAGCCGTCGTATTTGACGGCTAGCTAAAGGTGGTCATACAATACAATTTCAATTTGGTTTATAACATATATATATATATATATATAACATATATGTGTAGCAAGCAGTTCCACCCTGAAGCACCCTTATGTGAAGTTCGGCAGCCTCCATGAAGACGCGTGTCGCTGCATGGTGAAACCATCACCTAGCCTCCACATCTTAGCCATCAACCACTGTTGAATATGCCCCACGCCACCCTCTCTCCCTCACAAGGCCCTGTTCTCGGTCACAACAACATCTAGTCCATAGATGGATTCCTTTCTGCCTCCCAGTCTCCTTTCACCCCTCAGGCTTAAACGGTCATGCCTCACTGTCCCTTGAGTGAGAATCACTCGACCTCAACCGAGACAGAGAGCCCTTCACTCCTGTTATCCTGCACTAGAGCTGCTCGGCATCTGCTATGCACCATGCTGCCACACGTCCTCTCCTCAGAGGATGAACTGCACCACGAGCCACAAGTTAACCAGTGTAAACTTCACCTGGTTCTAACGCCACAGTCCTAGACCAAAAAGATAAAGCCACTACCCAGCCGCTTATGTGCAACTTCAAAATAATGGCATGAAGAAAACAGAGCACAGCAACAACAAAGCATGACAGACTACAGTCCTTCATGGTAACACCCTCACGGCCTTCCCTCAGCCATAAATGACGCCAAACCCTAGTCATGTCCAGCCACCCTCACCCAACACCAAACGAAAATTGTATCATCACAAATCAAGCATCCCACTGAGCGTTGCACCTTGATGTCACCTCCATGCTCCATTGTCGACCTCGGCCAACCATTACCCATCACCAATTTTGCACTGGCCAACCCCTACAGCTCGGTTGTGCTCCTGCCCATGCCATTTTCCCTCTTTGTTAACATACCCTTCCCACCGTATGTAAGTTTCTCTCTCTTTTCCTCCCTCACTCTCAAGTAAATTAGTTGTTTCCTCATTACAAGCCATGCATATTGATATGGTCATGGGCTTGCAAATAGGTTCATATATTTGAAATTGGGCCATGCATATTGACAAGGGCCATGGGCTCGCATATAGGTTTTATGGGTTATATGCATATTAGGTGCAATTTTAATAGGGCTTAGGTTCACACCTATGCTTTATGAGTTTAACAAAGAGTATCAATTTTTGAGAATTTGCCCATGATAGGTTAGACCAATTTTGGGATTTAGGGAATATAGATTTTCAATATCTTAGGTGGTACTTGTTAAATGGAAGATTTATACAACTTATGTGATTTTATATAGGTGAAAATTTATACTCCCTTGACACTGCTGTGAAAAAATTCAAAAAAGTTAAAAAGTCAAGCTAAGTGGGATTCATATGCTAGATTTTGCATAAAATGATGGACTGAGGTTGATTTCATAAAAATGTGCATGATATGTCTTCAAAGGAAATGTGAAACAATCTCAGTCATGTATTCTGCATTACTCATGAAACTTTGTATAAGAAGAAAGTATTCCCTATTATGATTGGTGTAGACATGAGCTTATTTTTAACATTTTGAGTTTGAACTGTGCAAAAAGAGCAAATATAAGATTTTAAAAATTTTGCGTTAATTAAGTGAAGATGCTTTGAATCTATTTTAGATATTGTGAAGATGATATTAATTCATTCAGTATTTTGTTTGATATGATGTAGCATCTCAAAACCTTAGGCATTACTTTTTTATTATGTATCTGATTTTGTTCTGGTTCTGACATTCTACTTCTAATCAGTTTCATTAAGGCCTTGCCACGAGTAATAATAGTGGTATACGACCCTGCCACTGGTAATAGTAGTGGTATATAGCCCTTCCACGGATAATAATAATGGTATACGGCTCTTCTATGAGTACTGATAGTTGTATATGACTTTACCATGAGTAATAATAATGGTATACAACCTTGCCACTGGTGATAGTAGTGGTCTCTATATGAGTGCATACCATTTTGGTGATAGAGTGATTTATGTTCTACTTGGCTATCCCTAAATGCACAACCCTACCACGAGGGTTAAATATGGCATCTATTCTGATATGATGCTCTGATATGATGATGCTCAGTTATGTCATGCCAAACGATACTTTTGAATAAGAATATTTCTAAACTTCACTTAGTTATGTTTGATAAAATGATATAATTCTGCATTCTAAAACTAAAAATATTTTGTTATGCATTTTGAACTCTGTAAATGTTCATGTTTACATACTTGTCTATGCTATTTACTTACTGAGTTGTTGATAACTCACCCCTTATCTCCACAAACTTTTTCAAAAAATTTTGATGGCCCAGATGGAAATCCATAGTAAGAATCATGAGCAAGATTAGATGATTGTAAAGAAATAAGTGCCAAAATGGTACAAGTAATTATTAGAGAGTCATACGCAATAGATTTATTACTTTATGTTGATTTGAGTATTTTGAGACATGGATAGTTTTGAGTTTTTATGGAGATTTTAATTTGTTATGTTGAGAGTTTTCTTTGGTGTCCTTATGTAGGAACATTATATTAGGTTTGAATAAATGAATTTATTATTATTTTTTTTTTTTGGAGAATTTGGAGTATATATAATTGTGTTATAGGAGATGGTTGTAGGCGACATGAGCTAACTCCCTGGACCTACGGGACCGGGGCATTTCTTGTATATTGGCATATTCATATGACAACTTGTGTAAAATTGTATTGTAATAGTCTTAAGTGGGATAAAATGAAAATAGATTAAAGTTAGTTTAACATGGCTCGAGTGAAGCTCAAACAAAGAGTTCGCTCCACAATGCACTTGAGCAAAACCTAGATAAAGAATTCACTCAACGCTCACTCCACAGTGCTCAAGCAGTAACCCAGACTAAGAATTCTTTTAACACCCTCCCGAGCCATGAGAGACTCTTGGATATAACGCATGCTTGACACTATGCTGGAGCAAATGTTCAAAAATATGATTTTGACTAGTGTTTCAGCACCATCTTCCATTGTGGCTATAAAAGGAGACTTCAGCTCAGTTCCAAGGGGTGGAGATACAGAGCAGAAATATAGTGCTTTGTAAGAACATTGGAGAGAAATACCATTCCATATCCAAAGCTCATTCTCTCTTGGAAAATATATCTCCAGCTTACTACACTTAACATTCAAACACTATTGGGTCCATTGGTGTGGACGTGTTCATTGGTCGGAAGGGATTCCGGAGCTATCGTTAAAGCAGAGATTGAGAGGTTCTCGTGGTGAAGCTATAACAAGGCTGGAGTTTCGGAGCTGCATGGGTGCAGAGATTGAGTGAATCACTTGTAGTGTTGCAAGTCAGAATTAGCTACTACAAGCATTTTGTGAGTGTTTCTAAATTAGTTGTAACAAACGAAATTTTTATAGTAGATTTTAGGTGGTGACTTATACCTGGAGTGATTTTAAATTTTGAAGACGTTCTTCAAATGAGTTTCCACTTCGTGATCAAATTGCTATGTTAATTATTTTTTATGTGAATTGTTTCATTGATTGCCTGCTTGTTTGACAACATTTTTAAATAGCACAGCAAAACTGAATTACATCTATTCACCCCCTTCTAGGTGTTGTGTTGGGTTAGAATCATTGATTTTTCAATTGGTGTCAAAGTGGATTCACTCTACTAGGATTTAGTTCCTAAGTGTGATCCTGCATTAGTGGTTAGAATGGATAAGTCGCAATCACTCTCATCACCACCATATTTTGATGGTAGCAACTATGCCTATTGGAAAGTTCAAATGAGAGCTTTTTTGAAATCTATAAATGAATGAGTATCGTTAACTATGGCAAGAGGATGGAGATAGCTTGTTATAATCATTGATGGAGTTGAAATACCCAAAAGGGTTGAAATACCGTGTCCCCAAAGGAGTTCAAGCGAATCTCCATGTGTGAAACTAAAAATTACCCATGAAGGTACTAGGGCTATAAAGAATTCCAAACTCCAATTGTTAACCACCAACTTTGAAGAACTTAGAATGAAAGAGGATGAAACCTTTGATGAGTTCTATGCCAAATTGAATAACATTGTCAATTCAAGCTTAAATCTAGGTGACAAAGTTCCTGACAAAAGAATTGTTAGAAAAGTCCTCAGATCTCTACTTGAGAGATTCGTCCTAAAGGTTGTACGATAGAAGAGAGTAAAGACTTGGACAACATGAGAATTGAAGAATTTGTGGGTTCTCTACAAACCTATGAATATACTCTTCTACAGTCTAAGAAAAACAAGTTCATTACTTTCAACAAAGTTAGAGAAAAGTCAGATGAATCATCTAATGAATATAGCATGAGTGATAAGGAAATAGCCTTCTATGCTAGAAAATTCAGGAAATTGTTCACATCTAGAAACGAAAAGAATCAGGGAAAGAACAAGAAAATTAGTGAAAAATTCAAAGGAAATTCTAGTTCAGCAAACAGGAAAAGGAATCCTAAGAAAGACACTAGAGTTACCAAGGACAATGTATCATCAAACATTCAATGTTATGAGTGTCATGGTTTTGGACACATTCATATTGAGTGTACTAAATATAAAAAGGCAAAAGGAAAAGTAATGACTACTTCATTGAGTGATAATGAGTTTGAGTCAAGTGACTCATATGAGAATTCTTTCTTCAGAGGAAAATCTTAATTACATTGGATTCCTCTACCATGGATGAGGATAATCAATAAAAGAAAAAAAAAATTATGAACCCGCATCCCCGGTTGATTTCTCCAGCACTTCTAGTGATCGCTGCTTCTGTTGACTAGACGGTTTCTTTAACCGTGCCATGGCAGCATTGTAATTTGAATTTGTAATGGGTCGTTGACTGGATGTACTTGACAATTAAGCTCAAATGTTTTGGGTGAAGTACAAAATCAAGATTTTCATATTTTTATAAATTGAAATCACTGTTTTTAATTTTCATAATATTGATATTTGAATTTAAAGAAATTTGTAATTAGATACTTTCATTAATCTGATATTATAAAGCTAATGGTAGGACACATGTCAATCTTTGATTAAATGACATATGGCATTAGAATGTCACTTTAATTATCATCAATATGCCACGAGGCAATCCAACCATTAGAAACCTAACAGAGATTAATAGAGAGCATTTTTAAAAAAAGTTTAGGTATCAATGTTGTGAGAGTTAAAATGATGGTCTTGATTTTTTATGCATGAAAACTGAGATACTGATTTTGCAATTAATCCAAATGTTTCTTAGTAATGGGTTTCTGAGTTTAGATGTGTCGGATGTTTACATAACAAATTTAAATAAAAATGTGGATCCTAGAGTTTGGTTTGTAATTAGTGTGGAACGTGGAGCTTTGGTTTAAACTATCCAGTTGTTTTTTTATTGGATATTGGATAATTGTTTGTTGGTCTTATGTTTGGCACCGAAGTAGGAAAGATGCACTTCACCAACATATCCGCCCTTCATGCAAACCGTATAATTCACCCTTCACCAATGGGGCTTCTTTTGCTATTCCCAACAGAAGCAACGCACTTTATATAAATACACGTACACACACACACACATATATATATTTTTTAAATATTTTGTTTTTCTTTAAATTTTAAGTAGAAGCAACACATTAAAAAATGACTTACGCAAGCCCACAATCAGATAACTTAAAAAGTACTCAGTTTTGGATCTATTAAGCATTTTGCATTAAACAATAAACAAGCTAGATCAAAACTTCATGACTAACTTATCAAAAGAGAAGATGACGACACTAGTTTTATTAATGTACTCTCGCTTATAGTGGAAGAATACGTTTTACAAGTGAGCTTGGTTGGTTGGTTACAAAGAGTCTCAAAGCCAAACTCATAAAAATCTAAAGCATACGATTAAGGCCTTGTTTGGAAGTTAATTTTAATTTGAGTTTAACGTCCAAAAGAGTTTTAACTTCCAAATTAATACTCAACTCTCAAATTATTAAACTTATCTCAACTCAAAACCTCTTTACACGTGAAGTCTACAACATTTTTTAATTCAACACTTCTTTACACGCAGGACGTACAACCTTTTTCAATTTCCTATAAATACATTTAAACTCATTTTAATATCTAAATACATCTAAACTCATCTTAAGTAGACCCTACAAAACTTATTCTACAATCTCAATTCACTACAATTTATAAAAAATTCAACTTATTCTAACTCAACTCAATGTCCAAATGGAGCTTAAATGCATGAAGCGATAACTTTTTTAAAAGATAGAAGAATAATAATTGAAAAGCACATGGTTTCCAGCTCATTTACATCAGCTAACATGCAACCTAGGTTGGAAAAATTCCTTTGCTTCATAATTTATCAACAAATTTTCAAACTCTTTTTAATGCCGTCAATGCCTACGTAAGATGGCCATAATTTATCAACAAAAATACTTATAGATCGTACTACTACGATCAACGGCTACAAGAGAGAGAACAAACACCGGCATTGAAAAAAAAAAAAAAAAAAAAAGACAAAACTATCTCCCAGAAAAAAAAAAAAAAAAAAAAAAAAAAAAAAAAAAAAAAAAACAAGACAAAGCAAATTTAAAATAGCAAATGCCTGAGGAAATCAGCTTAGAAAATGAGAATCAGAGAGAGTATTTCCAACAACACTGAATGAACTCACCAACTACATTTTTAAAGTTTCAAATCTCTAATAACTTTAATTAAGTTATTTAAAGTTGTAGAAGGCAAGAGCAAAGTAACTGACTGCTAAATTCATAGTGCGTTCACATTGAGCATATAATAAAGTTTTTTAATAACAAACTTAATAAATATACTCTAAAAACTGCAATTGATATTTCCATTTAATATACCATGTGCTGAAAATCTTACATCAAAATTAAAGCAACAAGTAACGTCAAATGTCTTGAAAACATGCTTGCCCACAAAACTGTGATCAGAAACTTTCAGACAAGACTCCAAGGATCATATATGTTGATCACTAACACCAACAGCCAACAGGGCTTAAGTCCATATATGGATGTGTGGGGAGAAAAGTTCCACTAGAATAACAACCGTTTGTGAAAATATACAAACAAAGATGTTACCTTTGCAAGCTGAGATTCTTCCAGTTTCGGATACTCCTGTTCCATTCATGCAGAAAGACATTCTGTAAATCAGATGCCCATAGGTTTCATGACCAAAATTTTGGTGCAGCTGCCTCGTGACCTTTGACGAAGAATCTGGAACCGATCAGCTTGCGGTTTCTATTTCTGGCCGAAAAGTGGATCCGGAGAGAGGAGAGGACCAGAAGAATTCTTTCATTATTTCTAACAAATCCCGATGACACATTCTGTAAATCAGATGCCCAGAAGTTTTAAGACCAACATTTCAGTTCACGCCACCAGAGCCCACACCTGCTGCCTCGTAACTTTTGACGAACAATCTGGCATCGATCAGCTTGATTGTTTGGTTGGAGTAAGAAAATTGTGCAGATGAAATAACCAAGGCACAAAAATATTACCTTAAAGAGAAACCTTCTGCGTCAGCATTTGGTGCGAGTCGCAGCGACAGCTTCACGTCCGCAGATTCACATTTAATCTCATGCCATACGATAATCACATGCAGACCAGCATTATCTGGAAACCATCATTACATTGTTAAATCGTCATCATTCATGTAGCAATTATGTACCATAATTTTAAAATTTGAAACAAAATAATAAGGTATGGGAGTCGTTAAAATCTAGCGCGCCTGCGCAGCAGTCTCTTTTCTTCAGAGTAGTTGATCAAATGTCAGGACCCAGGTCAGTTAATCTCTATGCCAGTTCAAAGGAGAAGAGAAAGAAAAACACTTGGAGCCATAACTGCAGAGCAACAAAAGAAAGTGAAGGGCAGCCCAAATTAAGCTTTTAAGTCCAAAATCAAAGTGGTTTGGTCTCAATTAAGGTAATTTTGTAACAATGAACATCTACCGGGTGCTAGCCAAATTAAGGTAAACTATCTCAGCTCAATCCGCTCAAGAGTGGCCTAAGTCATATTTGGGGCTATATTATAAAAGTACTAGCTAACGATATGATTGGAATCCCATTACCTGGTTGCTAAGAAGGCAGCGAAACAGCAAAGAAAGTTGAAGATTGCACCTTTTAATTACCACCCAAATTTAAGCTCTAAATCCAAATCTTCCTTCTGGATTCTCGTCGTCATTCCCTAACTCCGAAATTCTGATGCCCGTGGTTGAGGCATGCTTCTTTTGTTGAGGTACCAAATGGATTCCAGGTTGCGCAATCATATTCATCACGTACGATGCCTCTTAACAAGGTGATAATCATCATTTAAATCTACCCATTTTTCAACTTCTTCGCTGGATGCATCAAAATGGGCACCAGCATCTTCGTGGAGCCAACCTGCATGATCTCTTACGTTCCCTTCATGCTTCTTTACCAAATGGACCCCAACACTTTTAAACACCACGAGCTCTGAATCACATTCAAATCTAAACCTTGAAATGTCCCCTTCAATGTGAGGCATCACAGAGCATCCCATCCATACATGGTCAGAGTCCGTCCAATCAAATGTTATATGTTGAGTACATAAGACATGCCAAAGCCATCCATCATGGATTCTAACACAAATTTCAGTCTCCTCCATTCCTGGTTTAATGATCCTAAATCCAATAACAACACATAAAATAATTTCTTCTATGTCATCACAATAGTGCGGCCCATTAATATCATCTATTTCACACGAATTACTATTATCGGCCTCCCTCCGATAGCTGAACCAGCTTGGAATCCCCTTTCCTGAAAATATAATGCCCATGATTCTAGCTTCAAGGTGGTCTTCCCGATTTTGTTCCTTAGAATCTCTCTGTTATAACAATATAAAAACATTATCAGCAAGACAAGTAATAAACCAAGGTCGCACACAAACACGTTGAAAAAGAGAGGAAAATATACATACCTCTTCCCATGACGGAAGCATCATATTCACAAGAAGTTTAAGGCATCCATGCAAGTCAATCTTTAGGCCACTTGAATTCCTTCCATTGTTATTAAAAAATATTTTAGATAGTTCTGCAAAACTTTTCAATGACGTGCATCCCCGAGCTTCTACTTTTGCTATACTCAATGGAAGAGGTAAAATTTCTGCAAGTTGCTTGCAATTGTTCAAGCAAAGGTTTTTCAACCCTGCAAATCTGACGCCTTGAGGAAAGAAAACAATATCACTCCCACTTAGATCTAACTCAACCAGAGTGGGAAAGTAGTTAGCATCCGTGAAGAAATTTGATTCTGATAGGCAACAGAATTGAAGACTTAAAGCTAGTGGTGCCCAATTCGCGCTTGAGGAGGAACCATCATTAAAAATGCTTGAATTTATCGAAGTCAATTCTGCACTTGATTCAATTTCATATTGGCCTTTACACACAACAGATGCCGTGCTTTGTGTACCATCCTCCTCCACCTCTCTAATGTTTATTGCTTGTGAACAACGGTCGAGTTTGAGAGAACATAGACGGTGCAACTGATGAATGCTAGATGGGAGATGCACAAGGTCTTTGCAGTCTCTTGCAGATAAACGTTCAAGTTTAGTGAGCTTTCCAATTGATGTTGGTAGCTCTTTTATTCCAGTACCATTTAGATCAAAGGATTGAAGTTCAGTGAGCTTCTCAATTGATGAAGGCAGCTCTGTTATGCTAGTGCCGCGAAGACATATATGATATAAAAATTTCATTTCACACAAAATCTCGGGAAAGTCTTGAAGACTCGAGCAATCATAAAGTTGAAGCAAACATAGAGATCTCAACTTGAAACTTTCAGGAAAAATCCTAAGCTTGGAGCATCCATTAACAAGAAAATCCGAAAGCTTATCAAGGAATCCAACGGAACAATGAACCTCAACTAAATTCTCACAATATTGGAGATGCACCTTCTTTAAATTTGCGCTACTCGAAAGATCGGGTATTTTTGTCAAGAATTTAGAAAAAGATAAGTCCATTTCTCTCAAGTTCTGTCCAAATAAAATAAAATAAATCTATTCAATGAAGTAGTTTCTTTCATAGTTTTAAAGAAATAAATATTTAAAATAATAATTGTACCTTGAGTTTTAGGCCATCCAACTTCTTGATGAGGCTATGTCGCATTCGAAATATACAGAGATTATTTCCATTAAAATTAGATGGCAAAGATGACGACGAATATTTACTCCAACGAAGCATTCTTAACTCATTAGAGAGATATTTCGGTACTCCAGAGATTTGTGCGTTATGATTTATAAACAGTCGAAGATTCTTCATGTTCATAAATGCCTTGGAACGCAGGCGTATCTCGTCATGGCCTCCAGGAAAGTCTAACGAAATCCCTTCAATGTTGTTTGTTCCCTAGAAAGAAAAGGCACACCGCACAAATTATGAAAACACAAATCAAATCATAAAGTTCTTCCTTTATTACCGCAGGCTAAAATCACGAAAACACAGAGAAACCAAAACAAATTAAACATAAATTAATGAAATGGAAAACTTAATAAATTAGTTTTCAAAAAATCAAATCAATTAACATTATAAAATAAAAATAGAAAAATACTATTAAAAAAAAAAAAGAAACCTTAATATTAGAAAATTATAAGAATAAGGAAAAAGCTAATAATGTCAGGAAAAAAAAATAAAAATTAATGTCGCCCTTGTGTGTTGCGGCTACAAGGCCACCACACTGGTGGCTCTGGACTGCCACAACTACGGGCCGGCGGTGGCCCCTTCTTAATTTAAGTTTTTTTTTTTTCCCTATTTTTCTATTTTATTTATCTAAATTAACTTTAACAGTAAACTACAGAAAGTTTAACGGAAGCATGTATATAAAAAAGGTTATGATATACATACAGCGCCTCTTTTCAAATCCATGTTGCAATCAACTAAAGCAAACATGCCACTTTAACGAAAATAAAATTTCATTTTACAAAACTGTTCTTAATTTAATATGAAATTATAAAAGAGTTGTATATTAATCATTTTCCATATAGAAAACTACTAAAACTTTAAACAACAGTGTTGAGATGCGTGGAGTCATATTTAGGGTATAAAAGAAAATATAATATGATATACTTCACCATTTTTAACTTCATCATTTTTCTGGGAGGTTTCACTTGTGAAAATAACCAAATATAAAATTAAAGGGATTTTGTTAGTGTGATATTCTTACCGTATTTTCTTCTAATACATGGCGAACATCTTCATGAAACCACAATCTACTACGTTCGCCAGGTTTGCCAGGTGATTCCCGTCGAACAATTTCTTTACCCATTTTTTGCAATAAGTCATGCATCACCACATATCTGTCAAAACTGATGAGACTCTTATCTTTAAGCCTTGCAATGCCCAAAGATGCTGAAAAATGACAAGTGTCTAGTATTTCCATGACATATTCAACTGACTCCCCATTGAAGAAACATGCAATGTCAAGGAAAATATCCTTTTCATTATCATCTAGCCCGTCATAGCTTATTTTAAAAATTTCATAAATATCCTTGTGAGGACTTCTTTCATACTTTTTAAATGCACTTTCCCATTCTTGTATACTTCTATCATACAAAGCTGAACCAAGCACTACAAGAACTAGTGGAAGGCCCTTAGCATAATCTATTATACGTTTTGTGAGTTCTACATAACTTTCAACTGGCCTGTCTCTTTTAAATGCATGCCAACTAAATAGCTGAATAGCTTGGTTGTCGTCCAATCCCTGCACTTCGTACGTTGAATCAACTTGATTACCAGAAGTTAATAGACGTTGATCTCTTGTTGTTATTACTATTCTACTTCCTGGACCGAACATATTTTTATCACCAACTAATCCTTGTAATTGGTGCGACTCATTCACATCATCAAGAATTAGAAGTATCCTTTTAGAGCAAAGCCTATGCTTTATATTATTAGTACCTCCAACACAGCCAATATTAAAACTTCCAAAAGTTTGGAGCAGCGTACCAAGAAGTCTTTCTTGCAGTTTGACCAGACCGTTCACTTGACAAGAAATCTCCCTAACATTTTCTAGAAAACATCTAGCTTCAAATTGGTTTCCAATTGAATTAAAGACTGCTTTGGCGATAGTTGTTTTACCGACTCCACCAATTCCATAAATCCCTATCATGAGAGTAATGTCATTCCTTCCAATTCCTAAACAAGTATTCAAGTCTTTTAGACGAGACTCTAGTCCAATTGGATATTCAGCAATGTCTAACTTGTATGTAGATTTAACTATTTGTGAGTCCACCCGTTGAATGATTTTATGCATAAATTCATATTCATTCCTGCCAATACAAGGAAAAAGAACATTCAATGAGTCACATTTTTCACATAAAAAGATATAGAGTTTCATTGTATATAAGTTAGTGTTTCAACACATCAATTATAGTGTCACCCATTACAACTACGAAAAAGTTAAAAAAAAAACAGAGACTAATATATAAATTATTATAACAGCTGGTGTAGAAGATCTTCCACAAGGTCTAGTTACAAGATTTTTTTTTTTTTTTTTTAGATTTGCTTACTCAATACCAATAAATTAGTATGAAACGAATAAAAATGAAACAAAAAGACACCATTGGGCCACTAGGGAAAAACAAGTTTCACTACAATTTGCAACTCTAAGGCTATGTTTGGATAGTGGAGTGATTTCATATTTTATCAATATTTTTTTTATTACTTTTCATTGCTATTAATTACTATTCAATATTTTATTATTATTTTTCACTATTTTTAACTACTATTTACCAATATTCAATATTTCATCATATCATTTGAGATCCTCACTATCCAAATGTAACCTAAATTACAATGTCATCTTTTCATTTCCCCTTACAGGTCTCATCTTTTCATTTTTTTTCTCCCCTTCACGAGTCTTCGCTTACCAACCTTGTCTTTGGCTTTTGCCGACAGTCCTCGTCAGCTCTAACTACTTTTCCACTCACCTCTCACCTCACCACTTTCTTTTTCCTCTTCTTTTACAAGTCACTCAGCACACACTCAAAGCAACCACACAACATAAAGCGCAAAAAGCTAAAATGACAGACTAGTATATTGAAAAGATGGAACCAAAACGCACAGCATTGGCTCCCCGCTTAAACGAACAGCTTCAATACACTCTTTAAAACTCAGCGTCCCATTTATTCCTTCAAACGGCGTCATCACTCTCCAAGCTCCAAACGGCACCATAACGAGATTCAACTTCTTCTTCACTTCAATCCTTCAACAGACCATTGCAACAGCTTCACTTCATCCCCTAACCCAACTCACCCAGTTAGGTTCCTAACATTCTCCCCCCCTTAAAGCACCTTGCCCACAAGGTGTCGTTATGCTCCAATACTGCCTTTGTAGCTGAGACAAGTTTCTTGAGCTGACCATAACATATTCATCGATGGCAGCATATCAAAATAAATCTTGAATTTTGAAAAGCATATATGCCTCTCCTTCATGCTCCACCACAATAACATTGTCTCAAAAGAGATGCCATCAATCTTTTCTAATATTTGAAGCATGTCAGATGTGTACACTAGCTCCTTGTTTGGAGATTTAGATCAAACACAACCCGTCTAAGATGATTTCATACCGCCAAAGTTTCTTGTATCTCCAAACGTCTTATGAAACACTTTAGTATTTCACTTCATCTCATAGTTTCTTTAGACTGTTCATTGTTGAACAAGTCACAAAGACCGAGCCGCTCATGTTCCCTACCCACCAATCAATCAGCATCTCCCAGTACTGACCTTGTCTTCTCCTTTTCTTTTTCTTTTTTTAATTTATTTAATGTCTGTTATTTCCCAACTTTTTTCGTTTTCTAGAACCTATATTATGGGTGGGTAGTAGGATCTAACCTATCCGGTCTTAGGATAAAATTTTGGGCTGAATTGATATTTATCGATTTTATATTTTTTAAAATTAATTACATATCCATTATTCTTCTAAATTAATACTCTAATTTTATCAGTTTGGTCTAATTTTTTTATTTTAATGTATTATATAATATAGTATATTATAATATATAATGATATGGTATTAGTATAACTATTAATATACACTATATGATATTAGTATAACTATTAATATAATAAATAAAATGATATAAGATTTTAAAATTTATTATTATATTAATTAGTAATTTATCATATAATACAAAACTATTTTATATATAATTATATATTATATATCAAAATTATATACAATAGAAAAAATTAAAATATATATATGAAAAAGTCTGGTTCGATCTGGTTTTAAAAAAAGAAAAATTCAAACTTGACCAATTTTAACCGGTTTTAATAAAAATAAAACCAGTACCAGACTGAACCAAACTCGAGAATGGACCAAACCTATCGGTTTGGTTCGATCCGGTCTAGTTTACCACCTGTTCACCCCTTTTTTAACCCCTAGCGGGTAGTTTGATCTTCTTTTCTTTTTAGAGAATTGGTAGTTGAAGTTGTGAATGTGCAAGTGTCGTACAAACATTTTAAAAAAAGTAAATAAATACAGAATTCGTATGAAAAAAGAGTTTTGCTACATATAGTTACTTTTGCTTACTTCTTGTGTATTCCACTGAAATAATTGGCCAAAACAATTATTTTATATTAAAAAAAGTAACACAGCTAATCATATTAGTAGAGTGCATAAAAGAGTACGCAAAAGTAATTGCATAAAGAGTTTTTTATAAAAAAATTAACTTTTTAATAATGGATTTTACTTTTTTTTTAAACGACTGTACGACATTTGCGTACTATACAGCTATACAGATAATGATTTTATTTAGAATTGTGTAATTTTTATCCATAATTGATCATTTTGGGAAATTTCAAATTAAATAAGTTGGAGAAAATATAAACTTACGAGTTTTCTAAACTATAATTAATAATTAGAATGGTGTATTTTATACTGATAAAAAAATAATAACTGAACAATTTTTCAAACTTATTTAATGCCGTAAATGCGTATGTAAGGTTCGGAAGAATTTGTTTTTCGGGTCGGAAGGGGACTTTTCGGACCAGTGACAGTAATTGGCATTTCTCCAGGATTGGTTGAACCTAAGGGCAAAAAGATATTACCTTTAACTGAAAACCTTTCTTCTCAAATCTGCCAATGATCTCAACTTGAATTAATCAAAAATAGTTAATCATTAATGGGGATTGTTATGTTCACATATGTTTGAGATCATAGCTAATTGTATCGTGAAGACTGATGTGCATGTGTTTATCATTTTTCAATATATTGGTATAAGGTGGACAAAGCCCAATAAAGTCCACCATGGTTATAAGGCCCCTGTCCCTTTAATATTAAACGAGAAAGACAATAACGAAAATAAGTATAGATGTGTGCATTCATAAAGTAGCAAGGAAAGGAAAAACAGAACGACAAAACCAGCACTGTTCATGTCCTGCGACATCCTTTGGTATCTGAAGGTATTGGAGCCTTAAGAGTACTGGACATTGGGCTAATTTAATATCGTATACATGCACAGGAACTAATATTCCCTTTTACACTGCCCACTTATGTTTCTTCATTTTCCACTTGGCTTCTTCCTTTCTCCATCTACTATTGGACTTAGCTGGACGAGCTGATCATCACCATTATTGCTTGGATAGTTGCTACCTGTGCGTTCATCACAAAAAATATCTAGGAAGCATTTGAGGGTCGTAAAAAATCCCAAAACTAAAGTCATAAAAAAATAAAGCGTAAAGCTCATAAAATCCTACATCGCAGTAGTTGGTTTGTAATCTAAAATTTTTTTTATATGTATCAAGTTAAAAATGTAATTTTTATTTGATGAATGAATAAAATTTGCTTCCCATAAAAAAATAAATAAAAAGTCTAAAGCCTAATTGAAGGGGATAAAATATCCCACGTCTAAGACAGGCTCAACCCACCAGAAAGAGAGAGCAAAGGAGGACAATGAGGGCACAATGAGAATGAGTATGTCAAAAGAAAGGCAAGGAAATGATAAGAGAGAAATGAAAAAAAAACAAAACAAAAAAGAAAAGAAGATGTTAGACTAGCAAAAGGCGGTCAATCCTTATCACTCTCTATAAGCACATAGAAAGAGTAGTAGGATAAAAGAAAACAGTCAAATGATTTCTAGGGGAGCTTCGAATTCTTTTTCAACCTCTTAAAAGGGACTCCAGTGAGAACATATTTTTCAATAGATATATTCAAGATCTCCATTATAGGGTGAGAATGAGAGATGACGAGAAACTGTAAATAAACTTATTATATTTAAATAATTTTTTAATTTTATAATATTTTTATTTAATTTTTTCTCTAATATTTTTTAAAATCTAATAAAATATTTTAATTTAAATAATTTTATTACTATTTACAAATATTCCATTATAAGGCCTCGTTTGGAGATTTAGATCAAACACAACCCATTTAAGATGATTTCATACGGCCAAAGTTTCTTGTATCTCCAAACGTCTTATGAAACACTTTATTTCACTTCATCTCATAGTTTCTTTAAACTGTTCATTGTTGAACAAGTCACAAAGACCGAGCCGCTCATGTTCCCTACCCACCAATCAATCAGCATCTCCCAGTACTGACCTTGTCTTCTCTTTTCTTTTTCTTTTTTTAATTTATTTAATATCTCTTATTTCCCAACTTTTTTCGTTTTCTAGTACCTATATTATGGGTGGGTAGTAGGATCTAACCTATCCGGTCTCATTTAGGATAAAATTTAGGTCTGAATTGATATTTATCGATTTTATATTTTTTAAAATAAATTAAATATCCGTTATTCTTTTAAATTAATATTTTAATTTTATCAGTTTGGTCTAATTTTTTTATTTTAATATACTATATAATATAGTATATTATAATATATAATACTATAGTGATATATTATAATATATTATAATATATAATGACATGGTATTAGTATAACTATTAATATACACTATATGATATTAGTATAACTATTAATACAATAAATAAAATGATATAAGATTTTAAAATTTAATATTATATTAATTAGTAATGTATCACATAATACAAAATTATTTTATATATTATATATAAAAATTATATACAATAAAAAAAATTAAAATATATATATGAAAAAGTGGTTCGGTCCGGTTTTAAAAAAAGAAAAATCCAAACTTGACCGATTTTAACCGATTTTGATAAAAATAAAACCAGTACAAGACTGAACCAAACTTGAGACTGGACCAAACCCATCGGTTTGGTTCGGTCCGGTCTAGTTTACCACCTGTTCACCCCTTTTTTAACCCCTAGCAGGTAGTTTGATCTTCTTTTCTTTTTAGAGAATTGGTAGTTGAAGTCGTGAATATGCAAATGTCGTACAAACATTTTAAAAAAATAAATAAATACAGGATTCGTATGAAAAAAGATTTTTGCTACATATAGTTATTTTTATTTACTTCTTGCGCATTCCACTGAAATAATTGGCCAAAACAGTTATTTTATATTAAAAAAAATAACACAGCTAATCATATTAGTTGAGTGCATAAACGAATACGCAAAAGTGATTGCATATAGAGTTTTTTATAAAAAAACGATTGTACGATATTTGCATACTATACAGCTATACAGATAATGATTTTATTTAGAATTGTGTAATTTTTATTCATAATTGATCATTTTGGGAAATTTCAAATTAAATAAGTTTGAGAAAATATAAACTTACGAGTTTTCTAAATTATAATTAATAATTAGAATGGTGTATTTTATATTGATAAAAAAAAATAATAACTGAACAATTTTTCAAACTTATTTAATGCCGTAAATGCGTATGTAAGGTTCGGAAGAATTTGTTTTTCGGGTCGGAAGGGGACTTTTCGGGTTGAACAGTGACAATAAGATGTCCATAATTTATCAGCAAAATACTTATAGATGGTAATACTAAGATCGACGGCTACAAGAGAGATAACAAGCATTGGCATTTCTCCAGATTGGTTGAACCTAAGGGCAAAAGGATATTACCTTCAACTGAAAACCTTTCTTCTCAAATCTGCCAATGATCTCAACTCTTACCAACCTGAAGGCCAATGCTAGGTGCACATCAAAATGTGCACACCAGTGTAAATGAGAATTTTTTTTTAAAATTTTTAATCATTAAGAAAAATATATAAATTAATTAATAGTCACTTCTTTAATTATTAAGAAAAATAATTAAAATATATAAATTGACACATTTGATGGATATATTTAAAAGTCATACTATTATTTTCCACTTGAAATGCAGATAAATGCCGTAGAAAATCAAGCTACTTCTTTGTTACCTAAAATGACAGCCCAAATTAAGCTTTTGAGTCTTAAATCAAGTGGTTTTGGTTAAGGTAATTTTGTAACAATGAACTTCTACGTGCTGCTAGCCAAATTAAGGTAAACTATCTCAGCTTAATCTGCTTTTATTGAGGGTACCAATTGGATTCATCACAACACCTCTTACCAAAATGAGCATGGCCAACATCTTCGTGGAGCACACCAACATCAGTATGATCTATTGCCTTCTCTTCATGCTTCTTTACCAAATGGACCCCAACGAGCTTTGAATCACATTCAAACTTCAACCTTGAAGTGTACCCTTCATGGTAAGGCACTACATAGCATGCCATCCATACATGATCTGAGTCTGTCCAATCAAATCTTATATGTTGAAAACATATGAAATTCCAAGACCTTCTATCATGGATTCCAACAGGAATTTCATTCTCCACCAATCTTAGGTTGATCCCAACTCTAAATCCAATAACAACACAAAAAACAATTTCTTCTTCGAAATCCCAATGTTGTGGCCCATTACTATATAATTCACACAGATTACAACCATGCATCTCCTTGCGAAAGCTGAACTAGCTTAGAATCCTCTTTCTTGGAAATATAATGTGCCGTATTACTCTAAATCCGTATACCCAATTTCATTCATTGGAATGTTCCTTAGAGTGTTCAATTATGCTGTGAATGTAATGTTTAGACGTCTAGATGGATGTATGGTAGTAATATGTGACATTCCTACGTCAATGATCTTTTGGCGGCACTACCAAATAGCTAGATTTTGAAAAACACAACTAGCAAGCATATTGTTGTGGGTAGGCGGGTGTTCAACAGTCGGTCTGGACCTAAAAAATCGATTGGACAGGACCGGTCCGGTCTAAAAATGTGTGGACCGATTGAAATTCAGTCCAGTCCCGGGATCTACGAATTTTGGACCGAATGGACTGAACTCTATATATATGTTTTAAAAATTATTTTTATATAGTAATTATATAAGTTAATGATATAATTTTCATCTAATTTATTATCATTGACCATATAAAATATTTTTTTAATAAGTTAGTTACATAATCTACATTAATAATTTACTTAATTTTAATTTAATAATTCAAATAATTTTTTATTAATTTATTTGAGTAAAAAAAATAAAGAAATAAAAAATAGTTAGTTGGACCAACAGGACTGGACCAGTCTGAACGGACCGACTAGATGTCTGGTCTAGGAAAAATAATGGACTAAAAATTTCAATCCATCACCGGACTGACTAGACCAAACCGTTTTCACCCCTAGATGTGGCATATATAATGTTTCCATGGCGATAAATTGAACAATATCGATCTTCCTAAGGCAAAGAACAACAAAAAAATTAAAGAAAAATATAGGGAGATGCTTGAGGTTGGTCACGAATCCTAAATCATGTGTAGATACGTTTAGATATGTTAAATACATTGGATATAACATGTCTAATGGAGCCGTCTTTTAAGTATGCTAAAAAATGTTATTATTTACTTTATTTTTTAATAGATGTGATATTATAAAAAATTTATAAAAAAAATCGCATCTAAATAATTTTCCCCACGAGTAAACATGATTAACTTTGAAAAAGCATATGAAAATCTTAGAATCTATATATATATATATATATATTGGTTTGATGGATAGAAACACCCTCAATTTGTAATTCTTTTTTTTTTTTCAACAAACTTGCATTGAATTAAAATACAGAATACAATAGGAGAGAGCATAGGATCCTCTAGATTCTTAGTTTGGAAAAGTTGAAACATAGCCGAAAAGTTAGAATTGGATAGTTCGGATCGCTGGCTGCATTTAGGAATGCGCGACGAAGACGGCATCTATTCTACATGCGCCGAATCAAACATAGTAGAAGGATCAAGATTCGAAGGATTCGAAGGTGGGGAGTGTATCCAACTGTGCAGCACTTGTGAGCTACACCCTCAATTTTGCACGTACTGTTGAACACATGATATAAGACATGTTGGACACCATTGCCTTGGTCATATCATTTATGTGCAAATGGTAAAAATAAATGTCCTACTAAAATGTCATTTTAGTTCAAACGCATTATAAACAATCATAAACCAAACCCGACAAATTTATAGTATATATATATACATAAAAGGAAAGCAACCACAATATTGTTTCTACAAAACTTCTGACATGACTTGATACATCTGGTTATTCTCTTGCAAAACATGATAAACAAGACAAAGTAATCATTTAGCCTAATAAAATTATTAAAACAGTTCTAGTTTCTACAAGATCAGGCAGTGACACACCACCAAATATGTAAGCCAAAAAAAAATAACACATGATATTTTCCAATTTAATTCTTGAAAATAGACTCACAGTATGCAGATGAAGTCCAGTAACATTAACTCAAATGCAACTGTCATTTCTTGGTTTGCAACAAATGAAACTTCACTTAAAAAGGTGATTCTTCATGAGGGTGAGTGCTGTGACAACCTTGATTCTTGACCCATATGGTAGCGATGCAGTTGCAGTTGTGAACTGGCCTTGTTGAAAGAAAGCAAACACCAAGACAGTACATTAGCAATTCTTAAAAGAAGATGATAAAGAGTGCAACATCATCACCTCAAACTTAGACCTAACAAATACCTGTTATTGCCTTTGTATCGGCAGCAGTTCCTGCTCCACAACAATATATGTTTGGTGCCATATAATGAATCTTTTCACAGTTCTTTTCAGTGATTATGGGTCCTTCAATGGTTCTTGTATTTGCTCCAAGAATGATATCGTCCTGAATATATGTTGAATAAGAGTAAAACATTAATCAAATACATAATCTGGATGTGATAACAGGAAAATACTTCAATTGTAGTTTTTTCAAGCTGAAATTGATGAATAAAAAGAAATTTGTATGCTTCAAAATACCTGGATTATCAATCCAAGGAGTCTTCCACTTCCCTTTATAATTGGGGTTCTTAATTTTCTGTCAAAGTCAAAAAGAGTAATTTTATCAGAAACTACAAAGAAGAATAAAGTTTCAAGCTTTTTAGGTTCCGTAGAGAGTTTCCTTATTTCACATCCTCTTCTTCGTCCAAATGATCAGGCTTATAATGGAAAAGAATAGTGAGATGTTTTCACCATCTTTAATATTAGTTTTAATGCTTTTCAAAGGCATCATGTCACAAAATAGGAGCAGTCAACATAAAATAAAGCAATCTTTTGGATTGCAAACTAAGATCCAAAAGGTGCCCAGTTTTGTCAACATTATTAAAGCCAAACAGCAATTCACAGCAAGGCTAAGGCTTCTCAAGCTAAACTAACCCTTTTCGCTTTTGGGTCAGGAACCTCTGCTGAAATTGAATCATATCCTTGCAACAACCAAGTTAAACATATTTTCAACACAAAATGAAAATTGCTAGAATTTCAATATATCTCATAATACAAACCCCAATTGATCAAGAAGTTACAATACCTCGTATTCTTCAACCATCCATGTTCAAAACATTATTCAAAGTTTTCTCTAAATGAAGAAAAAACACTATTTTAAAAATATAATTATTAAAAAAATCATAGGAAAATATATGATATTTGAAAATGAATCTTACCATTTTCTAGCTTATAGCTTTCGGCATCTTCCATCAAGTCTTGGAAGTCATGATTAATGGAGGGAGCTTTCAACCAATTTTGTATGCAAATAAAAGCTTCAACTGTTTTGGGTGCCAACGAGTTTTGAAATTAATCTTACACACGACCCCAAAGCTGATCAATATCGACACAAAAGCAATAGTAGAGATGGGAAAATGAAGCATCTTCAACACTTGAAAAACTGATGCACTGGTTGATCCCAAACAAGAGTTTAGCAAAACAGAACAAGGCTATAATAGTAAGTGAAGTTCAATTCATTATTTCCTATCAATGCTCAGCTAGACAACAAAGTTAAAGTTGTCTCCTTGTATATCATTAACATAAAAATCAATCTACGTCACAAATATGATGAAAGAAAAAATAAACTGGTAGCACGACAGAATTACTATTAGTTATTCCTCTGTTGTGATCATTAATGGGATTCATCCTAAATTAGTAAAACTTAAATTTCTAGAAACCAGACTATTTTTTTTTCTTTTTTTGGTATTATTAATTTCAAATATATAGTTCTTGTTAAATTATGTATTTATTGAATAATTAGAGATAGTAGAAAACATTTTCTATATATGATATTTCTGGAGCATATAGATTCATGAGTACTATTTAAATATTACTTGAGTGTACATGAAGCATTTCGAAAGAAAAAGCATGTGTGATGATTTGGAATGTATGGTAAAGAATGTGAATCTAATTTTTAAAAGCAAATCTCTGACCAAGACCGACCCTAGCTAAGGTCCTTTACTCATCATTTTCTACACCACACATTACACTTTTTTTTTTAATTTTATATTTTTTTATTCTTGCTAAATTAAAGGAATACTTCTACTCATCATTAATATACCATACATTTATAAAGAAAAAAATAACAAATAAAAAATTATATGTAGTGTGTGGTGTAGGGAATGATGAATAAAATTTTTCGTCTCCAAATGGGAGAAGTACCAAACTCCCCACTCCTATATAAAAATAAAAATACTGACCATAACTCATGAATTATGATATTTACCTCTCGACCCTCATCTAATCAAGAAAATATATACAAATTTTCACTTCCTGTCGCATTTGTGCAAATCACAAAAACACAGAGAAAATCCCAAAAACAGACCCATTAATTTGAAAAGAGTACTGGCAAATGGAATTTCATGTGCAAAAATTGTGGAGATGAAATAACCAATGCATAAAAAAGAAATAAATTTCCATAAATTTAAGATATACCTTCTACGTCAGCATTTTATGCAAGTCGCAGTGACAGCTTCATGTGATCTACAGATTCTTTATCCACACTTAAAGCTATAAAATTCTACATGAACAATTGTTTGGAAGCATGGATAGTGATATGTTTGGTTCAGTCCAGATTCCATCTTCTCAAGTTCATGCATCTCCCTATCTCAAGAAGGCAGCAAACAGCAAAGAAAATTGAAGATTGTACTTTTTAATTTCAACCCAAGTGTAAGCTCTAAATTCATATCTTCCTTTGGATACTGGTCTTCATTCTCTAGTTCCGTTATTGTGATGCCCATGGTTGAAGAATGTGACCTCTTTTGTTGAGGGCACCTATTGGGTTCCACGTTGCAATCATATTCATCATCACGACGCCTCTTACCAAATATTTCATTCGGATTCCCATCATCTTTCTCTAATTCCAAATCTTCATTTGGATTCTCATTGTCATCCTCCAGTCCGTCATAGCTTATTTTAAGAATTTCATAAATATCCTTGTGAGGACTTATTTCATACTTTTCCAATGCACTTTTCCATTGTTCTATATTTCTATCATACAAAGCTGAACCAAGCACTGTAAGAGCTAGTGGAAGGCCCTTAGCATAATCTATTATACGTTTTGTGAGTTCTACATAACTTTCAACTGGCCTGTCTCTTTTAAATGCATGCCAACTAAATAGCTGAATAGCTTGGTTGTCATCCAATCCCTGCACTTCGTACGTTGAATCAACTTGATTATGACAAGTTAGTAGACGTTGATCTCTTGTTGTTATTACTATTCTGCTTCCTGGACCAAACCAATTTTTATCTCCAGCTAATCCTTGTAATTGGCACGACTCATTCACATCATCAAGAATTAGAAGTATCCTTTTAGAGCAAAGCCTATGCTTTATAACATTAGTACCAGCTCCAACACTGCCAATATGAAAACTTTCAAAGTTTCCTAAGACAGCACGAAGAAGTTTTTCTTGCAATTTGACCAGACCATTTTCTTGACTTGAAATCTCTCTAACATTTTCTAGAAAACATCTATCTTCAAATTGGTTTCCAATTGAGTTAAAGACTGCTTTGGCAATAGTTGTTTTACCAACTCCCCCAATTCCATAAATCCCTATCACAAGTGTAATGTCATTCCTTCCAATTCTTAATTTAGTATTCAAGTCTTTTAGACGAGACTCTAGTCCAATTGGATATTCAGCAATGTCTAACTTGTATGTAGATTTAACTATTTTTGAGTCCACCCATTGAATGATTTTATGCATAAATTCATATTCATTCCTGCCAATACAAGAAAAAAGAACATTCAATGAGTCACTTTTTTCACATAAAAAGATAGAGTTTCATTATATATAAGTTGGTGTTTCAACACATCAATTATAGTATCACCCATTACAATTACCAAAAAGTTAAAAAAAAAAAAAAAAGACTCATATATATATAAATTTTTATATATACTAGCTGGTGTAGAAGATCTTCCACATGGTCTCGTTACAAGATTTTTGTTTTTTAAGATTTCCTTACTCAATACCAATAAATTAGTATGAAACTAATTAAAATGAAATAAAAAGACACCATCGGGCCACTAGGTACAACCAAGTTTTGCTACAATTTGCAACACGGCCAGATTACAGTGGGCTACGACTACCACAAAATTAAGGAACTATAGAAGCAAATACAGGTGTTCATAACAGCACAAGCAATCTTGTAGGAAAAAAAATCGGCACATTGCACGGATGCACAAACCATAACCAATGTAGCACAATAAATGTAGAGATACCAAACCTACCCAAAGCATGAGTCAAACCAGTGCAAGGACAATAAACAATTGGGAAGGCCAGTTGATTCATGAACAGTCTATGGCTCATGTGGTGGCTGATGGATAATTGTGCTTCCATTTTATACTCTACTTAATTAATTATCTAGGAAACACTACATTGAAGATTTTGGATTTATGTACGTTCTTGTTTGTTTGTAGGGTTTTACATTAAAAACATTTTTTTTCAGTACATTTATTGCTTCAAGTGTGATAAAGTTTCTGTTAGCTATAATTGGTGTGCTTCTCCTACATATGGATATGCCTAGAAAATAATGGATTTGGAACTTCCTATTTGAGAAATGAATTGAAAAAGCTTAAGTTGTAATATCTGATCGGTTATGAGCCTAGAATGGCATGCACTTATGCAATTTAAAAATCTGTTAAAATTTGTAAGAAATTAGGGATCACGTACGGCCTTAATTAGCACCTGGAATTATTTAAAAAAAAAATTAAAAGATAGAGGGAAGCTCGAGAGAACTTATAGCTAGCAAGCAGGTGACATTAATCCAAAATTTTAAAATCTATAGTGACATATATAAATGTGCTAGTTCAATGTTAAATCCTTCTATAAAAGAGCTTAAGGACTTGTTTGGGTGTAAGGTGATTTTCGTGTAGAGTGTATGTGTTTGTGAAATAGTTGTAAAACTTAAAAACTGTTTAAGACTATAGTTTGATATAGTTTTAAAAAAGTGGTGAGACCTATCATAAAATCATGTCTAGATATGAAAAATATATTGATGAAGTATTGAGAGATGATATAATAAATAAACATTTTATAAGTTAATTACTTTTTCGAAAGAGAGAACCATACTTGTACTGTTGCATAGCCTCTGGCCTAACAGTGGCTGCACCATTGGCGGCCAAAAAACTCGGTTTGACGTGGTGTCTAGCCACCCTATGGGATGGTTTTCTTATGAATATGTGAAAATGGTTTCTCGAGTTTTTAATGCTTTATAAAATATTGAGCAGTTTTAAGACTATAGATCATGTTATCTGTTTGGAAAAAAAAAAAAAAACAGTTTTTAACTTAAAGATTATCTTTGAATTTAGAGACAGTTTTGTTTGCCAAACATGGCATTATATAAATGAAGTTTATAAACTCGTGTATTGAAGTGAAAAAATTAAATTTCTTTTAAAATAAAAATAAATTTAAAATTTGATTCCTCACATAAATTTAAATAATGATTTGGGAAAATGATAGTAATTATGAGTTTGTTCCCTCATTTTTTAAAAAGTTGGGTTAAAAAATTGATCACATGTCATTCAAAAATTATATGTTTCACACATGCTCAAAAAACACATTATAATTTTTTAAATAAACAATTTCATTTGAAGAACAACTTTATTATTAATTAATATAATAGTTAAAGAAGTACCCGTCTTCCAAATGTTCTCCAGCCAAACTGCCAACCTCTTGTAGGGCTTCCTTCCACCTCTGCACCTTCGGATCTTCCTTGAACCTCTCTTGATGTTTAGCTAATGCTTTTCCAAAACTTCCTCTCTGATTTCGTACTTCTGACGGATCCACATGGTAAAATACTGGTAGAACAATCTGTTGTTTTGTTTCCTTACATTCAAGGATCTGCGTTAGTTCCTCCAAACACCATGAGGATGATGCATAATTTGAAGATAATACAATAATAGAAATTATTGACTCCTCAATAACTTTGAGAAGTGTGGGTGAAATTGTCTCCCCTCTTTCGAGATCTTTTTCATCTATGTAGGTATGGATTCCCAGATGTTTCAGAGCAGAATATAGATGGGCAACAAAAGTATTGCGAGTATCTTCTCCTCTAAAACTCAAGAATACATCGTAAGACCATTTAGGAGCGGAAAAAAGAGAAGACGAAGAAGAGGGTGAAGTACGGAATGCCATTGAATTGAAGAGAGTGTATGCAATTCTGAGTGAGATAAAAGTTCAAGACGTCCACTCTCTTTAAATAGAGAAGCAGATGCAGCTTTGCACAATTATTTATTGGAAAAGGAAAAACAAATAAAAAAAAAAAAAAAAATGAGGAGAAACTTCTTCGTAATTTTCAAACCACTGAATGTTTTGATTACAAAAACGCGTCATCAGAACTATTGAATGAAAAAACACGCTTACAAAGCCCCACACACGTGAAGCTCACACAAAACACATTATTATCAAAGCCACACAAACGTACTTGATCGTGATGCTTCACATACTGATTGGACATTTACTTGTGTTAATTCACATATATGGCAATGCAGACTCCGTTGCAGAAAAATGACGTTTCTCTTACTCTTCTTTGTAAATAAAATAAATAAATGAACAAGTTTTAAACTTTTTTAAGATGGCTATATATTAAATGTTATATTAAAAAATGTTAAAAAAATGATAATACATAAAACATCTTTCACATAGCTGTGCAGTGGTTGTGATAATAAATAAATAAAAGATGGCAATTGATTAATGGCTTTCACTGCATACGATGCCAGCCTTGGCCCCCACAAGCATGACTACAGCCTTTGCAGCTTTCGGTGGGATTTGTCGTTTGCGTGGACTCAGAAGGCCTTGTAAGTCTCTGTTCAAATTACATTGGCCCCGCATTAATATAAACTTGTTGACAATTTCCATTTGGATTCGTGGAAATCTCAGGCCACTGAACCTTTGATTACAAAAACGCGTCGCTGTACGTATACAAAGCCCCACACACGTGATGCTTCACACATATAAAATAAGAGCAGAGAGGCCTTCAAACTTCTTTAATGCCTATGTAAGATGGCCATATATAATCTGATTTGATTATTTTCGAAATTCCTGATTCATGTTAATTAATCATTTTGATTACAAGTTATATTCTTTTGTTTAGTGCTCAGGTGATATTTTGACTGTTTAGTTTAAACATATAGCCATGGGTTGTATGGGATTGCTAGGAAATTGTACGTATAACAGACATAGAATGAAATTTCAAAATATCGGTATGGCCTGGGGGCTTGACAAAACAAAGGGTCGATTCATTTTTATCGGGTAATTAGTGGAGGCATATGTCTTCGGCCCCTCCACCCCCACTCTGTCTAAAAGAAGTGCGCAGGGAAAAAGAGAGATAGAAGATCACATGGGCTACACCAAGATCTGCCATAAAGTAGCAAGGAAAGGAAAAACAGAACGACAAGACCAGCACTGTTCATGTCCTGCGACATCCTTTGGTATCTGAAGGTATTGGAGCCTTTGAGTACTGGACATTGGGCTAATTTAATATCGTATACATGCACAGGAACTAATATTCCCTTTTACACTACCCACTTATGTTTCTTCATTTTCCACTTGGCTTCTTCCTTTCTCCATCTACTATTGGACTTAGCTGGACGAGCTGATCATCACCATTATTGCTTGGATAGTTGCTACCTGTGCGTTCATCACAAAAAATATCTAGGAAGCATTTGAGGGTCGTAAAAAATCCCAAAACTAAAGTCATAAAAAAATAAAGCGTAAAGCTCATAAAATCCTACATCACAGTAGTTGGTTTGTAATCTAAAATTTTTTCTATATGTATCAAGTTAAAAATGTAATTTTTATCTGATGAATGAATAAAGTTTGCTTCCCATAAAAAAATAAATAAAAAGCCTAAAGCCTAATTGAAGGGGATAAAATATCCCACGTCTAAGACAAGCTCAACCCACCAAAAAGAGAGAGCAAAGGAGGACAATGAGGGCACAATGAGAATGAGTATGTCAAAAGAAAGGCAAGGAAATGATAAGAGAGAAATGAAAAAAAAAAAAAAAAAAAAAAAAAAAAACAAAAAGGAAAAGAAGATGTTAGACGTGCAAAGGAAGGCGATCAATCCTTACTACTCTCTAAAAGTACACAGAAAGAGTAGTAAGATAAAAAAAAAGGGCCAAATGATTTCTAGGGGAGCTTCGAATTCTTTTTCAACCTCTTAAAAGGGACTCCAATGAGAACATATTTTTCAGTAGATATATTCAATATCTCCATTATAGGGTGAGAATGAGAGATGATGAGAAACTGTAAATAAACTTATTATATTTAAATAATTTTTTAATTTTATAATATTTTTATTTAATTTTTTCTCTAATATCTTTTAAAATCTAATAAAACATTTTAATTTAAATAATTTTATTACTATTTACAAATATTTCATTATAAGGCCTCGTTTGGAGATTTAGATCAAACACAACCCATTTAAGATGATTTCATACGGCCAAAGTTTCTTGTATCTCCAAACGTCTTATGAAACACTTTAGTATTTCACTTCATCTCATAGTTTCTTTAAACTGTTCATCGTTGAGCAAGTCACAAAGACCGAGCCGCTCATGTTCCCTACCCACCAATCAATCAGCATCTCTCAGTACTGACCTTGTCTTCTCCTTTTCTTTTTCTTTTTTTAATTTATTTAATATCTCTTATTTCCCAACTTTTTTCGTTTTCTAGTACCTATATTATGGGTGGGTGGTAGGATCTAACCTATCCGGTCTCATTTAGGATAAAATTTACAAAAAGTCTACTTGCAACCGCTCGCGTAACCCTCGCGTAACCCCCGTGTCCTACGTGGCAAATAAATGAAAACGGCGTCGTTTTCATTTTGAGAGAAAAACAACCCCCAATCCCAACCCCGTACTCGATTTGAATTCATTCATTTCAGTTTCCCTTTTCGTTTCACTTTCTCCCTCTCCCGAAGACCCTCCTCACCGCGACCCTCCATTTCCATCGTCGTCCAGATCCTGCCTTCCATCCAAACCGAGACCTATTGTTCTATCGTTTTGTTTGTTCTTTGATCGGTATGTTTGTTCTCTGTCTTCATCCTCTCCGAAGACCCAACAACTGGTTCACTTTTCATTTCACTTTCTCCCTCTCCCGAAGACCCTCCTCACCGCGACCCTCCACTTCCACCGTCGTCCAGTTCCTGCCTTTCATCCAAACCGAGACCTATTGTTCGTTCGGTTTGTTTGTTCTTTGATTGGTATGTCTGTTCTCTGTCTTCATCCTCTCCGAAGACCCAACAACAGGTAAACTTGCAACCGGTCGTACCGAATACCGACGAAACACAGATCCCCGGCGACCTCCACCAGATCTGGAATGTGAAGACCACATAGCACCGAAACCCTAACCCTAACCCTAACCCTAAATCAGGTTATTTTTCCCCCTTTTAATGTGTTTTGGTGTACCGATTTCTGATTGGGCTTTTTTGTTATATATTTATGCTCTGATAAATAGGCTGATTGTCTATTTTTTTTTTGAAATCATGTTATTTTTCCCCCTTTTAATGTGTTTTGGTGTATCGATTTCTGATTGGGCTTTTTTGTGATATATTTATGACAATGATAAATAGGCTGATTGTTTATTTATTTTTTGATATGTATGTGAGCTCTGATTAAGAAGCTGATTGTTTATATTTTTATTGGTAAGTTCTTGAGCTCTGATTAAGTCCATGATTGTTTATTTTATTTTGTTATGTATTTAGAATCTGATAAAGAAGCTGGTTGTTTATATTTTTAAGTGGTAATAATTGGGTACTTATTAAGTCCATGATTCTTTATTTTATTTTGTTATGTATTTAGAATCTGATATCATTAGCTGGTTGTTTATATTTTTATTGTTATGCTTTTGAGCTCTGATTAAGTCCATGATTCTTTATTTTATTTTGTTATGTATTTAGAATTTGATATCATTAGCTGGTTGTTTATATTTTTATTGTTATGCTTTTGAGCATAACATTAAGTCCATGATTCTTTATTTTATTTTGTTATGTATTTAGAATCTGATATCATTAGCTAGTTGTTTATATTTTTATTGTTATGCTTTTGAGCTCTGATTAAGTCCATGATTCTTTATTTTATTTTGTTATGTATTTAGAATTTGATATCATTAGCTGGTTGTTTATATTTTTATTGTTATGCTTTTGAGCATAACATTAAGTCCATGATTCTTTATTTTATTTTGTTATGTATTTAGAATCTGATATCATTAGCTGGTTGTTTATATTTTTATTGTTATGCTTTTGAGCTCTGATTAAGTCCATGATTCTTTATTTTATTTTGTTATGTATTTAGAATTTGATATCATTAGCTGGTTGTTTATATTTTTATTGTTATGCTTTTGAGCATAACATTATTGTTATGCTTTTGAGCATAACATTAAGTCCATGATTCTTTATTTTATTTTGTTATGTATTTAGAATCTGATATCATTAAGTCCATGATTGTTTGTTTTTTTTTTCTGTTATGTATTTGAGATCTGATTAAGAAGCTCTGATTACCATTATGATTCTTTATATTTTTCTTCCTATATTAGTTTGAGCTCTGATTAAGAACCTAACATATCGTTTATATTTTTCTTCCTATATTTTTGAGCTTTGATACTCTGGTGTACATTGTGAATCATCATAAAGAAAAATTACAGTCCAAATCAGAGGTGAAAATCACTCTGAATCCCCCTATTTGACCTGATGTTTTTTGTTTTCTGAATTTCTATTTGATGAGCCGTAAAGTCTGAGGTATGTGTATTGGCTGATTGTTTTACACTCGTTTGTTTCTTTAATGTACATTGGTGCAATTGGATTGAGGATGACTACCATTGGTGCAATTGGACCTTGGAGCAAGGGGAATATCAACTAACTCCTTCTAATGTTGGTAAAAAAGTTATACGTCAAGGCGTTATTTCTTTGTAAAGTATTTAGATGTGTCGCACACAGATCAGTTATTATGATTATTGACTAATTAGGTTAAGTGGAACTCATGTTTTTCAAAGTTGATTGGATAATTGGGTACTTAATTGTTCTAATAATCATTGCAGGTTTATACATATTAGTGCAAGGAACATATTCTCATTTGCACACCTTGCTGTCATCTTCCCCAAGTATATTATTTAGCATATTCTTTACCATTTCAATATTAATTCTTCTCTTTTTTGGTTTATAAGTAAAGCTTTAATGGTATGCCACTTGTGATGTTGTGATCTTCCTATATGTGAAACATAATGTAATTTTACTTTGTTGGGACTGCTACATTTAGCTGTTACTGAATTGTTGGAATTGATATGATTTTCTTCACACATTGGATATTATGGACTGAATTTCTTGGTACTGCCTCTCTTCTATTTGAGCTGATGTTATTTTGGTTCATGGTAGAAAT
The DNA here is from genome assembly GCF_018687715.1 of Carya illinoinensis. Classification (NCBI taxonomy): domain Eukaryota; kingdom Viridiplantae; phylum Streptophyta; class Magnoliopsida; order Fagales; family Juglandaceae; genus Carya; species Carya illinoinensis. The sequence goes on from NC_056767.1 coordinate 29,234,649, forward strand.
GTCATCATCAACATCATCAACATCAATGTCTTCCTCTTTTGCTAAACATACCTCAAGTCAAGCTCTGTGCTTCTGTGAGGTCAAACCCACATTGAAGTACTCAACTACGGCAAAAAATCCTGGACGGGCCTTCTTAGGGTGTCCAAACTATAACACAGAGGTAATGGATAGCTCATTCTTGTACGTACATTAAGGTTTTCTTATCTGCATTCATTAATATTCTTGGCCTTGTATGCTCAGGGATTACCATTCTGCAAGTATTTCAAATGGGCAGATAGTAATCAAGTAATTGAGCTCCAAATCCGAGAAAGAATTGATGAGCTGCTACGGAAGGAGAGAGATCTCGAGAAGATAGTCGAGCTGCTAGAAAAGAGGGAAATTGACCTTCGCAAGATAGTGGATCAGCTCGAGACGGAGTTGGTGCGTCATGCACAACGTACTCAAAGGAAGTGTTTAGTGTCACGGTTCTTGGGGATGTATTGGGCTGCTGCATTAGTACTCTGTTTTCTTTTTGGACGTTGGCTTCTGTTTTGAGCCTTCCTGTTAACTTTAAGTATTTTGAGTGAATGGGATTACCCGTTGTTGGCTTATGCAATATTTTGGAAGTCAGATTGTTTGTAGGCTTTTGTACTTGTTTGGTGAAGTTGGAACTCATGTTTGTAATTGGTCTTGTAATGTTAAGATCCCTTCTCAGCTCTGTAAATATTCTCTAATTGGTAGCTGGGCACATAAGAACTTCTCTAGATTTTATAACAGGACTAGTAGAACATGTATTTTTCATGCAAGTTTGTTCTCTAGCCTGTCCTGTGAATCCACTTGCCAAATGATGCTATAAGTGCAACAAAAACAAACTTACCCAAATTCAAAACTCTTCCCGTATCCGTGTTGTTCTCTTCTGCCATTAAACCAATCATGCTCTCGTCCTGCATGCAACTTATTGCCAGCGCACAGACCCAGGATTAAAGTAGTCGAATTACCTCCAATTGAACGTAGTTCATCAATTGGACTACGATTTATGTTTACACAACAATAACTCTTATTTGAACACAGCTGGGCAGCGCCCAGACATCATTCCATACAAGCTTGAATATGGAAACCATCTTCCTCATTAAACTTCTAATGTCATTACAAGACCAATTAAATATCATTCCAATAGCATTAAATCTGCCCAAAATACCATGACACGCATAAATCTGGAATCTTTACACTTTCTTTACAATTTATCAACATAACCACCAAAATCTGAAAATTCTATGCCATAATAAATTGCAGTATACATCCATCCAAAGTCCTATACATACCCATAAAATCTATAAATAGATACATATTAAAAAAGTCATCAACTTCCCTTCTCCCACTTTTACGTGACTTCTGAAATAGCTCTACCTCAAAACTGCTCCCAACATACTACCAACTATGCAGCAGGTTCCATTGGTCTTATGAATTCAATGCCAAATGAGATTGTCGTTAGAAAGTTCCTGCATATTAATCATAAATTTCTACCAAACCATACACACCAAACTAGCCGACTTTCTTTACAATTGTAATTGACACAAATGTTGAAGTAAAAGTAGATGAAGAAGATGAATACTTCGCAATATTTCTCAAATTACACACTAGTTGTCATTGCTGTGGTTGTGATCCATCAAACTCAACGTGCAGCGGTTGTGATCCGTCCAACCCAAATTCCATCTGTAATTAATAACAACTAGTGTATTAGCAACTAGTGTAGACGACAAATGTCATTAAAATAGCATTAAACTACGGGGATCCACTTACACTTTGTTGAGTTTGAATCACTGGATCTGTTGATTGGGTTCCCCTAATGTCATATGCTAGCGACCTGTCTGGAATAGCCTGATGTGGCAAAATTTCGTAAAAAGTACAGCAATAGACTTAAAAATAGTACAATAAAATAAATAACAAACTTATTTATTTTACCTGCACGTGTCCAATATTGGAGACGTCCAAATCGGAGGGGCCAAATAAGCTCCTGCAAGTGTCCACACCATGGGTATCGTCTCCATCCCGCTAATAAAATATGGAAGTAATTAATAACAAATCTGGATGCGGGATTAAATGCAAGAATGTAATTTTACTTCAATGCACCTGTTTGCGTTTTCCCTTTCCCTGCGCTTTCTTCGTTTTCTCTTTAACTTTTCTCAACTCTTTCTCCATCCTAGATGCTCTCCTTATAGATGGGGGCCTGCCTTTCCCTCGAACTATCTTTGGACTGAGTACTTGAGTTGAACTTCCAGTGGTAGCTGCACTTTCCTTTGTCATGCCACCAACATTTAAACAATTTTCAGCCAGCGATGGGGGTTCTTGGGTCTCAGAGTACAGGTCAATCATTGCATGCAACTTAGTTGTTGCATCCTCAGTATGCTTTTTCGAACCCGCAGCACAAGTAATCATTTTATAACAAATATTCAACAGACTTGAATATCTATTAGCATCTTCCCGCACCTCGCCTGCGTCATAGCTGCTGTTAATTAACGTGTATCTTCTTTTAATGTCCTTCCTCCATCGATCCAAAATGTACTGTTGTGGCATTGTCTTAATCCCGTTACATTTGAACACAGCGAAGATGTGCCGGCACATTATCCCCCTCATTTCAAATAAACCACAAGAGCATTTCGCGACACCATCTTCCTCATTAAAATCTACTGAGTGTGTCACTTGCTTCGTAAAATCTTCAACACGAACTTCATCCTCTACCAAATAGGTCTTTACAGTACCCTCTCTTCTATGTAAAACTGGGTCCAAGTCGATAATGCCGGTAAGCTGGATCTGAACTTCCCTGAATTTAACATTTGTATACAAATCTTGATATCTCTTTTCAATAGGCGATCTAGAGATGCAAGGAATTGTGAGATTAAATGAGTGGAAGTCAGCGACATTTTCGTTCTCAATTTTCTTTTTCAGGGCATTATCGTACTGATCGATAAACTCTTTCAGGTTCGTCTTAGCATGAACGTAACCATCAAAAAAGGCATTCATGCTCTCGCTCCGCTGCGTAGTACTCATCCCAGCCCAAAAAATGTCTTTTAAGAAGGCCGGTACCCAATGGCAACGCTCAGTGTATAAACTCTGCAACCAGACATTATCATGCAAGTTATACGTGCTGATCATCTCATGCCAAGATTTTTCAAACTCTTCCCACTTTTGTGTGTCATAAACACATTTCATCAGTGCAGTTTTCATGCCACTTTTGTAGGAACCATAGCATCCAAGCTTTTCTAGGACTTTCTTCAGGATATGCCATAGGCAAAATCTATGGCGACTTTCTGGAAAGACAAGAGCAATTGCATTTTTCATGGCTCTATCTTGGTCAGTGATAATAGCCTTCGGCGCGACACCATCCATACACTGCAACCAGGTTTGGAATAACCACACGAAGGTATGTGTATCCTCAGATGAAATCAAACCAGCTCCCAACAAAATTGACTGCCCATGGTGGTTTACACCAACAAATGGTGCGAAGGGCATCCCATATCGGTTCGTCAAGTATGTGGTGTCGAAGGTTACCACATCACCGAAATATTGGTATGCAGCTCTACTACGGGGATCTGCCCAAAATACATTCTTTAGCCTCCCGTCATCGTCCAGGTCCATCAGTGCAAAGAACCCCGGATTTTTGTACTGCATCCGTAAAAAGTAGTCTCGAAGTGCTCCGGCACCACCTGCGCCCAGTCGTAGATGCCTAGCCTTGTTGATGTAGTTACGACAGTCTTTTTCCAAAAACGGGAGGTTCTCAAATCCACCTGCGCCTACAACCAGAGATCTGAAGCTCTTGTTCATTCGGATGCCAGCCAAATCATTTGTATCTAGAACTCTTTTGACAGATTCACTCACTTCTCGGTTACATCGAAAGAAGCGGGATTTCTTCGGACTGAGGCCGTGATTGTGGATATTATGAACTGTAGTCAGCCTAAACTTTCCATCATCAGCTTTTAAGGCATTTATTTTGGCCTTACACTCCGTCTTTCCTGTCGGACGTGGGTTGGAGACATTCAAGAGTCTATTCCTTGCCTTCCCACCACGGGCACAGGCAAGGGTGACATATCTAACAGTCTCATCCTCTCCCCTCTCACTTCTTTTAGTCATCACCCCAAACCCGCTTTTCTTACCATATTCTTTATAATAACTGATTAAATCTTCTAGGGAATTAAACTCCATCCCCGACATTGGCTCATCAATGTCATCCATTTGTGTCTTCTTAGATGTTCCTGCACTGCCAGACTCGGTTTCTTGTTCATCTAGAATATCAAAATTAACTTCTTCGACTCTAGAAGATGTACATGGCGAATCAGTCTCCTCCCCAACTACATATCTATTATCCTCTGTACCCTGAAATCTGCTTGTAGCGGAGCTTGTATTGATGTCCGACAACTGCCCTTCCATGCCATGTTGAATTGGATAACTAGCATTCTGGCAAAAAGGAAAAACAAACACAATTAAACTCTTGACACAAACCAACTACGGTAAAATATAACAGAAAACATGACACCACCACCTGTAGGTTGCTTGGATATTGGTTGGCATCGAGAAAGGCTGGTGACCACGCAGGCATTGGTCCATAGTAACCGTGAATTGGTATGTTTGGAGAAGTTGATGGTATGTCCTAAAATGAAATACTTTCAAATAGTTGATGTATTTTGAAAATAAAAGTCAACTAATTTGATACTCTACCATGGATTGATATATTAAATGAAATTACATACCGCGGATTCGGGATTTGAGCTAGAGGGTCTTAGCGTGCTAGGATGTTCTTTTCCTTTTTCCATGCTGAGGGGAAGATAATGCAGCTTCTCAATAGCAATGGATTGTATAACATAACATCCAACCACATTAAAATCTACAAACTAGTATGTCAGACATTTTGGACCACCAATCACCAATCCATTAGCACCAACTTCTAGGGGTATAGAATTTGGTTATTTACCACAAAAAAATAAAAGACATGCTCGATACTTGGGATTCAATCCCAACCCAGGTATAAGTTTAATTAAACCCCATAAATGGGAACAAACTGTCAGAATACTAAATTGCCTATATTTCTTTCCTAAGGATCGAAAATATTCAGTTGGATGATCATAAAAGCATTGAAGAAATGAGTGATACCATGGGGTCGTGATTTTCAATTAAGATCCATGTGCATTTTCATTTTATTACTTATCACCAACTGTATAACTCACAACATAAAAGATATCGATAGCATACTCATCAGAAGACCCAAAATCAGAAACAATTTAAACAAACACATTACATAAGTCTCAAAGAGTAAAACTGACATCACAAACAACTGGACAAAGCAGTAAACATAAATAGCATAATGCCTACGGATACGGAAAGAAAACAATAACTACTATTTTACCTCAATTCAGGTTACTAGAAATATTTTAAAAACAAGTCTTTTATTCTATTTTCAAAACTATAAATTCAGGTTACTATATTTTCAATGGGACAAAAAAAGTAGACTGATATAAAAGAAATTGAGCAAAAGAAAAAACAAACACTTACATTGGAATTTGAGTTCTGAAGGGTGAATGTTTATAAGATCACCAGAACCTACGTACTTGAATCCAAAAAGGAACTATATTTACTTATCCCAGACAGAATCTTGAGACTAAAAAGATTTTGTAAGAACGAGATATGGAGGTAAATAACAACGAGAGAGAGAGTTTCAGAGCTCGGTCGGAGATCCAGGGAGTTTCCGAACGCCTAAATGCACCGCATACACAGACGGAATCGGAGAGAGACACGGTTTCAGAGCTCGGTCGAAGAGAGAGAGTTTCAGCTCGGTCGAAGAGAGAGAGTTTCAGCTCGGTCAGCTCCGAGCTCGGTCGGAGAGAGAGCTCGGTCGGAGAGAGTGCTCGGTCGGAGAGAGAGGGAGTTTCAGAACTTTGTGGTTCTGGGTCTGCACTTTCCCTCCCATTTTCCCGCATATTTCAATCGGCCTCTTCTTCTTTTTTTTTTTCTCTTTTTTTTTTTTTTTTTTTTAAATTATTTTTTTAAATGGCGTGGCAGTGCCACGTCAGACGGTTCCGCGCCGGTTACGCAACGGCGGTTGCAAATAGAAGAACTGTAAAATTTAGGGCTGAATTGATATTTATTGATTTTATATTTTTTAAAATAAATTATATATACGTTATTCTTTTAAATTAATATTCTAATTTTATCAGTTTGGTCCAATTTTTTTATTTTAATATACTATATAATATAGTATATTATAATATATAATACTATAGTGATATATTATAATATATTATAATATATAATGACATGGTATTAGTATAACTATTAATATACACTATATGATATTAGTATAACTATTAATACAATAAATAAAATGATATAAGATTTTAAAATTTAATATTATATTAATTAGTAATTTATCATATAATACAAAATTATTTTATATATTATATATAAAAATTATATACAATAAAAAAATTAAAATATATATATGAAAAAGCGGTTCGGTCCGGTTTTAAAAAAAGAAAAATCCAAACTTGACCGATTTTAACCGGTTTTGATAAAAATAAAACCAGTACAAGACTGAACCAAACTTGAGACTGGACCAAACCCATCGGTTTGGTTCGGTCCGGTCTAGTTTACCACCTGTTCACCCCTTTTTTTAACCCCTAGCGGGTAGTTTGATCTTCTTTTCTTTTTAGAGAATTGGTAGTTGAAGTCGTGAATGTGCAAATGTCGTACAAACATTTTTAAAAAATAAATAAATACAGGATTCGTATGAAAAAAGATTTTTGCTACATATAGTTATTTTTATTTACTTCTTGCGCATTCCACTGAAATAATTGGCCAAAACAGTTATTTTATATTAAAAAAAGTAACACAGCTAATCATATTAGTTGAGTGCATAAACGAGTATGCAAAAGTGATTGCATATAGAGTTTTTTATAAAAAACGATTGTACGATATTTGCATACTACACAGCTATACAGATAATGATTTTATTTAGAATTGTGTAATTTTTATCCATAATTGATCATTTTGGGAAATTTCAAATTAAATAAGTTTGAGAAAATATAAACTTACGAGTTTTCTAAACTATAATTAATAATTAGAATGGTGAATTTTATATTGATAAAAAAAATAATAACTGAACAATTTTTCAAACTTATTTAATGCCGTAAATGCGTATGTAAGGTTCGGAAGAATTTGTTTTTCGGGTCGGGAGGGGACTTTTCGGGTTGAGCAGTGACAATAAGATGTCCATAATTTATCAGCAAAATACTTATAGATGGTAATACTAAGATCGACGGCTACAAGAGAGATAACAAGCATTGGCTTTTCTCCATGTTGGTTGAACCTAAGGGCAAAAAGATATTACCTTCAACTGAAAACCTTTCTTCTCAAATCTGCCAATGATCTCAACTCTTACCAACCTCAAGGCCAATGCTAGGAGCACATCAAAATGTGCACACCAGTGTAAATGAGAATTTTTTTAAAAATTTTTAATTATTAAGAAAAATATATAAATTAATTAACAGTCACTTTTTTAATCATTAAGAAAAATAATTAAAATATATAAATTGACACATTTGATGGATATATTTAAAAGTCATACTATTATTTTCCACTTGAAATGCAGATAAATGTCGTAGAAAATCAAGCTACTTCTTTGTTACCTAAAATGACAGCCCAAATTAAGCTTTTGAGTCTTAAATCAAGTGGTTTTGGTTAAGGTAATTTTGTAACAATGAACTTCTACGTGCTGCTAGCCAAATTAAGGTAAACTATCTCAGCTTAATCTGCTTTTATTGAGGGTACCAATTGGATTCATCACAACACCTCTTACCAAAATGAGCATGGCCAACATCTTCGTGGAGCACACCAACATCAGTATGATCTATTGCCTTCTCTTCATGCTTCTTTACCAAATGGACCCCAACGAGCTTTGAATCACATTCAAACTTCAACCTTGAAGTGTACCCTTCATAGTAAGGCACTACATAGCATGCCATCCATACATGATTTGAGTCTGTCCAATCAAATCTTATATGTTGAAAACATATGAAATTCCAAGACCTTCTATCATGGATTCCAACAGGAATTTCATTCTCCACCAATCTTAGGTTGATCCCAACTCTAAATCCAATAACAACACAAAAAACAATTTCTTCTTCGAAATCCCAATGTTGTGGCCCATTACTATATAATTCACACAGATTACAACCATGCATCTCCTTGCGAAAGCTGAACTAGCTTAGAATCCTCTTTCTTTGAAATATAATGTGCCATATTACTCTAAATCCGTATACCCAATTTCATTCATTGGAATGTTCCTTAGAGTGTTCAATTATGCTGTGAATGTAATGTTTAGACGTCTAGATGGATGTATGGTAGTAATATGTGACATTCCTGCGTCAATGATCTTTTGGCGGCACTACCAAATAGCTAGATTTTGAAAAACACAACTAGCAAGCATATTGTTGTGGGTAGGCGGGTGTTCAACAGTCGGTCTGGACCTAAAAAATCGATTGGACAGGACCGGTCCGGTCTAAAAATGTGTGGACCGATTGAAATTCAGTCCAGTCCCGGGATCTACGAATTTTGGACCGAATGGACTGAACTCTATATATATGTTTTAAAAATTATTTTTATATAGTAATTATATAAGTTAATGATATAATTTTCATCTAATTTATTATCATTGACCATATAAAATATTTTTTTAATAAGTTAGTTACATAATCTACATTAATAATTTACTTAATTTTAATTTAATAATTCAAATAATTTTTTATTAATTTATTTGAGTAAAAAAAAATAAAGAAATAAAAAATAGTTAGTTGGACCAACAGGACTGGACCAGTCTGAACGGACCGACTAGATGTCTGGTCTAGGAAAAATAATGGACTAAAAATTTCAATCCATCACCGGACTGGACTAGACCAAACCGTTTTCACCCCTAGATGTGGCATATATAATGTTTCCATGGCGATAAATTGAACAATATCGATCTTCCTAAGGCAAAGAACAACAAAAAAATTAAAGAAAAATATAGGGAGATGCTTGAGGTTGGTCACGAATCCTAAATCATGTGTAGATACGTTTAGATATGTTAAATACATTGGATATAACATGTCTAATGGAGCCGTCTTTTAAGTATGCTAAAAAATGTTATTATTTACTTTATTTTTTAATAGATGTGATATTATAAAAAATTTATAAAAAAAATCGCATCTAAATAATTTTCCCCACGAGTAAACATGATTAACTTTGAAAAAGCATATGAAAATCTTAGAATCTATATATATATATATATATATTGGTTTGATGGATAGAAACACCCTCAATTTGTAATTCTTTTTTTTTTTCAACAAACTTGCATTGAATTAAAATACAGAATACAATAGGAGAGAGCATAGGATCCTCTAGATTCTTAGTTTGGAAAAGTTGAAACATAGCCGAATAGTTAGAATTGGATAGTTCGGATCGCTGGATGCATTTAGGAATGCGCGACGAAGACGGCATCTATTCTACATGCGCCGAATCAAACATAGTAGAAGGATCAAGATTCGAAGGATTCGAAGGTGGGGAGTGTATCCAACTGTGCAGCACTTGTGAGCTACACCCTCAATTTTGCACGTACTGTTGAACACATGATATAAGACATGTTGGACACCATTGCCTTGGTCATATCATTTATGTGCAAATGGTAAAAATAAATGTCCTACTAAAATGTCATTTTAGTTCAAACGCATTATAAACAATCATAAACCAAACCCGACAAATTTATAGTATATATATATACATAAAAGGAAAGCAACCACAATATTGTTTCTACAAAACTTCTGACATGACTTGATACATCTGGTTATTCTCTTGCAAAACATGATAAACAAGACAAAGTAATCATTTAGCCTAATAAAATTATGAAAACAGTTCTAGTTTCTACAAGATCAGGCAGTGACACACCACCAAATATGTAAGCCAAAAAAAAATAACACATGATATTTTCCAATTTAATTCTTGAAAATAGACTCACAGTATGCAGATGAAGTCCAGTAACATTAACTCAAATGCAACTGTCATTTCTTGGTTTGCAACAAATGAAACTTCACTTAAAAAGGTGATTCTTCATGAGGGTGAGTGCTGTGACAACCTTGATTCTTGACCCATATGGTAGCGATGCAGTTGCAGTTGTGAACTGGCCTTGTTGAAAGAAAGCAAACACCAAGACAGTACATTAGCAATTCTTAAAAGAAGATGATAAAGAGTGCAACATCATCACCTCAAACTTAGACCTAACAAATACCTGTTATTGCCTTTGTATCGGCAGCAGTTCCTGCTCCACAACAATATATGTTTGGTGCCATATAATGAATCTTTTCACAGTTCTTTTCAGTGATTATGGGTCCTTCAATGGTTCTTGTATTTGCTCCAAGAATGATATCGTCCTGAATATATGTTGAATAAGAGTAAAACATTAATCAAATACATAATCTGGATGTGATAACAGGAAAATACTTCAATTGTAGTTTTTTCAAGCTGAAATTGATGAATAAAAAGAAATTTGTATGCTTCAAAATACCTGGATTATCAATCCAAGGAGTCTTCCACTTCCCTTTATAATTGGGGTTCTTAATTTTCTGTCAAAGTCAAAAAGAGTAATTTTATCAGAAACTACAAAGAAGAATAAAGTTTCAAGCTTTTTAGGTTCCGTAGAGAGTTTCCTTATTTCACATCCTCTTCTTCGTCCAAATGATCAGGCTTATAATGGAAAAGAATAGTGAGATGTTTTCACCATCTTTAATATTAGTTTTAATGCTTTTCAAAGGCATCATGTCACAAAATAGGAGCAGTCAACATAAAATAAAGCAATCTTTTGGATTGCAAACTAAGATCCAAAAGGTGCCCAGTTTTGTCAACATTATTAAAGCCAAACAGCAATTCACAGCAAGGCTAAGGCTTCTCAAGCTAAACTAACCCTTTTCGCTTTTGGGTCAGGAACCTCTGCTGAAATTGAATCATATCCTTGCAACAACCAAGTTAAACATATTTTCAACACAAAATGAAAATTGCTAGAATTTCAATATATCTCATAATACAAACCCCAATTGATCAAGAAGTTACAATACCTCGTATTCTTCAACCATCCATGTTCAAAACATTATTCAAAGTTTTCTCTAAATGAAGAAAAAACACTATTTTAAAAATATAATTATTAAAAAAATCATAGGAAAATATATGATATTTGAAAATGAATCTTACCATTTTCTAGCTTATAGCTTTCGGCATCTTCCATCAAGTCTTGGAAGTCATGATTAATGGAGGGAGCTTTCAACCAATTTTGTATGCAAATAAAAGCTTCAACTGTTTTGGGTGCCAACGAGTTTTGAAATTAATCTTACACACGACCCCAAAGCTGATCAATATCGACACAAAAGCAATAGTAGAGATGGGAAAATGAAGCATCTTCAACACTTGAAAAACTGATGCACTGGTTGATCCCAAACAAGAGTTTAGCAAAACAGAACAAGGCTATAATAGTAAGTGAAGTTCAATTCATTATTTCCTATCAATGCTCAGCTAGACAACAAAGTTAAAGTTGTCTCCTTGTATATCATTAACATAAAAATCAATCTACGTCACAAATATGATGAAAGAAAAAATAAACTGGTAGCACGACAGAATTACTATTAGTTATTCCTCTGTTGTGATCATTAATGGGATTCATCCTAAATTAGTAAAACTTAAATTTCTAGAAACCAGACTATTTTTTTTTCTTTTTTTGGTATTATTAATTTCAAATATATAGTTCTTGTTAAATTATGTATTTATTGAATAATTAGAGATAGTAGAAAACATTTTCTATATATGATATTTCTGGAGCATATAGATTCATGAGTACTATTTAAATATTACTTGAGTGTACATGAAGCATTTCGAAAGAAAAAGCATGTGTGATGATTTGGAATGTATGGTAAAGAATGTGAATCTAATTTTTAAAAGCAAATCTCTGACCAAGACCGACCCTAGCTAAGGTCCTTTACTCATCATTTTCTACACCACACATTACACTTTTTTTTTTAATTTTATATTTTTTTATTCTTGCTAAATTAAAGGAATACTTCTACTCATCATTAATATACCATACATTTATAAAGAAAAAAATAACAAATAAAAAATTATATGTAGTGTGTGGTGTAGGGAATGATGAATAAAATTTTTCGTCTCCAAATGGGAGAAGTACCAAACTCCCCACTCCTATATAAAAATAAAAATACTGACCATAACTCATGAATTATGATATTTACCTCTCGACCCTCATCTAATCAAGAAAATATATACAAATTTTCACTTCCTGTCGCATTTGTGCAAATCACAAAAACACAGAGAAAATCCCAAAAACAGACCCATTAATTTGAAAAGAGTACTGGCAAATGGAATTTCATGTGCAAAAATTGTGGAGATGAAATAACCAATGCATAAAAAAGAAATAAATTTCCATAAATTTAAGATATACCTTCTACGTCAGCATTTTATGCAAGTCGCAGTGACAGCTTCATGTGATCTACAGATTCTTTATCCACACTTAAAGCTATAAAATTCTACATGAACAATTGTTTGGAAGCATGGATAGTGATATGTTTGGTTCAGTCCAGATTCCATCTTCTCAAGTTCATGCATCTCCCTATCTCAAGAAGGCAGCAAACAGCAAAGAAAATTGAAGATTGTACTTTTTAATTTCAACCCAAGTGTAAGCTCTAAATTCATATCTTCCTTTGGATACTGGTCTTCATTCTCTAGTTCCGTTATTGTGATGCCCATGGTTGAAGAATGTGACCTCTTTTGTTGAGGGCACCTATTGGGTTCCACGTTGCAATCATATTCATCATCACGACGCCTCTTACCAAATATTTCATTCGGATTCCCATCATCTTTCTCTAATTCCAAATCTTCATTTGGATTCTCATTGTCATCCTCCAGTCCGTCATAGCTTATTTTAAGAATTTCATAAATATCCTTGTGAGGACTTATTTCATACTTTTCCAATGCACTTTTCCATTGTTCTATATTTCTATCATACAAAGCTGAACCAAGCACTGTAAGAGCTAGTGGAAGGCCCTTAGCATAATCTATTATACGTTTTGTGAGTTCTACATAACTTTCAACTGGCCTGTCTCTTTTAAATGCATGCCAACTAAATAGCTGAATAGCTTGGTTGTCATCCAATCCCTGCACTTCGTACGTTGAATCAACTTGATTATGACAAGTTAGTAGACGTTGATCTCTTGTTGTTATTACTATTCTGCTTCCTGGACCAAACCAATTTTTATCTCCAGCTAATCCTTGTAATTGGCACGACTCATTCACATCATCAAGAATTAGAAGTATCCTTTTAGAGCAAAGCCTATGCTTTATAACATTAGTACCAGCTCCAACACTGCCAATATGAAAACTTTCAAAGTTTCCTAAGACAGCACGAAGAAGTTTTTCTTGCAATTTGACCAGACCATTTTCTTGACTTGAAATCTCTCTAACATTTTCTAGAAAACATCTATCTTCAAATTGGTTTCCAATTGAGTTAAAGACTGCTTTGGCAATAGTTGTTTTACCAACTCCCCCAATTCCATAAATCCCTATCACAAGTGTAATGTCATTCCTTCCAATTCTTAATTTAGTATTCAAGTCTTTTAGACGAGACTCTAGTCCAATTGGATATTCAGCAATGTCTAACTTGTATGTAGATTTAACTATTTTTGAGTCCACCCATTGAATGATTTTATGCATAAATTCACATTCATTCCTGCCAATACAAGGAAAAAGAACATTCAATGAGTCACTTTTTTCACATAAAAAGATAGAGTTTCATTATATATAAGTTGGTGTTTCAACACATCAATTATAGTATCACCCATTACAATTACCAAAAAGTTAAAAAAAAAAAAAAAAGACTCATATATATATAAATTTTTATACTAGCTGGTGTAGAAGATCTTCCACATGGTCTCGTTACAAGATTTTTTTTTTTTTAAGATTTCCTTACTCAATACCAATAAATTAGTATGAAACCAATTAAAATGAAATAAAAAGACCATCGGGCCACTAGGTACAACCAAGTTTTGCTACAATTTGCAACACGGCCAGATTACAGTGGGCTACGACTACCACAAAATTAAGGAACTATAGAAGCAAATACGGGTGTTCATAACAGCACAAGCAATCTTGTAGAAAAAAAAAATCGGCACATTGCACGGATGCACAAACCATAACCAATGTAGCACAATAAATGTAGAGATACAAAACGTACCCAAAGCATGAGTCAAACCAGTGCAAGGACAATAAACAATTAGGTAAGGCCAAATGATTCATGAACAGTCTATGGCTCATGTGGTGGCTGATGGATAATTGTGCTTTCATTTTATACTCTACTTAATTAATTAGCTAGGAAACACTACATTGAAGATTGGGGATTTATGTATGTTGTTGTTTGTTTGTAGGGTTTTACATTAAAAACATTTTTTTTTTCACTACATTTATTACTTCAAGTGTGATAAAGTTTCTATTAGCTACAATTGGTGTGCTAGCTTCTCCTACATATGGATATGCCTAGAAAATAATGGATTTGGATCTTCCTATTTGAGAAATGAATTGAAAAAGCTTAAGTTGTAATATCTGATCGGTTATGAGCCTAGAATGGCATACACTTATGCAATTTAAAAATCTGTTAAAATTTGTAAGAAATTAGGGATCACGTACGGCCTTAATTAGCACCTGGAATTATTTAAAAAAAAAAATTAAAAGATAGAGGGAAGCTCGAGAGAACTTATAGCTAGCAAGCAGGTGACATTAATCCAAAATTTTAAAATCTATAGTGACATATATAAATGTGCTAGTTCAATGTTAAATCCTTCTATAAAAGAGCTTAAGGACTTGTTTGGGTGTAAGGTGATTTCGTGTAGAGTGTATGCGTTTATGAAATAGTTGTAAAACGTAAAAACCTTTTAAGACTATAGTTTGATATAGTTTTAAAAAAGTGGTGAGACCTATCATAAAATCATGTCTAGATATGAAAAATATATTGATGAAGTATTGAGAGATGATATAATAAATAAACATTTTATAAGTTAATTACTTTTTCGAAAGAGAGAACCATACTTGTACTGTTGCATAGCCTCTGGCCTAACAGTGGCTGCACCATTGGCGGCCAAAAAACTCGGTTTGACGTGGTGTCTAGCCACCCTATGGGATGGTTTTCTTATGAATATGTGAAAATGGTTTCTCGAGTTTTTAATGCTTTATAAAATATTGAGCAGTTTTAAGACTATAGATCATGTTATCTGTTTGGAAAAAAAAAAAAAAAACAGTTTTTAACTTAAAGATTAGCTTTGAATTTAGAGACAGTTTTGTTTGCCAAACATGGCATTATATAAATGAAGTTTATAAACTCGTGTATTGAAGTGAAAAAATTAAATTTCTTTTAAAATAAAAATAAATTTAAAATTTGATTCCTCACATAAATTTAAATAATGATTTGGGAAAATGATAGTAATTATGAGTTTGTTCCCTCATTTTGACAACTTATGTATTTAATTTTTTTGAATGATTAAGAAAATAATTTTTAGTGTATTAGTGTATTTTTTATTTTTTAAAATATTTAAGGATGTTTAAAAATTATGAAAAAGAAAAGAAAAAAATTAAAATATAAAATTTGAACTAACGGACACTCCCAATGGATAAAATTGGGCGAACACTAGCAACACTCAATAATATATTGGTATAAGGTGGGCAAGGCCCGGTAAAGTCCACCTTGGTTATAAGGCCCCTGTCCCGTTAATATTAAATGAGAAAGACAATAACGAAAATAGGTATAGATATATGCACTCATTGGGTTTTTATGGAGTTTTTCTTCAAATTGGATGAGGAAAATTCCAATTCCTCTAATAGATCGATAAAAATGAAAAGCGTTATATTGAGCATGTGACAGCACGTACCTTTTTAAAAAGTTAGGTTAAAAAATTGATCACATGTCATTCAAAAATTATATGTTTCACACATGCTCAAAAAACACATTATAATTTTTTAAATAAACAATTTCATTTGAAGAACAACTCTATTATTAATTAATATAATAGTTAAAGAAGTACCCGTCTTCCAAATGTACTCCAGCCAAACTGCCAACCTCTTGTAGGGCTTCCTTCCACCTCTGCACCTTCGGATCTTCCTTGAACCTCTCTTGATGTTTAGCTAATGCTTTTCCAAAACTTCCTTCCTGTTTTCGGACTTCTGACGGATCCACATGGTAAAATACTGGTAGAACAATCTGTTGTTTTGTTTTCTTACACTCAAGGATCTGTGTTAGCTCCTCCAAACACCATGAGGATGATGCATAATTTGAAGATAATACAATAATAGAAATCATTGACTCCTCAATAACTTTGAGAAGTGTGGGTGAAATTGTCTTCCCTCTTTCGAGATCTTTATCATCTATGTAGGTATGGATTCCCAGATGTTTCAGAGCAGCATATAGATGGGCAACAAAAGTATTACGAGTATCTTCTCCTCTAAAACTCAAGAATACATCGTAATACCATTTAGGAGCGGAAAAAAGAGAAGACGAAGAAGAGGGTGAAGTACGGAATGCCATTGAATTGAAGAGAAATGTATGCAATTCTGAGTAAGATAAAAGTTAAGACGTCCACTCTCTTTAAATAGGGAAGCAGATGCAGCTTTGCACAATTATTTATTGGAAAAGGAAAAACAAATACAAAAAGAAAAAAAATGATGAGAAACTTCTTCGTAATTTTCAAACAACTGAATGTTTTGATTACGAAAACGCGTCATCAGAACTATTGAATGAAAAAACACGCTTACAAAGCCCCACACACGTGAAGCTCACACAAAACATTATTATCAAAGCCCCACAAACGTACTTGATCGTGATGCTTCACATACTGATTGGACATTTACTTGTGTTAATTCACATATATGGCAATGCAGACTCCGTTGCAGAAAAATGACGTCTCTCTTACTCTTCTTTGTAAATAAAATAAATAAATGAACAAGTTTTAAACTTTTTTAAGATGGCTATATATTAAATGTTATATTAAAAAATGTTAAAAAAATGATAATACATAAAACATCTTTCACATAGCTGTGCAGTAGTTGTGATAATAAATAAATAAAAGATGGCAATTGATTAATGGCTTTCAGTGCATACGTTGCCAGTCTTGGCCCCCACAAGCATGGCTACAGCCTTTGCAGCTTTCGGTGGGATTTGTCGTTGGCGTGGACTCAGATGGCCTTGTCTCTGTTCAAATTACATTGGCCCCGCATTAATATAAACTTGTTGACAATTTCCATTTGGATTCGTGGAAATCTCAGGCCACTGAACCTTTGATTACAAAAACGCGTCGCTGTACGTATACAAAGCCCCACACACGTGATGCTTCACACATATAAAATAAGAGCAGAGAGGCCTTCAAACTTCTTTATTGCCTATGTATGTAAGATGGCCATATATAATCTGATTTGATTATTTTCGAAATTCCTGATTCATGTTAATTAATTATTTTGATTACAAGTTATATTCTTTTGTTTAGTGCTCAGATGATATTTTGACTGTTTAGTTTAAACATATAGCCATGGGTTGTATGGGATTGCTAGGAAATTGTACGTATAACAGACATAGAATGAAATTTGAAAATATCGGTATGGCCTGGGGGCTTGACAAAACAAAGGGTCGATTCATTTTTATCGGGTAATTAGTGGAGGCATATGTCTTCGGCCCCTCCACCCCACTCTGTCTAAAAGAAGTGCGCAGGGAAAAAGAGAGATAGAAGATCACATGGGCTACACCAAGATCTGCCATAAAGTAGCAAGGAAAGGAAAAACAGAACGACAAAACTAGCACTGTTCATGTCCTGCGACATCCTTTGGTATCTGAAGGTATTGGAGCCTTAAGAGTACTGGACATTGGGCTAATTTAATATCGTATACATGCACAGGAACTAATATTCCCTTTTACACTACCCACTTATGTTTCTTCATTTTCCACTTGGCTTCTTCCTTTCTCCATCTACTATTGGACTTAGCTGGACGAGCTGATCATCACCATTATTGCTTGGATAGTTGCTACCTGTGCGTTCATCACAAAAAATATCTAGGAAGCATTTGAGGGTCGTAAAAAATCCCAAAACTAAAGTCATAAAAAAATAAAGCGTAAAGCTCATAAAATCCTACATCGCAGTAGTTGGTTTGTAATTTAAAATTTTTTCTATATGTATCAAGTTAAAAATGTAATTTTTATCTGATCAATGAATAAAGTTTGCTTCCCATAAAAAAATAAATAAAAAGCCTAAAGCCTAATTGAAGGGGATAAAATATCCCACGTCTAAGACAAGCTCAACCCACCAAAAAGAGAGAGCAAAAGAGGACAATGAGGGCACAATGAGAATGAGTATGTCAAAAGAAAGGCAAGGAAATGATAAGAGAGAAATGAAAAAAAAAAAAAACAAACAAAAAGGTAAAGAAGATGTTAGACGTGCAAAAGGCGGTCAATCCTTACCGCTCTCTAAAAGCACACAGAAAGAGTAGTAGGATAAAAGAAAACAGTCAAATGATTTCTAGGGGAGCTTCGAATTTTTTTTCAACCTCTTAAAAGGGACTCAAGTGAGAACATATTTTTCGATAGATATATTCAAGATCTCCATATTATATGGTGAGAATGAAAGATGATGAGAGACTGTAAATAAATTTATTATATTTAAATAATTTTTTAATTTTATAATATTTTTATTTCAAATAATTCAAATAATTTTATTACTATTTACAAATATTCCATTATAAGGCCTCGTTTGGAGATTTAGATCAAACACAACCCATTTAAGATGATTTCATACGGCCAAAGTTTCTTGTATCTCCAAACGTCTTATGAAACACTTTAGTATTTCACTTCATCTCATAGTTTCTTTAAACTGTTCATTGTTGAACAAGTCACAAAGACCGAGCCGCTCATGTTCCCTACCCACCAATCAATCAGCATCTCCCAGTACTGACCTTGTCTTCTCTTTTTTTTTTTTCTTTTTTTAATTTATTTAATATCTCTTATTTCCCAACTTTTTTCGTTTTCTAGAACCTATATTATGGGTGGGCAGTAGGATCTAACCTATCCGGTCTCATTTAGGATAAAATTTAGGGCTGAATTGATATTTATCGATTTTATATTTTTTAAAATAAATTATATATCCGTTATCCTCTTAAATTAATACTCTAATTTTATGAGTTTGGTTCAATTTTTTTTATTTTAATATACTATATAATATAATATATTATAATATATAATATTATAGTGATATATTATAGTATATTATAATATATAATGATATGATATTAGTATAACTATTAATATACACTATATGATATTAGTATAACTATTAATACAATAAATAAAATGATATAAGATTTTAAAATTTAATATTATATTAATTAGTAATTTATCATATAATACAAAACTATTTTTATATAATTATATATTATATATAAAAATTATATACAATAAAAAAATTAAAATATATATATGAAAAAGTCTGGTTCGGTCCGGTTTTAAAAAAAGAAAAATTCAAACTTGATCGATTTTAACCGGTTTTGATAAAAATAAAACCAGTACAAGACTGAACCAAACTCGAGACTGGACCAAACCCATCGGTTTGGTTCGGTTCGGTCTAGTTTACCACCTGTTCACCCCTTTTTTTAACCCCCAGCGGGTAGTTTGATCTTCTTTTCTTTTTAGAGAATTGGTAGTTGAAGTCGTGAATGTGCAAATGTCGTACAAACATTTTAAAAAAAGTAAATAAATACAGGATTCGTATGAAAAAAGATTTTTGCTACATATAGTTATTTTTATTTACTTCTTGCGCATTCCACTGAAGTAATTGACCAAAACAGTTATTTTATATTAAAAAAAGTAACACAGCTAATCATATTAGTTGAGTGCATAAACGAGTACGCAAAAATGATTGCATATAGAGTTTTTTATAAAAAACGATTGTACGATATTTGCATACTATACAGCTATACAGATAATGATTTTATTTAGAATTGTGTAATTTTTATTCATAATTGATCATTTTGGGAAATTTCAAATTAAATAAGTTTGAGAGAAAATAAACTTACGAGTTTTCTAAACTATAATTAATAATTAGAATGTTGTATTTTATATTGATAAAAAAAAATAATAACTGAACAATTTTTCAAACTTATTTAATGCCGTAAATGCGTATGTAAGGTTCGGAAGAATTTGTTTTCGGGTCGGAATGGGACTTTTCGGGTTGAGCGGTGACTGTAAGGTGGCCATGATTTATCAACAAAATACTTATAGATGGTAATACTAAGATCGACGGGTACAGAAAACAAGCATTGGCATTTCTCCAGGATGGGTGGAACCTAAGGGCGAAAAGATATTACCTTTAACTGAAAACCTTTCTTCTCAAATCTGCCAATGATCTCAACTCTTACCAACCTGAAGGCCAATGCTAGGTGCACATCAAAATGTGCACACAAGTGTAAATGAGAATTTTTTTTTTTAATTTTTAATCATTAAGAAAAGTATATAAATTAATTAATAGTCACTTCCTTAATTATTAAGAAAAATAATTAAAATATATAAATTGACACATTTGATGGATATATTTAAAAGTCATATTATTATTTTTCACTTGAAATGCAGATAAATGCCGTAGAAAATCAAGTTACTTCTTTGTTACCTAAAATGGCAGCCCAAATTAAGCTTTTGTGAGTCTTAAATCAAGTGGTTTTGGTTAAGGTAATTTTGTAACAATGAACTTCTATGTGCTGCTAGCCAAATTAAGGTAAACTATCTCAGCTTAATCTGCTTTTATTGAGGGTACCAATTGGATTCATCACAACACCTCTTACCAAAATGAGCATGGCCAATATCTTCGTGGAGCACACCAACATCAGTATGATCTATTGCCTTCTCTTCATGCTTCTTTACCAAATGGACCCCAACGAGCTTTGAATCACGTTCAAACTTCAACCTTGAAGTGTACCCTTCGTGGTAAGGCACTACATAGCATGCCATCCATACATGGTTTGAGTCCGTCCAATCAAATCTTATATGTTGAAAACATATGAAATTCCAAGACCTTCTATCATGGCATCTGTTGAACCCAAGATTTCAAGTTTTGTGTAATTATATATTTACACATAGATTTTGATGATAACAAATGAATTCAAAGAATAAAGAAGTCTCAAGCTCTAGTTGTCTACACAATGGAGTCAACCACATCAAGGAAACAAGCATGAGCAAGAAGGGAACAAGTTCACATTAAAATTATAGAGTAATGTTGTAAATCTCTTCAAAATTCAAAATTAGGATTAATGCTCAAAATTAATATTTTATCATAAAGCATTAAAATACATTTTCCACATGTGCATGAATATTTTTGAAAATTTTGAAAGATAATTGATTGTCATCTTTTACATGTGCATGCCTTGATTAAAGGGTTAAACTTTGAAAATATTAAAGATGATTGATTGTCATCTTTCACATGTGCATGTTTTATTTGAATATTTTCAAAAGTGATTGATACTTTTTTTTAGACTTATACAAAAGGTAGATGATTTTGTTGAAAAATTTGAAAAGTAAAGTGTGTTCATTTTGTCATATATAAAAAGTAAAAGATTAGGTTTGAATTTTTTGAAAAAGAAAGTGTGCTCCTTTTGTCATATGCAAAAAGTAAAAGATTAGGTTTGAATTTTTTGAAAATGAAAGTGTGCTCATTTTGTCATATGCCAAAAGTAAAAGATTAGGTTTGATTTTTTTGAAAAAGTGAATGATGTTGTCTTTGACAATTGAAAAAGAAGAACCTTTTATTTGAATTTTTTGAAAAAGTGAATGATGTTGTCTTTGGCATGTGAATCTTTTTAAATTTGAATATGAAGTCTCATATGCCTATAAATAGATCATTTGAGAGCTTCACATTCACAACACCAAGAGCATCCAACATTCATTCAAAGCTTTCATTCTCTCTTCTCTAAGCATTGAGCCTTAATCCTTGTTCATTTTGAGAGATATAGTTTTCGCTGTATTGTTCTTATTTCACTCATTGAGGAGTGTTTTCTGATAACCTACCCACTATCAGCTCTTGTATCAGAAAAAATGTGTGTATAACCCTTGTGTGTGTAGAAAGTATTCTACACGGGGAATAGTTGAATCACCACGTGTAAGGTGATTGCAAGTGTAGAGGGTGTTCTACACAGATCCTTTATAGCGGTGTTGTTCAAAGGTGTAATAGGTTTCTATCTCCACTTGAAGAAGGTTGAATAGTGAATTTGGGAATCCTCAAGGGGTAGCTTGAGGCGAGGACGTAGGCAGTAGGGCCGAATCTCGTTAACATACTGAGTTTGCTTCTCTCTTACCCTTACTCTTTATATTTTTTGTTATTTTATATTTTGTTTATATTTTATATTATATATTTGATTTATAATTGTTATTTTTTTAATACAACTCAATTCACCCCCCCTCTTGTGTTAGTCATCTGGGCAACAATTGGTATCAGAGCTAAGAGCTCTATTATAAGATTAACTATCTTTTGAGTTAAGATCTTATGGCTAACATTTCAGCTTCATTTGGTGAAGGTCAATCTAGCAGTCGGCTTCCACTCTTTTGTGGAGATAATTACTCATTCTGGAAAGTTAGAATGAGAATATTCCTTCAGTCTCAAGGTCGAGAAATCTGGAAATGTATTGTAAATGGACCTTATATTCCAACAAAAGTGGTTGATGGAGTAAAAGTCAAAAAGGAAGAAGAAG
The DNA here is from genome assembly GCF_018687715.1 of Carya illinoinensis. Taxonomy (NCBI): domain Eukaryota; kingdom Viridiplantae; phylum Streptophyta; class Magnoliopsida; order Fagales; family Juglandaceae; genus Carya; species Carya illinoinensis. The sequence goes on from NC_056767.1 coordinate 29,257,461, forward strand.
AGTTTGATTGTGAAGACGATAGACTTTATACTTTAAATTTAACTGCTATGAATTTATTATTTAATGCTCTCAATGGAAATGAGTTTAATAGAATAATGACTTGTGCTACGGCAAAAGAAATTTGGGATAACTTGGAAGTTACTTATGAAGGAACTTCGCAAGTCAAGAAATCAAAAATTTATATTCTTACTCATGAATATGAAATGTTTAAGATGAATGATGATGAATCTATTTCTAGTATGCACACTCGTTTTACTAACATCATAAACAGCTTGACAGCTCTTGGCAAAATTTATTCCAAGGTGGAGATAGTAAGAAAAATTCTCAACTCTCTACCAAAACGCTGGGAATCAAAAGTGACAGCGATTCTTGAAGTTAGAAACCTCAAGAAGCTCGAAGTGAATGAACTCATCGGGTCATTTATCACCCATGAGTACACATTGAAAAGAGGAGAAGAAGAAGGAAAGTCAAAGAAGAGCTTGACACTTAAAGCTGTTCCTCATGAAAGTGAAAGTGATGAAGATGAGGAAAATGAAGATAAAGATGAAAAAGTTGCGATGATAACAAGAAGAATTCAGAGGTTCTTAAAGAAAAATAAAATTCCTCCGAGGAAATCCTTCAAAAAGTTTTCCAAGAAAGATTCAGGTAAAAATGACACTTTAATTTGTTATAAATGCAATAAACCTGGTCATATCAAGCCAGATTGTCCTCTACTAAAAAAAGATTGAAACAAGGGCAAGAAAGTTATGAAAGCTACATAGGATGATGATTCAAGTAGCTCAGATAGTGAAGCAAGCAATGAAGAATCAGCAAATCTTTGTCTTATGGCTAAAGATGACATTGAGGTAACAAATCTTGATAATATTGAAAATCCTTCATATGAAAAATTGCAAAATATTTTAGAAGAGGTTTATGAGGAATTTGAAAAATTGGGTATCAAATATACTGCTTTGAAAAAGAAAATTTTTTCTTTAACAAATGAAATTGATATTTTAAGAAAAGAAAATATCATTTTGAAAGATGAAAATCTTGAATTGAATAAGAAGAAAACCGATTTAGAAAATATTGTTGAAAACTTTACAAATCGAAAAATAAATTTTGAAAAACTTCTTGATAGTCAAATATGTGTTTTTGACAAGGCAGACTTGGGATATATGCCAAAACAAAAATACAAACCTTATAAAAATTTCTTTGATAATCCTTCTATTTCAAAAACAAATAATCAAAATTATTTTCATAAAAATAATTTTGTCAAAAAAAGATATTATTATAATCATTCAAGTTCTTCATATATGTCACATGCTATTTGTAATTTCTGTAATAGAAATGGTCATAATTATCATACTTGTCCTATTAGAAGAAATCATACAATGACTGTTAGGGCCATATAGGTACCTAAAAATCTTGTTTCTTCTAATACTAATAAATAAAGGACCCAAAGAACTTGGGTACCAAGAAAAATCATTTTAATTGTTTTTATAGGTATGCATGAAGTCATCCACAAGCAAAAACAAGTGGTTTTTAGATAGTGGATGTTCAAGACACATGACGGGAGACAAAACTAAGTTTTTTGATCTTAGATCTAAAGAAGAAGGACACGTGACATTTGGAGACAACTCGAAAGGGAAGATCGTGGGAATAGGTAAAATTGGTAATGAATCTTCTCTCATAATTGAAGATGTTCTACTTGTTGAAGGTCTAAAACATAATCTTTTGAGTATAAGTCAATTATGTGATAAACGATTTACAGTTACTTTCAAAATGGATAAGTGCATTATTTTGAATGATCATGATTGTAATATTTGTTTTATTGCTTTTAGAAACAATAATGTTTATACAATTGATTTTGAAGAAATTACCTCACAAGATACTATTTGCTTTTCAGCTCAAAATGAAACTAGTTGGTTATGGCATATAAGATTAGGTCATGCCAACATGGAATTTATTTCCAAACTTTCAAAAAATGATCTTGTGAGAGATTTACCAAAAACAAATTTTCTTAAAGACAAAATTTGTGATGCATGTCAATTTGGTAAACAAACAAAAACTTCTTTTAAAACTAAGAAACATATTTCCACTACTAGACCATTGCAACTGATACACATGGATCTTTTTGGACCAAATAGAGTTGCAAGTCTAGGAGGAAAATATTATGCATTTGTTATTGTTGATGATTTTTCTAGATATACTTGGGTCATTTTTCTTGCTCATAAAGATGAGGCACATAATGCATTTACCAAGTTATGCAAGAGAATTCAAAATGAAAAGGGTTATACTATTTCAAGTATCCGAAATGATAGAGGAAAAGAGTTTGTTAATAAAAATATTGAAACATTTTGTGATGAAAATGGTTTTGTGCATAATTTTTCTGCTTCTCGAACTCCTTAACAAAATGGGGTAGTAGAGAGGAAAAATAGATCTCTTCAAGAGATGGCAAGAACAATGCTCAATGAGAACAACTTGCCTAGTTATTTTTGGGCCGAAACGGTAAGTACTGCATGTTATGTTATAAATAAAGTTATAATAAGGTCTAAGTTAGATAAAACCCCCTATGAGCTTTGGAATGAGAAAAAGCCCAACATTGGTTACTTTCATGTATTTGGATGCAAATGTTTTATTTTGAATGACAGGGATAATTTAGGCAAGTTTGATGCAAAATCTGATGAAGGTATCTTTCTCGGGTATTCTACTAATAGTAAAGCTTATAGAGTATTCAATAAAAAGACTTTGACTGTACGAGAATCTATGCATGTAGTATTTGATGAATCTAATTCTCTACTCTCCAAGAAATCTATTGATGAAGAAACGGGAGGTATAAATAACACGGAAAGTCTCAATCTCAACAAAGAGAAAATAATAGAGGAAGTTCAACATGGAGCCATCAGGAAAGATCATCAAAATTTAATACAAGATGCAACCAAACAGTGGAAATTTGTGAAAGATCATCCAGTGGAATAAATTTTGGGAGAACCTTCACAAGGTGTAAGTACTCGATCATCTCTTAGAAATATTTGCAATCATACTGTTTTTCTATCTCAAATTGAACCCAAAAATATTGATGACGCACTTCTTGATAAATCTTGGATTCTAACTATGCAAGAAGAGTTGAATCAATTTGAAAGAAATGATGTTTGGACACTTGTTTCTAGACCCAAAAATCATACTATTATTGGAACAAAATGGGTTTTTAGAAACAAGAAAGATGAGTCCGGAGTCATTACTAGAAATAAGGCTCGACTTGTAGCCCAAGGTTTTAATCAAGAAGAAGGAATCGATTATGATGAGACATATGCACCTGTCGCAAGATTAGAAGCTATTCGAATGCTACTTGCATATGCTTGTTATAAAGATTTCAAACTTTTTCAAATGGATGTTAAAAGTGCTTTCTTAAATGGTTTTATAAATGAAGAGGTATATGTTGAGCAACCTCCAGGTTTTGAAAATCATATTTCCCCAAATCATGTTTTCAAACTCACAAAAGCACTATATGGACTTAAACAAGCTCCTAGAGTTTGGTATGAGAGACTCAGTGGTTTCTTGATTGAAAAAGGTTTTTCAAGAGGAAAAATCAACACAACTCTTTTCATTAAATATGAAAATGATGATATTCTTTTGATTCAGGTTTATGTTGATGATATAATATTCGGTGTTACTAATGAAAATATGTGTCAAGTTTTTGCTAAGACTATGCAGGAAGAATTTGAGATGAGCATGATGGGAGAACTTACATTCTTTCTCGGATTGCAAATTAAGCAAGCAAAAAGTGGGACATTCATCAATCAATCAAAATATATTAAGGAATTATTGAAAAAGTTTGGAATGGAAAATGCTAAGGAAATTGGAACACCAATGAACCCATCAATTAAACTTGATAAAGATGAATCCGGTAAGTCAATTGACTCGAAAATATATTGAGGTATGATTGGTAGCTTATTATATTTAACAGCCAATAAACCAGATATTATGTTTAGTGTGTGCTTATGTGCACGCTTTCAATCATCTCCAAAAGAATCACATTTAATTGCAGTTAAGCGCATTCTTATATATCTTAGTGGTACAATTAACCTAGGGTTATGGTACCCTAAGCACACATTTTTTGATCTAATCAGCTACACAGATGCAGATTATGCTGGCTGTAAAATAGATCGAAAAAGCACTAGTGGAGCATGCCATTTCTTAGGTCATGCACTAGTTTCCTGGTTTAGTAAAAAACAAAATTCTGTAGCACTATCTACTGCTGAGGCAGAATATGTTGCTGCGGGTAGTTGTTGTGCTCAAGTTCTCTACATGAAGCAACAACTTGAAGATTTTAAACTCATGTATAATCACATTCCAATCAAATGTGATAATACAAGTGTTATAAATCTTTCAAAGAACCCAATACAACATTCTAGAACTAAGCATATTGAAATAAGATATCATTTTCTTCGAAATCATGTGCAGAAAGGCGATATAGTACTAGAATTCACAAACACACACGATCAGTTAGCAGATATTTTCACAAAACCTTTACCAGAAGATAGATTATGTATAATCAGAAGAGAAATAGGTATGATGCATGTTATGAATATCTCTTAAAAGATAGACTAGAGTCAATAAAAATAGAGATAGATTTTTTAAATACTTTTACATAAACTTGAGATTCTTAGTCTCATGTTTGAGATGCACATTCTCTTCATACAATATCATGTCATTCTTATCCATGGAAACCGGCAAGCGGAATGAAGAATCTAATAAAGATTTCAACTGTTTATTCTTCTGCCGAATGATTCCTTCCCTTGTGTGAGACTCTTGAACAATTCGTTGAAGTACAACAATTTGTTCTTTGAGCTTTTCAACTTCATGATTTTTGGCTTGTAGCCGCTGAGAAAAAGCAACAATAGAGGAAGAGTAGCGAGTCCCAAGACTCACCAAGTCATAAATAGCATCAGAATCTGACTTATTAGTCAGATTATTATTTTCCTGCTGCAACATGGCACCAATGGCAGCTGCAGAAAGGACAAGAGGTTGAGATGCAGAATGCCTCATGGATGGATCTAGAGAAATGTTAGAAGAATGAGCCATTGAGAAAAGAATAGAAGGATTAAAACGAGAATGTTGAAGGAATGCAGATGAGTTATAGAGATAAGAAGAAAACTTGATGCGGATTGGATGAACTTCAGGACTGATTTTATAGAGATAGCATAAAGAATAAGACAAACTATTGTCTCTTCAAATCTTATTTAGTCAAAAGAAATACAAGATATGCTGGACACATATGGTCAAAAGTTTTCTTACTAAGCCAGCGAGATTAACAGTAGATTGTCCCTATTTTTCTAGTAAACGATGAACCTCTGCTGTTATTTGCCGATGTTGACCTTGTATCTGAACCATTTCTCGTTCCAACTCCTTTATTTGTGGTTGCAGATCATGAGCATACCAATCTGTAAATTTTTTCAACTCTTGGTTTTCTTACTTTAACATTTTATTTTCACTATCCTTATTAGCAAGCTTCTGTCGTAATTCAGATATTTGCATGTTAAGATGATCAATCTCACTCACCCTCGCCATTAACCTCCGAGACATGATCGTAACAGAGGCAGCATATTGACTACTGAGCATTCTTGATTCTGTAATAATCTCAGAATCAGCTTTACTAGGAAAACGGTTCTCTGCTCCTATCATGGTATTGACGGCCCCAGGAGAGAAGATTGATGATTGATGCGTTAAGGGTTCCTGATTCAAGTCTGGAACATTAGTGGAAGAGAATTGCTCAGCCATTCTATCGTTGTAGAAAAACAGAACTCAGGTCAAGAAGTGATTATTTTTTTGGCATCCGATAGATGAAAATGATCATTTTTTTATAGCAACTCAAAGTCTTCAATCACGTTTGTCAACAACATCAGGCGATTGTTTAAATCTCCAATCACACTAAATTCATAGAGTTAGGCCTCGAGACTTTGCAGCATTTGTCGGGTCACGGACGGCTCCTTTTTCAACTATCTACAGTGACTATTAAACGCATCGTTTTCTTTAGTCCATTTACTTGTTACCGATCCTTTTTAATGATGCCAAAAGGGAGAGAAGTGTTAGACTAGAATATTAACATTGTTTGAATTGCTAAACTTATTATATATGCTTGGAATTATATTTATACTTTTGCTTGAAAAACTAACGCACATTCTCAGAGGGAGCTTAAGTATTAATATAGGTTTTAGGTTCTATCAAATATTTGTCATCATAAAAAAGGGGGAGATTGTTAAACCCAAGATTTCAAGTTTTGTGTAATTATATATTTACACATGAATTTTGATGATAACAAATGAATTCAAAGAATAAAGAAGTCTCAAGCTCAAGTTGTCTACACAATGGAGTCAAGCACATCAAGGAAACAAGCATGAGTAAGAAGGGAACAAGTTCACATTAAAATTATAGAGTAATGTTGTAAATCTCTTCAAAATTCGAAATTAGGATTAATGCTCAAAATTAATATTTTATCATAAAGCATTAAAATACATTTTTCACATGTGCATGAATATTTTTGAAAATTAAATTTGAAAATTTTGAAAGATAATTGATTGTCATCTTTTACATGTGCATGCCTTGATTAAAGGGTTGAACTTTAAAAATATTAAAGATGATTGATTGTCATCTTTCACATGTGCATGTTTTATTTGAATATTTTCAAAAGTGATTGATGTTTTTTTTTAGACTTATACAAAAGGTAGATGATTTTGTTGAAAAATTTGAAAAGTAAAGTGTGCTCATTTTTTCATATACAAAAAGTAAAAGATTAGGTTTGAATTTTTTGAAAAAGAAAGTGTGCTCCTTTTGTCATATGCAAAAAGTAAAAGATTATGTTTGAATTTTTTGAAAATGAAAGTGTGCTCATTTTGTCATATGCCAAAAGTAAAAGATTAGGTTTGATTTTTTTGAAAAAATGAATGATGTTGTCTTTGACAATTGAAAAAGAAGAACCTTTTATTTGAATTTTTTGAAAAAGTGAATGATGTTGTCTTTGACATGTGAATCTTTTTAAATTTGAATATGAAGTCTCATATGCCTATAAATAGATCATTTGAGAGCTTCACATTCACAACACCAAGAGCATACAACATTCATTCAAAACTTTCATTCTCTCTTCTCTAAGCATTGAGCCTTAATCTTTGTTCATTTTGAGAGATATAGTTTGCGCTGTATTGTTCTTATTTCATTCATTGAGGAGTGTTTTCTGATAACCTACCCACTATCAGCTCTTGTATCAGAAAAATGGTGTGTATAACCCTTGTGTGTGTAGAAAGTATTCTACACGGGGAATAGTTGAATCACCACGTGTAAGGTGATTGCAAGTGTAGAGGGTGTTCTACACGGATCCTTTGTAGCGGTGTTATTCAAAGGTGTAATAGGTTTCTATCTCCACCTGAAGGAGGTTGAATAGTGAATTTGGGAATCATCAAGGGGTAGTTTGAGGCGAGGACGTAGGCAGTGGGGCCGAACCTCGTTAACATACTGAGTTTGCTTCTCTTTTACCCTTACTCTTTATATTTATTGTTATTTTATATTTTGTTTATATTTTATATTATATATTTGATTTATAATTGTTATTTTTTTAATACAACTCAATTCACCCCCCCTCTTGTGTTAGTCATCTGGGCAACAGATTCTAACAGGAATTTCATTCTCCACCAATCTTAGGTTGATCCCAACTCTAAATCCAATAACAACACAAAAAATAATTTCTTCTTCGAAATCCCAATGTTGTGGCCCATTACTATATAATTCACACGGATTACTACTATGCATCTCCTTACGAAAGCTGAACTAGCTTGAAATCCTCTTTCTTGGAAATATAATGCGTCGTATTACTCTAAATCTATATGCCCAATTTCATTCATTGGAATGTTTCTTAGAAGGTTCAATTATGCTGTGAATGTGATGTTTAGACGTCTAGATGGATGTATGGTAATAATATGGGAAATTCCTGCGTCAATGATCTTTTGGCGGCACTACCAAATAGCTAGATTTTGAAAAACACAACTAGCAAGCATGTTGATGTGGGTAGGCGGGTGTTCAACAGTCGGTCTAGACCTAAAAAATTGATTGGACCGGACCAGTCCGGTCTAAAAATGTGTAAACCGATTGACATTCAGTCCAGTCTCGGGATCTATGAATTTTGGACCGGCTAGACCGAATGGACCGAACTCTATATATATGTTTTAAAAAATATTTTTAATAGATTATTGTTATATAGTAATTATATAAGTTAATGATATAATTTTCATCTAATTTATTATCATCGACCATATAAAATATTTTTTTAATAAGTTAGTTACATAATCTACATTAATAATTTACTTAATTTTAATTTAGTAATTCAAATAATTTTTTATTAATTTATTTGAGTAAAAAAAGAAAAAAAAAATAAAAAATAGTTGGTTGGACCAACAGGACTGGACCAGACTGAACGGACCGACTAGATGTCTGGTCTAGGAAAAATAATGGACTGAAAATTTCAATCCATCACCGGACTGGACTAGACCAAACCGTTTTCACCCCTAGATGTGGCACATATGATGTTTCCATGGCGATAAATTGAACAATATCGATCTTCCTAAGGCAAAGAACAAGAAATTGAAGAAAAATATAGGGAGATGCTTGAGGTTGGTCACGAATCCTAAATCATGTGTAGATACGTTTAGATATGTTAAATACATTGGATATAACATGTCTAGTGGAGCCGTCTTTTAAGTATGCTAAAAAAATGTTATTATTTACTTTATTTTTTAATACATGTGATATTATAAAAAATTTATAAAAAAAATCGCATCTAAATAATTTTCCCCATGAGTAAACATGATTAACTTTGAAAAAGCACATGAAAATCTTAGAATCTATATATATATATATATATATATATATTGGTTTGATGGATAGAAACACCCTCAATTTGTAATTCTTTTTTTTTTTCAACAAACTTGCATTGAATTAAAATACAGAATACAATAGGAGAGAGGTCGTTTTTGGTAATTTGATATTTGATAATGATATTTGATATGAGATGAAAATTATTTTCAAAAATCCCTCACTTGTTTTTACTTTTTGGTAATTTTTTTGTTGTCACTTATTATTATTATTATTATTATTATCATAATTACAGAAGGAGAGCCGGCCATTGTTTTTACTTCTCAAAACATTTTTCACTTCATTAATTAAACAAATACTAAAAACAATAATAATAAAAAAAGAACAATAAAATACACACAGATAGATAGATATATATATATATATATATATCTATATATATTGGCAGGCACGAGTGGCACGAGGGCCAAGATTGAGCCACCTCATAAAGACTCGTGATAGCTCGTAGTGATCTTGCGGGCGTACACCCGTATGATTTTTTTTTTTTTTTTAATATTAAGATATTTTTAACATCCCCAAACATGCCCAACAGCCTGTAATAATGCACCATTGCTTATAAAATTCTCAGAACTGCTAGATGCAGTCGGTATATGTAAGCAGAATGTAAACGGTTATACGGAATAAATAAAAAAAATTATAAAAATATTTTTTTTATGTGGGTTCTATATTAATTCACTTTTTTCAAACCGACTGCACGTCATTTGCATAATCACGACTGTAAATATCATTTTTCTAAAATTCTTCTCCTTGTGATTGCCTCGGCATTCTTTTACTTCTTTCGTAGATCAACGGTAATAAAATAAGAGAAATGATATTTACAGTCGTGGTTGTGCAATCGGCGTGCAGTCGTTTTGAAAAAAATAAATTAATATGAGATCCACATGAAAAAAAAACTAACTTTTTAATCGTGGACTCCACTCTTTTTCAAAGCGATTGCACGGTGTTTGTAATTTCACGACTGTATATAGCGTTGGCGATAAAATAATGGTGTAGATCCGCAACAGAACAACTGCCACACATCTCCCCAAATGGCTTTTACGAGCTCTCAGGATTCAGAACTACTCATGTAACTCATCTCAGCCACACACAATCGCTGGAACGAAAATAACTCCCTCTCGCTTTTTCTCTCTCTTAAGAGTAAAGAGTGCTTGGTCTTATGCAACCTCTATTGGAACCAGCTAAAAAATTTCTGCATTAAATTAAATGTCTTTTTAATCAAGAATTTTTGTTACAGCAATTTTAATCTGTTCTGACTATTTTCCAAGTTTCCGGTTCATGTTAATTAATCGTTTTGATTAGAAGTTGTATTCTTTTGTTTAGTGCACAGATGAATTTTGACTGTTTAGTTTAAACATATCCATGGGTGGTATGCGACTGCTGGGAAATTGTAGGAACAGACATCAGAATGAATTTGGAAATATCGGTATTTGGGGCTTGAGAAAACAATGGCTAGACTCAAGTAATCCTAACAAGAGATTCTTTTTTCCTCAAAGTTGTGGTCTTTTTTTATTTCCCTGGTTTTCTTTGCAACCAAACAAAAGGGTATAGTTTTCTTGGTGCTAATTCGTGTTTTTGCATCTATTGTTTAAATTGATTTGGTTTGGTAAATTATAAGGAAGAGCAAAAACTGCTTGTATTAAGAATCTGAGAAGCAGATTTTTCCACTAACATGTGAGAGTTTTCTCAGAGAGATCCAAAACTGATTGTGGTAATTCTATAGAACTTCAGGATTTTTTGGGCCTTTCGGAAATGATCTGTGAATTGTTTTTCTTCTAGGGATATTTGTGGATAATTCCCAAAGCATGTAACCTGAGACGATTCTGTTTAGGTTCGCTGTGTGAATTTTATTTGGGAATTTGGAGTGACTTATGAGTAAAAGATGTAATTTTGCTGTATAAATTTTGAAACTCTCTTCTTGTCCAGCACTATATTGGCAGATGGTGATCTTCCCTAACTTTGCCATCTATTTTGCTATTTGGTGGTCATCCAAGTATTTTGATGGAAATATGTGAAAACCCGATTGGTAATAGGAGTTTTTTCTGCCAATCAGGGTTTACTCAGTTGAATGTTCTCCAGATTTTTAGATTTAAGCCAGAGAAGCGCTAAAGAAAGTTTTGGGCTATACTAACCTTTGGACCCTGATACTTGCTAACTATTTGTGTGGGATTGTCTTTGCCCTTGAATGGGGAGTCCTGCTTATGGAGTTCTTCTGATGTACCAATCACATACTGGGACTGGCAGGATAGTTTTGCATAACTTCACTTTCTCTGAGTTTATCTTCTATAACAGGAGAACCAAGTGGTAAGAGTTAAATTGATCACATAGGCTGTACCAAGATCTGTCACAAGAGAACTGTTAGGGTGCCGCCCAGCTGTCAACCCCATCCTATCTCGTCTTGTACGTGTACAGGAATTAGGATTGCTTTTATTTTACCCACGTGTTTTTCTTCATTTTCCACTTGCCTTCTTCCTTTCTCCAACTACTATTGGACTTAGCTGGACGAGCTGTTCATTACCATTATTGTTTGGACAGTTTTTAATGTGCGTTCATCACAAAATATTTCTAGATCCCAATATTTCTAGAAAGCACTGCCAGAAAACACAATATGTGCACCGGCCACACATTCGATTGTAACTCCAAATACCTGGATTTATTATATTCCCTCTTGTGATACTCTCACTCGTAGTAGAATAATATATTTTACAAGTAAGAGCTTGTGGATTACAAAGAATCTCAAAACCAAATTCATAGAAAGCTAAAGCCTAGGATTAAAGGCATCAAGTGATAACCTTTTTTTTCTAAACAAAAGAAATAGACGGTATCTCAATTTTATTAATATATTTCCATTTATGAATACTTTTTACAAGCAAGAGCTTGTGGATTACAAAAAAATCTCAAAACCAAGCTCATAAAAATCTAAAGCCTATCATTAAGGTTCATGCAAAGAAAAACCAAACAATAGAATAAAATAAGATCGACAAAATTAAAGCTTTGGTTAATCTGTCGTGAAAAATATATAATTAACCAACCATGTACTTGGAAAGCCAAGAGAGAATGAAAAAAATGGTATTTCCATCAAGCAACGACGTTATCAAGCGTTTACCCGTACAATGGGGAAGGTTGCTCTATGAGCTAACAGGGACTGGCTTCAGGAAACTACAACAATTTCTTCCCCACGTCTCTCAATTATTGAATCACTTTTGTGAATAACGTTCATGCAAAAAGTAATTTCGGCATCAGATATTTTCAAATCCTTAGGCATAACCAATTATGCGAGATTACAATAACATGAATCAAATATCACCTTCCATTTCTACATAAAATTTATTTTTTCTTAAAAGGTATTTTAAAAACAAAGAAGAATAATTAATGACATTGTGGGGCTATGATCAAAAGTTAAAATCACATGGTTTCGAACTCATTTACAAGAACTAACAACCAAATTAACATTTTTTTTTTTAAAAAAGAAGAAGAAGAAGAAGAAGAAGAAAATAAGTGAACAAATTTTCAAGCTTCTTTAATGCTGGAAATGCCTATATATGTAAGATGGCTTCTAACACCTAAAATTGGCACAATAGTCTCGAAGGGGAAAAAAAGTCATTCCCAATCCACTATGGTGATCTGGGTTTCAATCAGAGTGATGTGGAGCCCCCAGCAGTGGTCTAATGCGGCTGTACGGTGTCAATGCGTACATCCATTATAATGAAAGGAAAATAAGTACAGGAAAAATAAAGAGAGATATATATAGATTTACGTGCTTCGGCATTGGGTCTACGACTATTGGGGTTTGGGGTAAGGAGAGTCCACTATAATACATATGCTTATTTTATAGTCTCTCATGGTCTCTCATCCTCACTGTACAATAGATATCGAAGGTCTGTCTTCTGGTGGAGACATTGTCGCTGGAGCTCCTGTCACCAGGTTGAAAAAGCTCCTATGGAAATTGAAGTCCCCCAAGAGAAGCTTGGCCCAAAGTCTTTAAAGTCATCTAGTTCCCCCCTCCTCTTTTATGTCCCATCTCATCTCCTTTATGTCACATGCCCTATTTTCTTCTTGAAACCTTGTCTTCCCTCAGCCTTTTGTCCCCTCATTCTTTTTCTATTTCTTCCCTCCTGATGAATGCACCTACCTTGGGCTGGGCCTAGAAAACACCATGGACCCGGTATATTTTATCCATTCCAATTGTCTAGGATTCTTAAGGGCAATTTGTTCCAAAAAAGATCTTGAGAATCTTTAAGATAAAATATGCAATCAAACTAATCCACCCAAGTCCATAGAAAAATAAATTCCGGTAGCGGGTTCCTCGTTATCCGTTTTATGTCGTTAAGCGAAAAAGATCTCCGAGTGCTAGATTAAGCGAGAGATGGGTTCGACCATGTAAACTGCAAACATGGTGTTGAACCCAAGGTTTCAAGTTTTGTGTAATTATATATCTACACATGGATTTTGATGATAACAAATGAATTCAAAGAATAAAGGAGTCTCAAGCTCAAGTTGTCTACACAATGGAGTCAAGCACATCAAGGAAATAAGCATGAGCAAGAAGGGAACAAGTTCACATTAAAGTCATAGAGTAATGTTGTAAATCTCTTAAATTCGAAATTAGGGTTAAGACTTAAAAATTAATATTTTATCATAAAGCATTAAAATACATTTTCCACATGTGCATGAATATTTTGAAAATTAAATTTGAAAATTTTGAAAGATGATTGATTGTCATCTTTCACATGTGCATACCTTGATTAAAGGGTTGAACTTTGAAAATATTAAAGATGATTGATTGTCATCTTTCACATGTGCATGTTTTATTTGAATATTTTCAAAAGTGATTGATGCTTTTCTTGACTTATGCAAAAAGTAAAAGATTAGGTTTGAAATATTTGAAAAGTAAAGTGTGCTTCTTTTGTCATATGCCAAAAGTAAAAGATTAGGTTTGAAGTTTTTGAAAAATGAATGATGTTGTCTTTGACAATTGAAAAAGAAGAACCTTTTATTTGAATTTTTTGAAAAAGTGAATGATGTTGTCTTTGACATGTGACTCTTTTTAAATTTGAATATGAAGTCTCATATGCCTATAAATAGATCATTTGAGAGCTTCACATTCACAACATCCAGAGCATACAACATTCATTCAAAGTTTTCATTCTCTCTTCTCTAAGCATTGAGCCTTAATTCTTGTTCATTTTGAGAGATATAGTTTGCGCTGTATTGTTCTTATTTCACTCATTGAGGAGTGTTTTCTGATAACCTACCCACTATCAACTCTTGTATCAGAAAAAGGGTGTGTATAACCCTTGTGCGTGTAGAAAGTATTCTACACGGGGAATAGTTGAATCACCACGTGTAAGGTGATTGCAAGTGTAGAGGGTGTTCTACACGGATCCTTTGTAGCGGTGTTGTTCAAAGGTGTAATAGGTTTCTATCTCCACCTGAAGGAGATTGAATAGTGAATTCGGGAATCCTCAAGGGGTAGCTTGAGGCGAGGACGTAGGCAGTGGGGCCGAACCTCGTTAACATACTGAGTTTGCTTCTCTCTTACCCTTACTCTTTATATTTATTGTTATTTCATATTTTGTTTATATTTTATATTATATATTTAATTTATAAGTGTTATTTTTTTTAATACAACTCAATTCACCCCCCCTCTTGTGTTAGTCATCTGGGAAACAATTGGTATCAGAGCTAAGAGCTCTATTATAAGATTAACTATCTTTTGAGTTAAGATCTTATGGCTAACATTTCAGCTTCATTTGGTGAAGGTCAATCTAGCAGTCGGCCTCCACTCTTTTGTGGAGATAATTACTCATTCTGGAAAGTTAGCATGAGAATATTCCTTCAGGCTCAAGGTCGAGAAATTTGGAAATGTATTGTAAATGGACCTTATATTCCAACAAAAGTGGTTGATGGAGTAAAGGTCAAAAAGGAAGAAGAAGAGTTTGATCGTGAAGACGATAGACTTTATACTTTGAATTTAACTACTATGAATTTATTATTTAATGCTCTCAATGGAAATGAGTTTAATAGAATAATGACTTGTGCTACGGCAAAAGAAATTTGGGATAACTTGGAAGTTACTTATGAAGGAACTTCGCAAGTCAAGTAATCAAAAATTTATATTCTTACTCATGAATATGAAATGTTTAAGATGAATGATGATGAATCTATTTCTAGTATGCACACTCGTTTTACTAACATCATAAACAGTTTGATAGCTCTTGGCAAAGTTTATTCCAAGATGGAGATAGTAAGAAAAATTCTCAACTCTCTACCAAAACGTTGGGAATCAAAAGTGACAGCGATTCTTGAAGCTAGAGATCTCAAGAAGCTCGAAGTGAATGAACTCATTGGGTCACTTATCACCCATGAGTACACATTGAAAAGAGGAGAAGAAGAAGAAAAGTCAAAAAGGAGCTTGGCACTTAAAGCTGTTCCTCATGAAAGTGAAAGCGATGACGATGAGGAAAATGAAGACAAAGATGAAGAAGTTGCGATGATAACAAGAAGAATTCAGAGGTTCTTAAAGAAAAATAAAACTCCTCCGAGAAAATACTTCAAAAAGTTTTCCAAGAAAGATTCAGGTAAAAATGACACTTTAATTTGTTATAAATGCAATAAGCCTGGTCATATCAAGCCAGATTGTCCTCTGCTAAAGAAAGATCGAAACAATGGCAAGAAAGCAATGAAAGCTACATCGGATGATGATTCAAGTAGGTCAGATAGTGAAGCAAGCAATGGAGAATCAGCAAATCTTTGTCTTATGGCTAAAGATGACATTGAGGTAACAAATCTTGATAATATTGAAGATCCTTCATATGAAGAATTACAAAATGTTTTAGAAGAGGTTTATGAGGAATTTGAAAAATTGGGTATCAAATATACTGCTTTGAAAAAGAAAAATTTTTCTTTAACAAACGAAATTGATATTTTAAGAAAAGAAAGTATCATTTTGAAAGATGAAAATCTTGAGTTGAATAAGAAGAAAACCGATTTAGAAAATATTGTTGAAAACTTTACGAATGTGATTGAGCTGAAATATTGCATGTTTTAGCTATTTAAAACCAAGGTATTTTAAATTCATCATAACATTATTATTGGTTTTAGATGAAAAAAATAGTTAATAAGCATAAATACGAGTTGCGATTTTTAATTGATTAATATCATGTTTATGCTTAATTTTATAACTATGATGTAATTGGGCAATATTTCCTCACATATATAACACATTTGTGATAATCTATTTTTTATTATTTTAATTTATGTTTGAGTGTTATTTTTATCTACTTATTTTCAGCTTGAATAAAAGAGACACAAGGGAGAGTGGACGCATGAAAGCACATTTTCACAACTGAGAGAGAAGGAGGTGGAAAGAAATTGATGTGGGGCTGGAATTATTGATTGGTTAGTGATCCAAGTCGTGATTGAAGAGGCAAGAAGGTGTAAAGTGAAAAGCAGGCAGCACATGGACGGACAACAAGCAAGAATCACACGATGCAACCAGCTCACAAGACATCGACTCGGACATGCAGGGCAGGGGCCACGGCTGGAGTGCTTAGCTTTTACTTGAGTGGAGAGAGTGGGGCTTGAGTGGAGTGGAGAGAGGACAGCAGACATTCGGACAGCTACACTCAACCATGCAGCACATGCACAGCAGAAAGAATCATTCGGACAGCAACAAGTTCACATGCAGCAGCACATGGACAGCCCACTCACATGAAGCAAACTTGCAGCACTCATTCGGACTGCAGAACACATGGACGGACAACAAGCAGCAAAGCAAACACCATGCAGCCGACCAACATGTACACATGCAGCTTTCACACATGCCTTGACAGCAAACACAATCATTCGGATGCACTCAACTCAACAACACACATGCGGATAGCAGCAAAGCAAACATGCATGACAGCAAGACCAACATGTGCACATGCAGAAAACAGAAAAAAAACATAGCAGCAGAAAAGCACATGCAGCAGCAGAAACTTTCGGACAGAACATGCACAATGCAGCAGCAGAAATCATTCACACTCACACGATGCACTCACATGCCTCATTCGGTTTTATGCAGTGGACACACACATGTTGCAACACAGAAGCACATGCAGGCAGCAACTACACTCGGACAACACCTGCAGGACACTCACACGATGCAACCAAAAAGCATGGACAGATTGCACATGCAATGAACACACCAAGCACGGCTATAAAAGGAAAGAAGGTTGGAAGGAAGAAGGGGGATTCGTAGTAGCTTAGTTTTAGTTTTTGAAGTTTGTTTTTCTTCTTTCATTTTGTATAGTAGGTTAGCTTAGATTTTTTCTATTTCCTTTCATTTGTTTTCTTTTTTTGTTTAAGCTAAGAGTTGAGTAAGTTTAGTTTGTATTTTTATTTTCTTTCTTTCGTTTTAGTTTTTGCATAGCGAGTTTATTTTTCTTGCACTTTCTTTTGTTTTTATTTTTATTCGGCTACAACAGTAGCTTAGCTTGGAGTTTATTACTTTCTTTCATTTTCATTCGGTGTTGCAGTATTTTTATTTCATTTTCGTTTCAGACAGTATCTTTATTTTTATTCGGATATTTTCTTAGATTTTGTCATGACTCAACTTAGATTTACTTTTATCGCTAGAAGCATCATGTATAATTGATTTTTAGCTTGGGATTCAATGAGTAGCTCATAACTGTTTGGGGTTGGATTTTCTTCAAGATTATGGAATTTTAAATGATTAACTTGATAGATTATATTTCATTTTACATATGGGAAGGATTAAAATTCTATGTTCTTGAACTTGATCAGTCGTAGACGTGAAGGCACGATTGATGCTTGAACTTGTAACAAGATTTTGATAGCTTTCTTGCACTTTTACACTTGATATAAAATCTGTCAAGCACCTTGATTATACTGAAAAAGTGTGCTTATTGTTTATTTAACCGATCATAATCTCTTGAAATGAGAAAATGGTTGAGAGAAGATGAACTTAGAGGTAAAACCAATTTCAAATTAGAAATGAGCGAAAATTGCATCCCAAGTGTTTGTTCTATTGTTTCTCGCAAGTTTAATTCAACTTCTACACATTTTCCTTGGGTTGTGGAATGGAACGTGATTTGTTTTGGATTCTAGATCGTTGCAATATTTTGTGATTGATTGATGATTTCACTATATTACTAGTCGGATTTAAATTAAAAATAGATTACGGTTCTTGCTCTTGTTTTGTTGTTGACGTAAGGCACAGCAAAAGCTTGAATGGAACGTGATTTGTTTCGGATTCAAAAAAAATAGATTGAAGCTCTTGCTCTTGTTTTGTTGTTGACGTAAGGCACATCAAAAGCTTGAAAATTATCAAGGCTTCTCTCGATTGTTTGTTAATGTGTGTTCGGCTAGTAAAATAGAAAATCCCTTAGGAAAATATTGCAACAAAAACTTGAGTTTAATCTTTTTATCTTCCGTTTATCAATGCCTTGACTGGATTGTTAATCGAGAAAATTATCTAGAATCCGAAATAAAGAGAGTCTCAAACCCAACCCAAGTGTTCGTTAATTTGTTTGTTTTAGAAACTCTAATTTCAATTTCGATTATCTTTTTGCATTGCATTTTAATTTTATTTTCATCTCTCATAATCGACACAAATGTTACCCAAAGATCTCTTGTATGTTCTGATAACCCTTTGTCCCTGTGGAATACGATCCTGGACTTATCCTTGATACAACTTGACACTTCTACACTTGGAAGCACATTCGAAACCGAGTCAGAATGGAAAAAGAAATTTTGAAAAACTTCTTGGTAGTCAAAGATGTGTTTTTGACAAGGCAGGTTTGGGATATATGCCAAAACAAAAATACAAACCTTATAAAAATTTCTTTGATAATCCTTCTACATCAAAGACCAATATTCAAAATTCCTTTCATAAAAATAATTTTGTCAAAAAAAGATATTATGATAATCATTCAAGTTCTTCATATATGTCACATGCTATTTGCAATTTCTATAATAGAAATGGTCATAATTATCATACTTGTCCTATTAGAAGAAATCATACAATGACTATTAGGGCCATATGGGTACCTAAAAATCTTGTTTCTTCTAATACTAATAAATAAAGGACCCAAAGAACTTGGGTACCAAGAAAAATCATTTTAATTGTTTTTATAGGTATGCATGAAGTCATCCACAAGCAAAAATAAGTGGTTTTTAGATAGTGGATGTTCAAGACACATGACGGGAGACAAGACTAAGTTCTTTGATCTTAGATCTAAAGAAGAAGGACACGTGACATTTGAAGACAACTCGAAAGGGAAGATCGTGGGAATAGGTAAAATTGGTAATGAATCTTCTCTCATAATTGAAGATGTTCTACTTGTTGAAGGTCTAAAACATAATCTTTTGAGCATAAGTCAATTATGTGATAAAGGATTTACAGTTACTTTCAAAATGGATAAGTGCATTATTTTGAATGATCATGATTGTAATATTTGTTTTATTGCTTTTAGAAACAATAATGTTTGTACAATCGATTTTGAAGAAATTACCTCACAAGATGCTATTTGCTTTTCAGCTCAAAATGAAACTAGTTGGTTATGGCATAGAAGATTAGGTCATGCCAACATGGAACTTATTTCCAAACTTTCAAAAAATGATCTTGTGAGAGGTTTACCAAAAACTTTTTTTCTTAAAAATAAAATTTGTGATGCATGCCAATTTGGTAAACAAACAAAAACTTCTTTTAAAACCAAGAAACATATTTCCACTACTAGACCATTGCAACTGATACACATGGATCTTTTTGGACCAAATAGAGTTGCAAGTCTAGGAGGAAAATATTATGCATTTGTTATTGTTGATGATTTCTCTATATATACTTGGGTCATCTTTCTTGCTCATAAAGATGAGGCACATAATGCCTTTACCAAGTTATGCAAGAGAATTCAAAATGAAAAGGGTTATACTATTTCAAGTATCTGAAGTGATAGGGGAAAATAGTTTGTTAATAAAAATATTGAAACATTTTGTGATGAAAATGGTTTTGTGCATAATTTTTCTGCTCCTCGAACTCCTCAACAAAATGGGGTAGTAGAGAGGAAAAATAGATCTCTTCAAGAGATGGCAAGAACAATGCTCAATGAGAACAACTTGCCTAGTTATTTTTGGGCCGAAGCGGTAAGTACGACATGGTATGTTATAAATAGAGTTATGCTAAGGTCTAATTTAGATAAAACCCCCTATGAGCTTTGGAATGAGAAAAAGCCCAACATTGGTTACTTTCATGTATTTGGATACAAATATTTTATTTTGAATGACAGGAATAATTTAGGCAAGTTTGATGCAAAATCTGATGAAGGTATCTTTCTCGGGTATTCTACTAATAGTAAAGCTTATAGAGTATTCAATAAAAAGACTTTGACTGTACAAGAATCTATGCATGTAGTATTTGATGAATCTTATTCTCCACTCTCCAAGAAATCTATTGATGAAGAAACAAGAGGTATAAATAACACGAAAAGTCTCAATCTCAACAAAGAGAACACAATAGAGGATGTTCAACATGGAGCCATCAGGAAAGATCATCAAAATTTAATACAAGATGCAACCAAACAGTGGAAATTTGTGAAAGATCATCCAGTGAAACAAATTTTGGGAGAACCTTCACGATGCGTAAGTACTCAATCATCTCTTAGAAATATTTGCAATCATACTGCTTTTCTATCTCAGATTGAACCCAAAAATATTGATGAAGCACTTCTTGATGAATCTTGGATTCTAGCTATGCAAGAAGAGTTGAATCAATTTGAAAGAAATGATGTTTGGACACTTATTCCTAGACCCAAAAATCATACTATTATTAGAACAAAATGGGTTTTTATAAACAAGAAAGATGAGTCCGGAATCATTACTAGAAATAAGGCTCGACTTGTAGCCCAAAGTTTTAATCAAGAAGAAGGAATCGATTATGATGAGACATATGCACCAGTCGCAAGATTAGAAGCTATTCGAATGCTACTTGCATATGCTTGTTATAAAGATTTCAAACTTTTTCAAATGGATGTTAAAAGTGCTTTCTTAAATGGTTTTATAAATGAAGAGGTATATGTTGAGCAACCTCCAGGTTTTGAAAATCATATTTCCCCAAATTATGTTTTCAAACTCACAAAAGCACTGTATAGACTCAAACAAGCTCCTAGAGCTTGGTACGAGAGACTCAGTGGTTTCTTGATTGAAAAAGGTTTTTCAAGAGGAAAAATTGACACAACTCTTTTCATTAAATATGAAAATAATGATATTCTTTTGATTCAGATTTATGTTGATGATATAATATTCGGTGCTACTAATGAAAATATGTGTCAAGTTTTTGCTAAGACTATGCAGGAAGAATTTGAGATGAGCATGATGGGAGAACTTACATTCTTTCTCGGATTGCAAATTAAGCAAGCAAAAAGTGGGACATTCATCAATCAATCAAAATATATTAAGGAATTACTGAAGAAGTTTGGGATGGAAAGTGCTAAGGAAATTGGAACACCAATGAACATATCAACTAAACTTGATAAAGATGAATCCGGTAAGCCAGTTAACTTGAAAATATATCGAGGTATGATTGGTAGCTTATTATATTTAACAGCCAGTAGACCAGATATTATGTTTAGTGTGTGCTTATGTGCACGCTTTCAATCATCTCCAAAAGAATCACATTTAATTGCAGTTAAGTGCATTCTTAGATATCTTAGTGGTACAATTAACTTAGGGTTATGGTACCCTAAGTACACATCTTTCGATCTAATCAGCTACACAGATGCAGATTATGCTGGCTGTAAAATAGATCAAAAAAGCACTAGTGGAGCATGTCATTTCTTAGGTCATGCACTAGTTTCCTGGTTTAGTAAAAAACAAAATTCTGTTGCACTATCTACTGCTGAGGCAGAATATGTTGCTGCGGGTAGTTGTTGTGCTCAATTTCTTTACATGAAGCAACAACTTGAAGATTTTAAACTCATGTATAATCACATTCCAATCAAATGTGATAATACAAGTGCTATAAATCTTTCGAATAACCCAATACAACATTCTAGAACTAAGCATATTGAAATAAGATATCATTTTCTTCGAGATCATGTGCAGAAAGGCGATATAGTACTAGAGTTCACAAACACACACGATCAGTTAGTAGATATATTCACAAAACCTTTACCAGAAGATAGATTATGTATGATTAGAAGAGAAATAGGTATGATGCATGTTATGAATATCTCTTAAAAGATAGATCATAGTTCATAAAAATAGAAAGATATTTTTTAAATACTTTTACATAAACTTGAGGTTCTTAGCCTCATGTTTGAGACGCTCATTCTCTTCATACAATATCATGTCATCCCTATCCATGGGAACTAGCAAGCGGAATGAAGAATCTAATAGAGATTTCAACTGTTTATTCTTCTGCCGAATGATTCCTTCCCTTGTGTGAGACTCTTTAACAATTCGTTGAAGTACAACAATTTGTTCTTTAAGCCTTTCAACCTCATGGTTTTTGGCTTATACTCGTTGGGAAAAAGCAACAATAGAGGATGAGTAGCGAGTCCCAAGACTCACCAAGTCGTAGATAGCATCAGAGTCTGACTTATTAGCCAAACTATTATTCTCTTGCTGCAACATGGCACCAATGGTAGCTGCAGAAAGGACAGGAGGTTGAGGTGCTGAATACCTCATGGATGAATCTAAAGGAATGTTAGAAGAATGAGCCATTGAGAAAAGAATTGAAAACTTAAAGCGAGAATGTTGAAGGAATGCAGATGAGTTATAGAGATGGAAATAAGATTTGATACAAATCGGATGAGCTTTAAGACTGATTTTATAGAGATAGCATAAAGAACAAGACAAACAATTGTCTATTCAAATCTTATTTAGTCAAAAGAAATACAAGATATGCTGGATACACATTGTCAAAAGTTTTCTTACTAAGCCAGCGAGATTAACAGTAGATTGTCCCTATTTTTCTAGTAAACGATGAACCTCTGCTGTTATCTGCCGATGTTGACTTTGTATCTGAACCCTTTCTCGTTCCAGCTCCTCTATTCATGGTTGCAGATCATGAGCATACCAATCTCTAAATTTTTTCAACTCTTTGTTTTCCTGCTTTAGCCTTTTATTCTCTCTATCCTTATTAGCAAGCTTCTGTCGTAACTCAGATATTTGGATGTTAAGATGATCAATCTCACTCACCCTTGCTATTAACCTCCGAGACATGATCGTAACAGAGGCAGCATATTGACTACTGAGCATTCTTGATTCTGCAATAATCTCAGAATCAGCTCTACTAGAAAAACGGTTCTCTGCTCCTATCATGGTATTGACGGTCTCAGGAGAGAAGATTGATGGTTGATGCGTCAAGGGTTCTTGATTCAAGTCTGGAACATTAGTGGAAGAGAATTGTTCGGCCATTCTATCGTTATGGAAAAACAGAACTCAGGTCAAGAAGCGATGTTTTTTTTGGTATCCGATAGGTTAAAATGATCATTCTTTTATAAAAACTCAGAGCCTTCAATCCCCGTTTGTCAACAACATCAGGCGATTGTTTCAATCTTCAGCCGCACTAAATTCATAGAGTTAGGCCTCGAGGCTTTGCAGCACTTGTCGGGTCACGGACGGCTTCTTTTTTCAACTATCTACAGTGTCTATTAACGCACCGTTTTCTTCAGTCCATTTATTTCCTGCCGATCCTTTTTAATAATGCCAAAAGGGGGAGAAGTGTTAGACTAGAACATTAATATTGTTTGAATTGCTAAACTTGTTATATATGCTTGAAATTATATTCATACTTTTGCTTGAAAAACTAACGCACATTCTCAGGGGGAGCTTAAGTATTAATACAGGCTTCAGGTTCTATCAAGTATTTGTCATCATCAAAAATGGGGAGATTGTTGAACCCAAGGTTTCAAGTTTTGTGTAATTATATATCTACACATGGATTTTGATGATAACAAATGAATTCAAAGAATAAAGGAGTCTCAAGCTCAAGTTGTCTACACAATGGAGTCAAGCACATCAAGGAAATAAGCATGAACAAGAAGGGAACAAATTCACATTAAAGTCAGAGTAATGTTGTAAATCTCTTAAATTCGAAATTAGGGTTAAGGCTTAAAAATTAATATTTTATCATAAAGCATTAAAATACATTTTCCACATGTGCATGAATATTTTGAAAATTAAATTTGAAAATTTTGAAAGATGATTGATTGTCATCTTTCACATGTGCATACCTTGATTAAAGGGTTGAACTTTGAAAATATTAAAGATGATTAATTGTCATCTTTCACATGTGCATGTTTTATTTGAATATTTTCAAAAATGATTGATGCTTTTCTTGACTTATGCAAAAAATAAAAGATTAGGTTTGAAATATTTGAAAAGTAAAGTGTGCTCCTTTTGTCATATGCCAAAAGTAAAAGATTAGGTTTGAAGTTTTTGAAAAATGAATGATGTTGTCTTTGACAATTGAAAAAGAAGAACCTTTTATTTGAATTTTTTGAAAAAGTGAATGATGTTGTCTTTGACATGTGAATCTTTTTAAATTTAAATATGAAGTCTCATAAGCTTATAAATAGATCATTTGAGAGCTTCACATTCACAACATCCAGAGCATACAACATTCATTCAAAACTTTCATTCTCTCTTCTCTAAGCATTGAGCCTTAATTCTTGTTCATTTTGAGAGATATAGTTTGCGCTGTATTGTTCTTATTTCACTCATTGAGGAGTGTTTTCTGATAACCTACCCACTATCAACTCTTGTATCAGAAAAAGGGTGTGTATAACCCTTGTGCGTGTAGAAAGTATTCTACACGGGGAATAGTTGAATCACCACGTGTAAGGTGATTGCAAGTGTAGAGGGTGTTCTACACGGATCCTTTGTAGCGGTGTTGTTCAAAGGTGTAATAGGTTTCTATCTCCACCTGAAGGAGATTGAATAGTGAATTCGGGAATCCTCAAGGGGTAGCTTGAGGCGAGGACGTAGGCAGTGGGGCCGAACCTCGTTAACATACTGAGTTTGCTTCTCTCTTACCCTTACTCTTTATATTTATTGTTATTTCATATTTTGTTTATATTTTATATTATATATTTGATTTATAAGTGTTATTTTTTTTTAATACAACTCAATTCACCCCTCCTCTTGTGTTAGTCATCTGGGCAACACATGGAGTTCGGCTTTGGCTGGAGATGGGCTCGACCGGTTTAAGTGCAAGCACGAGACTCAGATTAGAGAGATAAGCGGGAGATAGACTTAAATGCGTTAAGTGTGAGTGTAGAGCTCAGCTTTTGCGGGAGATAGGCTTGACAGCGTAAGGTGCAAGCACGGAGCTTGGCTTTTTAGATTGCAACTACAAAAATCTTAGTGATTCTTCTAGATAAAATCAAGTTTAGTATAATTTTGGTATTTGGCAAATGTAAGGTACCAATCCCTGAGGACGATACTCTTCTTATTACTTTACTATAAAACTACGATACTGTGCACTTGCAGTTTTGCACCGGTCAATAGGCCTTTTTGAAATGCTGTAGATGTGCTAAGATACTCTGTTTTTTGTTAGCAGATTGGCAGATTACACTGTGGGAGGTATAAATTGGAGATGAGATTGATTTTGAGGTAGATAGTTTTAAGGTTCCTACTCCTAGAGTAGTTAACATATGAGATATGCTACAGTTACAAAAAAGATTAAATAAAAGTAAACTAACAAACTTATATATATGATTCGTTAGATCTACTTTACAATAAAGTTAACTTTATAATTTAACATATTACTTTAAGCCACGTCAATTTGTTGATTTACTTTTGTAAGATTTCTTTATAGCTGAAGCATTTATCTAAACACAATGACTTGTAATAGCAAGAGATTCATGACATCATTGGAGATGCTTGTTTTTAGCTAGATAGTAGTATGTGGAGCTTTGGGTAAAACTATCCAGTTGTTTTGCAAGTTTTTATTTTTATTTTTAACTGGATATTGGATAATTGTCTATTGGTCTTATGTTGGCACCAAAGTAGGAAAGATGCACTTCACCAACATATCCAACCTGCAAGTAGATCGTATGATTCAATCCATTGCTTCACCAATGGGACTTCTGTTGCAATGCACATCAGAAGCAACATATATATATATATATATGTATTTTTTTTTTTGCAGCATTGTCCCCCCTTAAACGAACAGCTTCATTACACTCTAAGGGCTTGTTTGGTAATAGATCTCATCTCAAAATTTTCATCTTATCTCATATCATCCATTCCAATCTCATTCCCAAATATAATTCAAATTCAAATATTTTCAAATTAATTATTACAACTTTTTCAAATTAATCATTACAACTTTCCAAAACTTTCAAATAAAAAGTAAAAAACAATTAAACTTTTTCAAATCTCCAAACAAAAATAATATTATAAAACTATATCTTAACAATATTTTAACTTCTTAATATTTTTTATTTAATTTTTTCTCTCCTTTCCTAAAATCCAAAAAATACTCAACTCAAACTATTTTATTACTATTCACAAACTATCTTATTAATATTCACAAAACTCTCATCTCATCTCACTCCCCAAAACTATTCCTTCATCAGTACTCTCCAAGCTCCAAATGGCACCATAACGAGATTCAACTTCTTCTTCACTTCAATCCTTCAACAGACCACTGCAAGAGCTTCACTTCATCCCCTACCCCAACTCACCCAGTTAGGTTCCTAACATTCTCCCCCCCTTAGAGCTTCTAGTCCATAAGGTGTCGTTATGCTCCAATACTGCCTTTGTAGCTGAGACAAGTTTCTTGAGCTGACCATAACATATTCATCGATGGCAGCATTTCAAAATAAATCTTGAATTTTGAAACTGAAACTAACGTAGGTGCTAACAGCAATTGAAAAGATAGGAATATTGACAGATTTGTAGCCCAGTGCAAGGCCAAAAATGACCTTAATAGCAACTCCCGCCTGGTAGGAGTCAACATCCGTATGCACTGCTAGAGTAGCACTCAGTTACCAATCCAACAATAAGTCCAGCCCAACGACCAACACCCACACACCAGAAGAGTTTCTAATTCCATACACCTCCTTGAACATCAAAATTGTAAATTATGAAGGATGATGGGAGGGTAATCCAGCTATCAATCAGAATTTCCATGGTCATGAGAACAATGGAGATAATGAGCTGCCTCTTTAGTGTTGGTTTAAAAAAGCGTTCCCAAACATCACCATGGCAAGGCCTAAAAATGTTAATGGCAGTGTAAAGAAAAAAAAGACCACTTGCAGCAAGGAGCAAGCGCTTGGCTGCACCTGATCTGAGTGCTATAATGAATGCCTTTCTAACACCCTTTACCATCTCATCATATTCTGCAATTTGGTTTCCCAACAATGATGACTGTCTATCTAAAGCAACCCGGAGGTCTTGTAGGACTTGTTTAAGCTGGTTTTTCATGTTGAGTACTGTGGAGTCTGGTCCACACCGCTCGAACGGAGGCATTGGCCGCTCGAGCAAAATCAGGCAGAGTCGAACGCTCAATGTTAGCTCGACAGTGAGCTCGAGCAGGAGGCTTTCGCTCGAGCGAAGGCATTGGCCTCTCGAGCGAAGTCAGGCAGAGTTGAACGCTCGATGTCAGCTAGACAGTGAGCTCGAGCAGGATGCAGAAGGGAAGTTCGCTTGACGCGCGCTCGACACGTCGCTCGAGCGAACATGCATTTTTATGGTTTCCGTCATTTAAACTATATATATGATGTTTTACTTCATATGGCCGGTTACTGTTGACATTGAGAACACTGTGGACGAACAGTGTTGAGATCCATCTTGTAGTGTGATATTCCTCAATAATAAAATCCTCTGCAGCTCCCGTGGACGTAGGCAATTTGCCGAACCACGTACATCTTGTGTCGTGTGTGATTGCGTGTGTGATTGTCTTTCTCGTTCGTTATTATTTTTCAATTCATTGTCATCGTTTTTCACAACAATTGGTATCAAGAGCCAAGGTTCGGGTCTGAGGAGAAACGATGGCTGGAGATGAATTAAAGGTATCGGGGATCGAGAAGTTTGATGGCACGGATTTTGGATACTGGAGGATGCAGATAGAGGACTACCTCTATGGGAAGAAACTTCATCTTCCACTATTGGGGCAGCAACCGGAAAAGATGGATGATGCTAATTGGAACCTGTTGGATCGACAGGTTCTGGGGGTTATTCGATTAACCCTGTCGAGATCCGTTACACACAACGTCATCAAGGAGAAGACGACTGCGGATCTCATGGAGGCTTTGTCAGGTATGTATGAAAAGCCGTCAGCGAATAACAAGGTACATCTGATGAAAAAGTTATTCAATTTGAAAATGGCAGATGGTACGTCTGTTGCACAACATCTGAATGATTTTAACACTATCACAAATCAATTGTCGTCTGTTGAAATTGAATTTGATGATGAGATACGTGCACTGATACTGTTGGCTTCACTGCCAAATAGTTGGGAAGCCATGAGAATGGCTGTTAGTAATTCTGCTGGTAAAACTAAACTGAAATATGATGATATTCGTGATTTGATTTTGGCTGAGGAGGTGCGCAGGAAAGATTCAGGCGAGACCTCGGGTTTGAGTTCAGCCCTAAATGTTGCCTCTCGAGGGAGATCACATGACAGGAACTCAAACAGAGGAAGATCAAAATCAAAGTACAGGGGCAAGAGCAAGTCGAGGCCTGATCAGCAGGCAACTTGCTGGAATTGTGGCAAAGCTGGCCACATAAAGAAAAACTGCAAAAACTCCAAGAAGACGGAGAATGATAGTGCTAATGTGGTAACTGAAGAAGTACAGGATGCACTATTGCTTGCAGTTCATAGTCCAGTTGATGACTGGATACTGGATTCAGGGGCTTCCTTCCATACATCTTCCCACCGGGAGCTAATGCGGAACTATGTTGCAGGTGATTTTGGGAAGGTGTATTTGGCTGATGGTGAGGCTTTGAACATAGTGGGGATGGGAGACATTGACATTGCACTCCCTGGCAAGAACAAATGGACCTTGCAAAAGGTCAGGCACATTCCTGAGTTGAAGAAGAACCTCATTTCTGTTGGGTAGCTCGATGAGTGTGGTCATTCAGTGGTGTTCTCAGATAGCACCTGGAAGGTCACAAAAGGGGCATTGGTACTAGCTCGGGGTAAGAAAACTGATACACTGTATATGACTACTGGTTTAATTGACACTATTGCTACTACCGTTGCAGAGAGCACAACAGATTTGTGGCATTGCATGCTTGGCCATATGAGTCAGAAAGGCATGACGGAACTTCTGTCTAGAGGCAAGCTACCAGAACCGAAGACAGTTGATCTCAGTATGTGTGAGAGTTGTGTGATGGGAAAAAAAAAGAAGGTCAGCTTCTTGAAAAGTGGCAGGACGCCTAAGACAAGAAGACTTGATCTTGTGCACACAGATGTGTGGGGTCCTTCCCTAGTGGCATCTCTTGGAGGTTCTCGCTATTATGTTACGTTCATTGATGACCATAGTAGGAAGGTATGGATTTATTTTTTGAAGCATAAATCTGAAGTATTTAATGTTTTCAAAATTTGGAAAGCTATGGTTGAGACAGAGACAAGCTTGAAACTGAAGTGTTTGAGGTCTGATAATGGTGGTGAGTATGTTGATGGCGGGTTCAAGGAGTATTGTGCAGCTCTGGGTATCAGAATGGAGAAGTCCATTCCTGGGACACCACAGCAAAATGGAGTTGCTGAGCGTATGAACAGGACCATTAATGAGCGTGCTAGAAGCATGAGGTTGCACGCCGGACTACCACCTACTTTCTGGGCAGATGCAGTCAGCACTGCCGTTTATTTGATAAACAGAGGGCCATCAGTTCCATTGGATTGTGGATTGCCTGAGGAGGTTTGGAGCGGGAAAGAGGTTAAGTTTTCTCACTTTAAAACTTTTGGTTGTCTTTCTTATGTGCTTGTTGATTCTGATGCTCGTAGTAAGCTTGAGGCTAAGTCAAAGAAATGCTATTTCATTGGCTATGGAGACGAGGCATTTGGCTATCGTTTCTGGGATGATCAGGGTCGGAAAATCATAAGAAGCAGGAATGTGATTTTCAATGAGAAAATGATGTACAAGGATAAGTCTAGTACAGCTTCTGTAGTAGCTCCTCAGGAGTCCGAGTTTGTAGGATTGGATGACCTACCAGAGGTCACAGTGCAGTGTAGAGATGTGAGTGACGGGGAGAGTGGGTCCAGTGCACCCATTCCTATTATTCCGCAGGCAGTTTCAAAGCCGTCCACTCCTATAGTTGCAGTTCGCAGGTCAGTTAGGACTATACGTCCTCCACAGCGTTTCTCACCTACTTTGAATTACATTCTGTTGACAGATGGTGGAGAACCGCAGAGCTACGAAGAAACCTTGCAAGATGAAAATTCTAGCAAGTGGGAGCTGGCCATGAAAGATGAGATGGATTCCTTGTTAGGGAATCAGACATGGGAGTTGACAGAACTTCCATCAGGGAAGAAGGCATTACACAACAAGTGGGTGTACCGGGTAAAAACTGAGCATGATGGCAGTAAGAGGTACAAGACTAGACTTGTTGTAAAAGGCTTTCAGCAAAAGCTGGGTATTGATTACTCTGAGATCTTTTCTCCTGTGGTGAAGATCACAACTATCAAGATGGTACTGACTATGGTTGCTACTGAAGATCTATTTCTTGAGCAGTTAGATGTGAAGACAGCTTTTCTTCATGGAGACCTTGAAGAAGACATCTACATGCACCAGCCTGAGGGGTTTGTGGTACAGGGAAAGGAAGGTTCAGTTTGCAGACTGAAGAAGAGCTTGTATGGCCTGAAACAAGCTCCTAGACAGTGGTACAAGAAATTTGACAACTTTATGCACAGTGCAGGGTACATTAGATGTCAGGCAGATCACTGTTGCTATGTCAGGCATTTTGACAATTCTTACATTATCTTGTTGTTGTATGTGGATGACATGCTTATTGCAGGGGCTAGTATTGATGAGATCAATAATCTGAAGAAGCAGATGTCAGAGCACTTTGCAATGAAGGATTTGGGAGCTGCAAAGCAAATCCTTGGCATGAGAATTGTCAGAGATAGAGTCAGAGGTACGTTGAGACTCTCACAGGCTGAGTATGTGAAAAAGGTACTCAGCAGGTTCAATATGGACAAGGCCAAACCAGTTGGCACACCCTTGGGAAGTCACTTTAGACTCAGCAAGAATCAGTCACCAGAGTCAGAGGAGGAACAAGATTACATGAGTAAGGTTCCTTATGCCTAAGCTATTGGTTCACTTATGTATGCTATGGTTTGCACAAGACCGGATATTGCCCATGCAGTGGGAGTTGTGAGTAGATACATGAGTAACCCGGGAAAGCAACATTGGGAAGCAGTGAAGTGGATTTTGAGGTACCTAAAGGGTTCCTCAGAAACCTGTTTGTGTTTCTCTGGAGAGAGCTTGGAGGTGCAGGGCTTTGTTGATGCTGATTTAGCTGGAGATATTGATAGCAGAAAGAGTACCACGGGCTTTGTTTATACACTTGGTGGTACTGCAGTGTCATGGGGTTCTAATCTGCAGAAAACAGTTTCTTTGTCTACAACAGAAGCTGAGTATATTGCAGTGTCAGAGGCTGCAAAGGAGATGGTATGGCTACAAGGCTTCTTGGAAGAATTGGGTAAGAAGAATCAGAAAGGCACTCTCTACAGTGATAGTCAGAGTGCCATATTCCTTGCCAAGAATCCAGCATTCCATTCCAGGACCAAGCACATTCAGATCAGGTATCACTTCATACGGTCATTGTTAGATGACGGACAGTTGTTACTTGAGAAGATTTGTGGAAGCAAGAACCCTGCTGATATGTTGACAAAGGGTGTTACGCTTGAGAAACTGAAGTTGTGCGCAACTTCAGTTGGTCTTCTAGCATGAAGACAGGAATAGTGAGTTGCAGAGGTGGAGGATATCATGGTTAAGGAAGACGGCGATACAGCGAGTGTACCAGTCTCCAAGTGGGAGAATTGTTGAGTACTGTGGAGTCTGGTCCACACCGCTCGAGCGGAGGCATTGGCCGCTCGAGCGAAATCAGGCAGAGTCGAACGCTCAATGTTAGCTCGACAGTGAACTCGAGCAGGAGGCTTTCTCTCGAGCGAAGGCATTGGCCGCTCGAGCGAAGTCAGGCAGAGTTGAACGCTCGAAGTCAGCTCGACAGTGAGCTCAAGCAGGATGCGGAAGGGAAGTTCGCTCGACGCGCGCTCGACACGCTGCTCGAACGAACATGCATTTTTAGGGTTTCCGCCGTTTAAACTATATATATGATGTTTTACTTCATATGGCCGGTTACTGTTGACACTGAGAACACTGTGGACGAACAGTGTTGAGATCCATCTTGTAGTGTGATATTCCTCAATATTAAAATCCTTTGCAGCTCCCGTGGACGTAGGCAATTTGCCGAACCACGTACATCTTGTGTCGTGTGTGATTGCGTGTGTGATTGTCTTTCTCGTTCGTTATTATTTTTCAATTCATTGTCATCGTTTTTCACAACATTTCACCTTTTCGTGTTCTTTTCTGTCTGTGGCGAGAGCTTTTGGGTTGACGTCAACTCTAGATCCAATAACAACACAGAAAAAAATTTCTTCTATAGCAAACAAATACAGGAGGAGGGGCTCATTAATATCTATTTCACATGTTGGCCTCCTTGCGATGGCTCAACCAGCTTGGAATCCTATTTCCTGGAAATATAATTCTGGTTCTTTCTCTACAACATTATTTCATATAATGTCAACCCTATTATACGAATATAACAAATTTTCAGCAATACAATTAATTAGCTATAAACCAAGGTCAGTCACAAACACGTATAAAAGAAGAGAGAAAAAGAGACATAATATGCCTCATCCCATGGAGTCTCTACATTCACAAGCAGTTTATGGCATCCGAACAAGTCAATCCATATATCCCATGCATTGTTTTCAAAAAATAGTTTTAATAGTTCTGAAAACTTTCCAATGACGTGCATCCATGAGCTTCTACCTCTCCCATACTGAATGGAAGATGCAAAATTTCTTCAAGTTGCTTGCAATTATTCATTCAAACAAAGATGCCGCAACCCAGCAAATCTTTCGATGCTTGGAGGAAGGCTAACAACATCACTCCCACTTAGATCTAACTAATGCAAACTGGAAAAATAATTACACTTCTTTTAAATTCAGAGATTAATGTTGGAGAGATAAAATTGTGATTTCGATTTGTTAGAAATGAAAATTGAGATATTGATTTTGCAATTAATCCAAATTTTTCAGGGTGGCTTTTGATCAGTTTAGGTGTGTTTTGAATTAATGATCGGATATACAAAAAGATGGATGATACGTTTGTTTTGCTTTTCACACACAACTCTGCACGTCAACTGTGAAATGCTCTACATGTGCTTAGATACTCTGTTTTTTGTTAGCAGATTGGTATACAAGAAAGAGTGCTAACAGATAACTGAATTTTATCAATATATCCTCATTTATGACAGAAGAGTACCTTTTACAAGAACGAGCTTGAAGGTTACAAAGTAAAATCCTAAAACCAAGCTCATAAAAAACCTAAGGCCTATGAATAAACAAAAATATTATCCTTATTCATAAAAGTTCATGCAGAGAAAAACAAACAATATAAATTATAATAATAATAATAAGAGCAATCACATTAAAAGAGATTCTTGTTTCCTCATAGAACTGATTAAGTAGTAA
The DNA here is from genome assembly GCF_018687715.1 of Carya illinoinensis. Lineage (NCBI taxonomy): Eukaryota > Viridiplantae > Streptophyta > Magnoliopsida > Fagales > Juglandaceae > Carya > Carya illinoinensis. Next base: position 29,291,077 of record NC_056767.1, read on the forward strand.
AAGTCGACAAATGTTCAGGATTTATTGGGCATGGGCTACACCAAGATCTGCCATACATCATCACATAATTTTTTCATACTATTCCAAACTTCCACACAAAACATAAAAACAATATACATTTTTCATCTAATAGCTAGGGACTAGCTTGAAGTGTACCCTTCATTGTAAGGCACCAGAGCATCCCATCCACAATACACGGTCTGAGTCCGTCCAATCAAAGCTTATATGTTGAATGCATGGGCCTCCTCTTGAAAGCTGAATCAGCTTGGAATCTTCTTTCCTGGAAATATAATGCCCCGTATTGCTCTAAATCAGTATGCCCAATGTCGTTCCTTATAATGTCTTTGTTATTTGAATATAAACAAATTCTTAGCGGTGAACTTTTGGTATCACAGAGCATCAAAAAAGTCTACCCGTGGATTGATAATTGGAATTATTCCAGCTGTTGTTACATGGCAGCTATGGACTCATAGGTGCTGTGCTAGGATGGATGGTAAAGTGGACTCGGTGGAGGAGACATGGAGGAAAGTAAAATTCTGGCTTGCCAAGTTAAGTGAGAAAAATTGTGTAAAGCAGTGCCTGTCTTCACAAGATGAGACTATATTAGCTGACTTGAATATTCACTCAAGGGGCCGACACAACCAAGTATTGAAGGCTGTCTACTGGTGTAGGCCGAAGCAAGGCTGGATTAAATTAAATACTGATGGAAGTAGCAGAGGCAACCCAGGCATAGCAGGGGCAAGGGGTTTACTACGGGATCCTCATGGTAATTTAATAAAAGCCTTTTCCTTTCCTCTTGGTAATGGAACAAATAATTATGTAGAGTTTATGAGCTTACTTACAGGGGTGAGACTCCTATGCCAACTCGGACTGAATAACGTGGAAATTGAGTTGGATTCAATGATAGTAGTCAATTGGCTCCAACTGGCTTAGTGTCCTGTCTGGTACTTTGAGGATTATTGGGATGAACTTATGAGGTTACTAAGAGGAAAATGCTTCACTATTTGTCACATTTATAGACAAGAAATGCTCCGGCAGATTACCTGGCTCGTCGTGCGTCGGATAATGGTGCTGCTATGTGTTGACAGTGATCAGAGAACGAGAAAGGGAGCAGAATATGAAAGCAAATAAAGCTGGAAAAGGAATGACTGCAAAAATTACCTCTAGTTTCGTATTGTGTATTGCTATTTATAGATTACAAATGTAAGTAATAAAATGAATAAAAGAATAATGACAGCTCATAATCCATAACAGAATGGCAGAGCCGCAGAGTGGCCTCATGTGACTGCTGCATCCTTATCAGGTGGAACCGTGGCCATTGTAGGTTCAGTGGAGTCCTTTAATCTCAACACTATGCTGTCTTGGAGTCAATCGGAGTTGGTGCCTCCCCTGTTAAGAGGCTTGTTAAGAACTGACAGAGCTGGTCTACCTTACATCAGAAAGTGCTGATATACACGGAGTTTTTTTTTGTGGATATTGTTGGAAGGTGGCCTAGCAATTTTTTGTGGATATTGTTTAGACTTGTAACCATGGTTTCCATACAAAGTAGAAGAGGTTGAATTTCTTCAAGTTGCTTGCAATTGCTCAAACAAAGGTGTCTCAACCCATCAAATTTGTCACTTTGGGGAAAGATAACAATATCACTCCCACTTAAATCTAACTTATCCAAAGTGGGAAAGTAATTAGCATTCGTGAAGAAAGTTGATTCTGATAGCCAACATAATCGAAGACTTAAAAATATATAGCGATGCACGATTTGTGCTCGAGGAACCATCATCCACCTCCACCTTTCCAATGTTTATTGGTTGTGAACAGCCGTCGAGTTTGAAATTACATAGACTCTGCAACTGATAGATACATAGACCACTGGAGGCACTGGACTGCCACAACTAGGGGAGGTGGCCCTTTTTTTATTTAAGTTTTTTTTTCTATTTTATTTATCTTAATTAAGTTTAAGGGGATGTTTGGAGAGGCAGATGTGATGAGGATTTTGTGAATAGTAGTGAGATAGAGCATAGTATAAATGGGCAGTAAAAGTATTGCAAGTATCTATTCTTCTAAAGCTCAAGAATACATCGTGAGACTATCTAGAGGTGGAAGAAGAAGATGATGAGGAAAACGGTAAACTGAATGCCATTGAAGAAGTGTATGCAATTCTGACGCAGATAAGACGTCTACTGTTGTTAAATATAGAAGTAGATGGCAAGATGCAGCTTTGATTACGAAAACACGTTGCTGTTTTAAATAATATTAATACTACCATTAAAAAAAAAGGCCTAATTAAATAAGCAAAAAGTGATTTGAAATCTTACATCAAAATTAAGCAACAACGTCAAATGTCTTGAAAACATGCTTACCCGAAAAACTGTGAGAAACTTTGAGACAAGACTCCAAGGATCATAGATTCATATATATGCTGACCCTAACATCAATAGCCAACAGGGAAAAAAGCTCCACTTAAATAACAATGATTTGTGGAAATATACAAACAAAGATGATGTTACCTATGCAAGCTGAGTTTCGGGTGCTCATGTATGATCTTTTGCATTTTCTTCATACCATCATTAGCCTTCTTGCAATGGTTGAACCAGCTTGGAGTCCTTTTTCCCAGAAATATAATATTGCAAATGCTCTTCTTATATCTGTATATCCAATTTTGTTCCTTAGAATTTCCCTGTCATACGCATATAAAAAACTTTCAGCAATGCAAGCTATAAAACATGGTCACACAGAAACACGTATAAAAGAAAGAGAGAGAGATATACCTCATCCCTTGAATGATTCCTTATATTCACAAGTAGCTTATGCTCACTTAAATCCCTTAAATTGTTTTCCAAAAATAGTTTTCATAGTTCTGAAAACTTTCCAATGACGTGCATCCATGAGCCTCTACCTCTCCTATACTCAAAGGAAGATGCAAAATTTCTTCAAGTTGCTTGCAATTGTTCAAACACAGATGCCGCAACCCAGCAAATCTTTCGATGCTTGGAGGAAGGCTAACAACATCACTCCCACTTAGATCTAACTTCTGCAAACTGGAAAAAGTAATTACCTATTGTGAAGATGTCCGAGTCTGAAAGGGTACAGAATCGAAGACTTAAAACTAATGGTGCCCGATTCTGTCACACGTACAGAATCGAAGACTACTCTCGCCGCCCCAACTTATTGTGGCTCTTGACACTTGTTAACCTTTTACGGTGATAGTGAGCGGCCAGAAAACAAAAAAGTGTTTCGTATAGACGAAGTATTAGCGGCAACTATTGGTCTAAGTTTCAAAATCAGACATATTTGTTCTCCCCCATCCCAACACTCTGTCTTTTGTTCTTGTAGGGTCTCTCTCTGTCTCCCTCTCGCTGTGCCCACCGTCTCGGTCGTCACCACCCATTATTAGCTGTTTTTTATTTTCCATGTTTTGTTATGGGTTTCGGTGTCAGAGATATGTATAGGGGTGAAGGGAGGAGAGGAATAGATTAGATTAGAGAATTGTAATTCCAAAATATTTCCAAGAGGTTGGATTGCTTCAACCAATCCATTGGCTACGTATGAATGAATTAATTGTATGACATTTTCACCCATTTTTCATCTTCCATTGCTTGATAATTCTTATTAGATCTGTTTCCATAGCCATTTCTGCAAGAAGCTTAATCTCTAGGAGCTTAACTTTTGGTATGTAGAGCCTACAGTCTTGATGGCAGAAGGTACATGCTTCAAGCAACAGCATGAAAGTCTCCAACAGCAAGTGGATTCCCATGAAGAAGGCCTACAAGAAGTTAAAGAGAGGTTAGATCAGCTCACAGATATGATAAGAACTCTAGTTAACAACCTATTGTTAATAGGGAGCTTCTAGTGGGTATGGAGTACTTAGCTAGTACAAGGAAATCATTTAAACCAGCATCTGACAGAGGCATTTACCCATTTGGGGGATTTTCTAATCTTGGGGCACATCAGGTGAAGGAAGCAACAAGGGGCCATGAGTTTCAGCCCCTACCAAGAGGGTATCTTAAACAACCATGGATGAGAAATGGAAAAATGTTTTTGTTACAATTGTGATTAGAAATGGAACCCCTCACACAATTGTAAGACCCCCAAGACTTACCTATTGCAAGGCAATGAAGAGACAACTGACAGCACTGGAGTTGAAGAGGAAGTTGCTGAAGTAGAAACAGTAGAAGCCAATCCAGTTGTGACTGTTGAAGCTGAACCAGAAATTTCATTAAGTGCCATCACGGGTACACCTAGCCCTAACACTAAGAGGCTTTTAGGGAAAATTGGAGAGGAGCAAGTGGTAATTTTAGCTGACGTTGGTAGTATGCACAATTTTATGGATCCCTTGACTGCACAGAAATATGGGCTGTGGGTGGATAAAACTTGTAAACTTCCAGTCAAGATAGCTAATGGTGAGCTGATACACAGCAAAGGATTCTGTAACAGGGTTACAACCAGATTGCTCCATCTTTTTACTTATTATCTTTGGGAGGGTGTGATGTTGTTTTGGGAGTGAGTTGGTTGGAGACTTTGGGCCCTATTAAGTTAACTATGTAGTTTACATATCGAGTCAAGAATGTCAGTTTACAGGATATAAGCTTTTCTTTCTAAGAAACATACAAAAATGCCCAAACTATTTTTTTCTTATTGTTTGTCAAAGTTTCTTCTTCGTCTCCCTAACCTCTTTTTTTCCTACTTTTTTCTTTTCTGCTGGGTTACATCACCCCTAGTCAATCAAACAACTTTACCCTAGCATACCTAGCATATGACCCAAAATAAGACCAAAAGCAATTATGAAATTAGCACTTTTCCCCAAACTTTTTTCTTTTTCCTTTTTTTAATCTCAGTTTGCAAAGTAGTGGGATTGAACCCCACCTGTTGTTGCTGCTGCTGTTGTGGTAACTCAACCTCCCATCTTGCCCTGACTATGGCTACATCATGCACCGGCACGTACACCTAATCACAACAAAATACTGTCATCATTTACAACCAAACAACCCTTATAAGAACCATACACCTAGATAGTATACTGAGAAAGATTCCTATATAGTGTTATCTGTCTATCTAATGCACTAAAAATTGATGCTAGTGCTATCTGTCTGAAAATTGATGTCTCTTTCAAGCAAATAAATCCAAGAACTAACTTGTAAGTGTATTGTTCTTATTGGTTGTAATAAAATAGATGCTACTGCTTCTTTTCATTTCCAGACTTTTTAAGTGCAGCCATTTAAAAATATATTATACTGTTAAATCTGACTATTGGCATCAAGAGCTTCGAGTGGTATTTTCAAGCCAGAACATCTACCATGTCCATGCCATTTATTTAATAAGAGATGTGAATTGTATAAGATTCTCAACGGCATTTATATATGTGCCAATTCTTTGTTGCAGCTCATTACTATCACATTGCATCTCATTATTGTATTTCATTTGCACTTCTCACAATTTTTATTGGCTTAAGAACACTTCTCACTTTGCACCCTTTGTTATTTCTGTGTTTTTACAGCTTTAATGTCATTACTGTTATAGAATTTTTTTATGGTAGTATGAGACCTTTTTTATTGGCTGCTATTTTGTGGTTTTTTCAAATATTGGGCTGCTTTTGCTGTTGCTTATAAAGAGGAAGCTGTTGCTGTTAAAAAAATGAGTAATTCTACTCATCTGCCCCTTAAGTTTTCTACACCACACACCGGTGATGTGTCATATTTCTTTAATTTTTTTTTCTACTGTAAAACGCACGTTTTACCCCCACGTTCTCCACATTTTTCCCCAAATTATCTGATGCGAATTTTTCCCCTCCGTCCCACTTTCCGCTCCCCACCCACCCCCCAAATTCTCCCTCCATGCCTTAGCCCCTCTACCCACCTTGCAGTATGTCTGCCATAGTCTGGCACTGCCGACTACTCCGATCGACCAAAGCAACTCATATTTCGATTTCGTTGTGCTGCTGCTGGCATAACTGGTTCAGAAGATCTCTCTCTAAAAAATTTTAGTAAAATGCACAGAAACTCACTTCACACCCACAGAAACTTGCATTTGTACACGGCTGAGTTGTTATTGAACATGGCAGATTTTATATGGCCCAACTCTGTCCTCTTTGTTTGGGTTTTCCTCAAATACAAAGTAATGTAATTTATTTGTTTGTACATAGCTGAGTCATAGCTCTATATAGAAGGATTGGATTTTTTTTTTCTTTGGAATCTAAAAGCTGGACATGTTTGGGTTTTCTCTGCAATTTGAGTCGTAGCTCTATTTGATTGATGCTTGAGATACTGGCTTTGATCTTGAGCTGGTCTCCAGTCACTTTACGCCTCTGTTTCGAGTTCAACGGTTGAAATGATCTTTCAACCATAGCAAATGTGTCGAAATATTCTAGTTTCGAGTAAGATCATCTTGTCCAGAGCTTACTAGAGCAGTGCTGCTCACTGAGTGACTCTTAGTATCAGCCTCTTGTTGTGATGGTGGGCCATGAGGCGTTGGAGGAGATGAAAGCAGAGGCTTTACGAAATTGGTGAGAGCGTCGGGGCCTCTGAGGCAAATGGCTGGCCTGTCGTAAACCATAGCTGCCTCTTCGGCGGTGTCGTACGTCTCCAGCCAGACTCTCGTCCGAGGGGGATTTCTCAGATCTTTAGGGCTTTTCTCGAGGGGTGTCGACGAGGGAGACGGGGGCGCAAAGGGTACACGGGAGAGGGAGATTCTTCGGCAAAGGGAGGGGGGGGGGGGGGAGAGCAGACGTGACACAAAAATTCTTGGAAGAGGGAAGGGAACACGGGGAAGGGATTTTCATAGATTAGACCGTTTTGAAATGGACCGGATTCACCACGTCATTAGTGTGTGGTGTGTGATCTCAGACCGGCCTAGGAGCAGAATTTCTCTAAAAAAATATTTAATTATTATAGAGTGTGATGGCTAATCTAGACTTCAAGTTTTGAGTGATTAGCTAAAATTAAAAAAAAAAATACATATTTGTCAAATTTTTTAATATTGGAATGGCTTATCCAATGCCAATACTCTAATAATGACATCATGGGGCTGTGATCAAAAGTGAAAATCACATGGTTTCAAAGATGGCCATGTAAGATGGACATAATTTATCAACAAAATGCTTATAGATCGTAATAATAACTAAGATAAACAGCTACAAGAGAGAGAACAAACAATGCCATGCAATTAAGTAATTAGATAAAACTACCTACCAATTTCAACTACAAATCTCCAGGAATGGGCTTAACCCAATCAAGGGCAAAAAGATATTACCTTTCAAATGAAACCCTTTCTTCTCAAATCTGCCAATGATATCAATTCTTGCCAACTTGAAACGCAGATTTTAAAAGTCCTAAATAAAGTGGTTCTAGTCTGAATTAAGTACTATATCTAATAGATGGCATGAGAAACAAATACTTGTTACTAAAAAGTAAAATAGAAAACGATTATGCATGCTTTCTATTAGAAATTATAAAAGCATGAAATTCTTCTTTCTGTGTGCACAAGCAGACCCATTAATTTGAAAAGAGTGACCCACGGAATTTCATCTGCACAGGAAAAAAAAACCCTTAAAAGGGATTATGCGGGTCGCACTGACATCTTCATATCTGCAGATTCTTCATACATACTTACAGCTATAAAATTCCACATGAACAATTGTTTGTAGCATGGACAGCGAATTGAACTCCTCCAATTTATAAAAAATAAGAAAACCCCACAAAATCTCAATAAATGCATCATCATCTCGATTATGATTCCAAAGAACATAACCGAGACAGACTACCCTACCCAATCTTGGAGCGGTGGTTGTTCGTATTCGAGAGCGAGATGGCGCTGCCTAGAGATGTTCGAGAAGCTTTGTGACATTGAAAAACAAGGTCAAATCCCAGTATGAATTGGTGAGAAAACGCAATGAGGGAGAAAGAAAACTGAGACATACCTTGGTACAGCTGTGGGAAGTCGTACGATTGGCCTCCCTATTTGAATCGAAATCGCAAGTAATGGCGCAAGTGTCAAAGAAAACATTGCACAAATGAGGCTGCTATACACTCGAGGTGGTCCCAGATAAAATGGGCCACAAAGCCTAGCCAGCGGTAGACTAGACTGCAACATCGGTTGGGATTGGTCCTTGTTCTCATCGTCATTCTCTAATTCTGTTGTTCTGATGCCCATGGTTGAGGAATGCCTCTTTTGTTGAGTGTACCAATTGGGGCTTCAAGTTGCAATCATATTCATCACGATGCTGCGGCTCATTAATACCTATTTCACACCATTTATTCTCGTGGCCTCTTTGCGATAGGTAAACCAACTTAGAATCCTCTTTCATGGAAATATGATGCCCATACTCATTCCTTTACATCAGTATGCTCAATGATCTCTCTGACGCTTGGAGGAAAGATAACAATATCACTCCCAGTTAGATCTAACTCAACCAAATTGTGAAAATAATTAGCATTCGTGAAGAAATTTGATTCTGAGAGGCAACAGAACTGAAGACTTAAAACTAGCGATGCCCGATTCGTGCTTGAGGAGGAACCAATTTCATATTCCCCTGCCTGGACAAAAGATGGCGTGGATTCATGTGTACCACCCTCCTCCTCCACCTTTCCAATGTTTATTGGTTGTGAACAACTGTCGAGTTCGAAAGAACGTAGACTTTACAACTGATGAATGCTAGATGGGAGAAGCCCATGAAGGTTTTTGCAGACTCTTACAGATAAACATAGAAGCCGAGTAAGATTACCAATTGATGAAGGTATCTCTTTTATACCAAAGCGGTTTAGATATAAGGATTTAAGTTTAGAGAGGTTCCCAATTGATGAAGGTAGCTCTTTTATTCTAGTGTAGCTGAGATTTAAGGATTTAAGTTTAGTGAAGTTCTCAATAATTGATGCAGGTATAGTTCTGAAAAATACCATTTTACACTCAATCTCGGGAAAGTTGTGAAGACTAGAGCAACCATGGAGTCGAAAAAGCCTGCTTAGAGATCTCAACTTGAATCTATTTGGAAAATTCCTAAGCTTGCTGCATCCTTTAACAAGGAAAGTCGAAAGTTTATAAAGAAATCCCACAGAATGATGAATCTCAATTAAATTCTCATATTGAAAATAATAATGATACCTTGGGATTTAGGCCGTCTAACTCCTTGATGAGGCTATCATGCATTCCAAATATAGTGAGCTTATTTCCATGAAAATTAGATGGAAAAAATGGCGAAGAGTATACGGGCCAATGAAGAACTATTAACTCACTAGAAAGATAATTGAGTCCTCCAAAAAGTTGTGCGTTATGATTTACAAACAATCGAAGGTTCTTCATCTTCATAAAGTTGTGCATGACATCCCACCTTACACGATGGGCTATTAAGATGTCGAAAAGCTGCAATAAGCCTTTATTATAATTTCTAATTGAACATAGTTTTAATTAATATTTTTTTGAATTTGTGATGCTAACAATGGTAAAAGAACTTGAAGGAAAATCTAATGATATCTTGCTTAATAGGTACTATTGCTCTAATAAAAGTTTTTGAAATGCTCTACATGTGCTTCGATACTCTGTTTTTTGTTAACAAATTGGCATACAAGAAAGAGCGCTAACAGATTGGCATACAAGAACCATTGAAGGTTACAAAGTAAAATCCTAAAACCAAGTTCATAAAAGACCAACCATGTACTTGGAAAGCTGAGGGAGATGTGAAACAAACCGTATTTCCATCAAGCAATGACATGATCAAGCATTTACTCCTACATTCAATGGGGAAGGTTGCTCTCCCAGCTAATAGGGTCTTTAGGGAACCACAACAATTTCTTCCCCACGTCTCTCAATTATTGAATCACGTCTCCAAGAACTTTTGTTGCGAATCTAATATTTTGGATGTACAGTTGAACACATGATATAAGATATGTTGGACACCATTGTCTTGGTCATATCATTTCTGTGCAAATGGTAAAAATAAATGTTCTACTAAAATGTCATTTTAGTTCAAATGCATTATAAACAATCATAAACCAAACCCAACAAATTTATAATATATATATATATACATAAAAGGAAAGCAACCACTATGAAGAATTGAGGTACTTAGAGGTGAATGATCAGACTTGATAGCTGCCATCACATTACATACTGCAGAAGGAAAAAGATCAAACCACTCTCTGTTGGCCATTACTCTATCTATCCTTTCCTTTGTAAAGCCCCTGCCCCTTCTATTATTAGACCACGTGAACTTTTGACCAGTATAAGTAATGTCTCTAATACCACAGTGTACTAGTGCCTGTCTAAAGTTCTCAATCTGTTTGTAGGGTCGGCCCTGCCCTCCTACTTTCTCTCTTTGGTGGAGGATCTCATTAAAATCACCTGCACACACCCAAGGTACCACCGGATCAGGTTTTAGCAGTTGTAGTAACTCCCAACTCCCTTTCCTTTTTCCTACTTCAGGATGCCCATAGAAACCAGTAAATTGCCATGGCCTGCTGTCCTTTTCACTAATGATACTGGCACTTATATGCCACCTAGTGTAACTAATAATTCTGACTTGCCACCCCTCCTTCCAGAGTAATGCTAAGCCCCCACTCAGGCCCACACTGTCAACAACAAAACACCCATCCAGCTTTAGGGACTGTCTAACCATTTCCATTCGATTCTTATTAGACTTAGTTTCCACAAGGAACACTAAGCTGGGACACTTATCCTTAGTAAGATTTCTAAGGATTCGAATTGTTCGAGGGTTCCCAAGCCCCCGACAATTCCACGATAGGAGACTCATTTGGGGTGGCAGTGCTGGGAGCCAGCCACTGCCTTATCATTTTGATTCTCTTTGCCTCCTCCATTGTACCTGGTCTTTTTAACAGGATAGACCCCCTCCTTTTCACCACACATCCCCCTTTTCTTTTGGCTATTTTCCTGATGGTTGCTGATGATCTCACTCAACGTGCTCTGGATATCCAATTTGCTCCTGGCCTTCCTTTTCCACCTCCCCTTGCTACTCGCGGTATTTGTGTGAGGATTAGTCTGGGCTGGCTCCACATCAGTGGATTTGTCCCTCTGTGGCAGTGTAGGAACTTGGGCTTCAGAAAAATTAGGTTTGACTTCTAGATGTAGTCCCTTCTCCCTTTGACTGGTGGCTTGGATTATTGTTGGACTTAGTTCCTTGTTCTGGAAGGTTTGGTTATTGCTCATATCCGTATCTTGGTCAAGGTCCATCAAACACCTTAAGCCAATAGGATCGGGGAAGGCTTTCACCTGATCATGAGTACTTCTATCCTGATTGTACCCTTCTTTACTGCCATGTACGTTATGCTCTCTAGTCTTTCTGTAAAAGGTACCAGGCTGTTCCTCAGGTTCATGGGAAGTGTTTCTAGCAGGATTTTGTTGGCAAGGCATTAGTCTAATACCTCCCTCGAGTCCAGTAGGATCTAACTTCCTCTCTTCCTCAGCTACGACCTCAGGTATGTTTTTTTTTTTCCAATACTCTCCTGCTGATCTGGTTTTTCACCCCCTACATCCATTTTCCTTGTAGTTTTATGATCACTCTGTTCCTCTTTATCAGTTTTACCCCCATATTTACGTTTGTCAAAAATCGAAGTGTTCATTGGCTGGGCCCTGAGCCACGGACCATACTGCAGTTTTTGTTTTTCTTCACATTGTGCTTCAAAATATGGCCTTCCACAGACTCTTCCCTTATGAAATAAAACCCCACAGTGGAAACAAAGATTCTGCAGGCGTTCATATTTAAAAGAAATCCACAGTTTATGGTTTTCGAAGACTAACCATATACCTCGTAGGAGAGGTTTATGGTGGAAGGGGAAGCAGGAAAAAAAAAGTTTTTAGATATGAGGCTGCTTGGGACATCAGAGAAGGCTGTGGTCATGTTGTAGAACAAGCATGGTCAAAAATGGGAGTGGGAGGGGACTTAGCTGAAGATCTGAGAATGAAGCTGGAAATCTGTCAAAAAGGCCTAACCAAATGGGAGAACAATCACAGCAGAGTTGAACTGCAAAAGAATACTCGAATGTGGGCAAAGATTATTCATTTACAAGATAGTGGAGATGGGGAACACATTGATGCTATGAGGCAAATGCAAGAGAAGGCTTAAAAGTCCCTGGCCGAAACTGACATGAAATGGAGGCAGAGAGCTAAACAACATTGGCTGAGAAAGGGGGATAGAAATACAACATATTTCCACATGCAAGCGAACCAAAGAAAAAAGACAAATGCTATCACATCCATAGATGATGACACGGGCAGAACTACCTCTGAACAGGGAGAGATAGGTGGCATCTTCACAGGTTTCTTCTCTAACCTCTTTAGCTCTTCTTTGCCATTTAATATCGATATATGCCTCAATGCTCTCAAGCCAAAAATCAGTCAAACAATGAAGGAGGTTTTAGCTGCACCCTTTACTGCAGAGGAGGTCAGGAATGCCATTTTCCAAATGAATCCATTAGGATCTCCTGGACCTGATGGATTCCCAGCCCACTTTTACCAAAAACATTGGGAATTGGTTGGGAAAGAGGTGAGTGATTATGCACTGGGTGTCCTAAACAAAGGGGGTTCTCTTAAAAAGGTCAATGATACTTATATAGCCCTCATTCCAAAGGTTAAAAGCCCAAAGAAAATAACGGAATTCAGACCTATTAGTCTATGCAATGTCCTATACAAAGTGGTTTCAAAAACAATGGTAAATAGGATGAAACTCATCTTGCCTAAGATCATATCAGCAAACCAAAGTGCATTTGTACCTGGAAGACTTATTTCAGACAACACCTTAGTTGCTTATGAAATTCTCCATTCAATGCCAACGAGGATGAAAGGCAAGAAAGGGTTCATGGCCCTCAAATTGGACATGAGTAAGGCCTATGACAGGGTGGAATGGGCCTTTGTAGAAGCTGTAATGACCAAAGTTGGTTTCCCTCCCCAGTGAGTGGACTTGGTTCAGAGATGTATTCAGTCAGTGTCCTACTCAATTCTTGTGAATGGGGAACCTCAACAGTTTTTTACCTCATCAAGAGGCATTCATCAGGGAGATCCCATCTCACCCTACCTCTTCATTCTATGTGCAGAAGCCCTTTCGGCTCTCCTGCAAAAGGCTGAAGTGATGGGGGAAATAACTAGTGCCCCCATAGGAAAAGGTCCCACCAAAGTGAGCCATTTATTTTTTGCAGATGACAGCCTGCTGTTTTGCCAAGCTTCACCAAAGGAGCTTACCAAAGTGCTTGAGATCTTGGATGTGTATGAACAAGCCTCGGGTCAGGTGCTCAACAAGGATAAGTCCTCAGTTTATTTCAGTAAGAACACAGTGAAGGAGGTGCAGAATGTGATCCTACAGCTAGCAGGTATAGAGGCTACTGGTACTTTTGAAAAATACCTAGGCCTCCCTGCAGTCTTAGGAAGAGCTAAAGTAGCAGCTTTCCACTCCCTTGTAGATAGGACATGGTCTAGGGTAGTGAACTGGAAAACCAACCACTTATCTGCAGCAGGGAAAGAGATCCTCCTAAAGGCAGTTCTTCAAGCCATACCAACGTACTCAATGGGTTTGTTCCTGCTTCCATACTCCATTACTCAAAAATTAAACAAACTCCTGAGGAAATTCTGGTGGGGATTCAGTGAAGAGGCCTCAAAGATTCAATGGGTCTCGTGGGACCAACTAAGTTCAGCTAAGGAGATAGGTGGTCTTGGATTTAGGGACTTCAGAATGTTCAATTTAGGCTTGCTAGCAAAGCAAAGCTGGAGAATATTGCAAGAACCCACCTCTCTTGCAGCACGTGTTTTAAAACAGAAATATTTCAACTCAGGGGAATTACTGAATGCAAAGTTAGGACCAGGCCCTTCCTATGTGTGGAGGAGTGTTATGGCTGGTTTATCTATTCTCAAACCTGGGCTAAGATGGAGAGTTGGAAATGGCAAAAGTATCAACATATGGACTGACAAGTGGATACCCTCTCTTCCCTCGGGTTCAGTGGCATCTCCAAGAGAAATGGATTGTTGGTGTGAAATGGTGAGTGACCTTATTGACCCAAGGCAAAGAAGCTGGAAAAAAGAGTTGCTACAGGAAATGTTTTCAGAGCCTGAGATTCAAGGCATCACTTCGATCCCCATCAGCCTGGGAGGTAGGGAGGACAAAATGTTCTGGAGTTTTACTGCAAATGGGATGTACACTGTCAAGAGTGGATATCACCATCAGAGGCAAGTGGAGGTTGAGGTAGAAGGGGAACACTCAAACAGGCAACTAGAATCTACAGTGTGGAAGAAAATTTGGCAGCTGAAAGTGGCCCCTGCAGTAAAACTTTTTATCTGGAAAGCGTGTAATGAAGCCATTCCTACCCTAGCAAACTTAAACAAAAGGAGAGTAGTGGAAGACAGCAGCTGTATTGTGTGCAAATCAGAACCTGAGACCTCAAGCCATGTTCTCTGGGGATGTCCTGCTGCAAGAGACGTGTGGAATCAAGCCAGTGTAAAAATTCAGAAAATGTCCTTCCATAGTAACCAGTTCTTCAAAGTTTGGGCAATGTTGGTCGAAAGACTAGAGGTCAGTGAGTTGGAGGAAGCTGCAGTTACACTGAGAGGTATATGGTCTCGAAGAAATGATCTAGTTCATGGCAAAGATTTTAAACACCCTTCCATTTTGTACCAGGGAGCCAAGCTAGAATCCATTGCATTCACTGAAGCAAATCTGGTAGGAGAAAACCCCCAGTTGAGATCAGAAAGGTCCTTACAAACATGGTCTAAGCCAAATGAAGGTATGTTTAAGATTAATTGGGATGCTGCAGTAAGGCAGAATTCGGGCAGGATTGGTTTGGGAGTCATAATCCGTGACCATCAAGGATTTGTTGTTGGTACTTTAAGGGCACCCAGACCTCTCAATGGAGAAGCATATGAAGCAGAAGCCTGTGGTCTTTTTGTGGCAGTAACTTTTTGCAGGGAACTGGGACTTAACCAGGTCGTTTTGGAGGGAGACTCGAGACAGGTAGTTACCCAACTGCTTGGTCAAGAGGTTGATGGTAGCATGGGGGGGTGGTTTGTTGAAGAATCAAGACATGTCTTGACAAACATAGCTCACTGGAGAGCCTGTCATGTCCAGAGGGAAGCGAATTCTGCAGCTCATGTTCTAGCAAAGTCTGTTGTACTGTTATTAGAGGATTTGTACAACATTGAAGAATGTCCTGAGTGCATTACTTCTATTGTAACCTCTGAAATGTAGTTAAATTGATTAATGAGATCAGTTTCTATTTCAAAAAAAAAAAAAAGGAAAGCAACCACAATATTGTTTCTACAAAACTTATGACATGACTTGATACATCTGATTATTCTTTCTCCTGCAAAACATGATAAACAAGCCAAAGTAATCATTTAGCCTAATAAAATTACAAAAACAATTCTAGTTTTTACAAGATCAGGCAGTGACACACCACCAAATATGTAAACCAAAAAAAACACATGATATTTTCCAATTTTAATTCTTGAAAATAGACTCACATTATGCAGATGACGTCCAGTAACATCAACTCAAATGCAACCTTCATTTCTTGGTTTGCAACAAATGAAACTTCACTTGAAAATGTGATTCTTCATGATGGTGATTCTTCATAACGTCCAGTTGTGAACTAACCTTGTTGAAAGAAAGCAAACACCAAGACAATGCATTACCCATTAGATGATAAAGAGTACAACATCATCACCTGAAACTCAGACCTAACAAATACCTGTTATTGCCTCTGTATCGGTAGTAGTTCCTACTCCACAACAATATATGTTTGGTGCCATATGATGAATCTTTTCACAGTTCTTTTCAGTGATTAGGGGTCCTTCAATGGTTCTTGTATCTGCTCCAAGAATGATACGGTCCTGAATATATGTTGAGATAGAGTAAAACATTAATCAAATACATAATCTAGATGTGATAACAGGAAACTACTTCAATTGCAGTTTCTTCAGGCTGAAACTGATGAAGAAAAATAAATATGCATGATTCAAAATACATTTCCCTTCATAATTGGGGTTCTTAATTTGTTGTCAAAGTCAAAAAGAACAATTTTATCAGAAACTGCAAAGAAGAATAAAGTTTAAAGCTTTTTATGTAGCAATTAAGCTTAATTGCCATACCTTGTGCTTCCATGGTCCTTTATATGCTAGGTTAGGTACCGTGGAGGGTTTCCTTATTCCACATCCTCTTTTTCGTCCCATCAGGCTTATAAGGGAAAAGAATAGTGAGATGTTTTCACCATCTTTAATATAAGTTTAATGCTTTTCAAAGGCATCATGTCACAAAATAGCAGCAGTCAACATTTTTTTTTAAAAAAAAAAGGAAGTAGAAACATGTAGAATAGATTAAAATAAAGCAGTTTTGGTTTGCAAATGAAGTTCTAAAAGGTGCCAAAGTCTGGTCAATATTATTATGAAAGCCAAGCAACAATTCATACACATGGCCTTGCTTATGCTAAGGCTTCTTAAGCTAAACTAACCCTTTTGGCTTTTGGGTCAAGAACCTCTGCTGGAATTGAATCATATCCCTGCAACAACCAAGTTAAACATATTTTCAACACATAAAATGAAAATTGCTAGAATTTCAATATATATCATGAATGCAAACCCCAATTGATCAAGAAGTTACAATACCTCATATTTTTCAACCATCCATATTCAAAACATTATTCAAAGTTATCTCTACATGAAGAAAAAACTCTATTTTAAAAATATAAATATTAAAAAAACCACAGGAAAATATATGATATTTCAAAATGAATCTTAACATTTTCCAGCTTATAGCTTTCGGCATCTGCTTTTAAGTCTTGGAAGTCATGATTAATGGAGGGAGCATTTAATCAATTTTGTGTGCAAATAAGAGTTTCAACTATATTTGGGGCCAAGGCGTTTTGAAATGAATCCTACACATGATCCCAAAGCTAAATGTCAACTCAGAATCAACAGTGGAGATGGGAAACTAAAGCATCTTCAACACTTGAAAAACTGATGCACTGGTTGATCCCAAACAAGAGTTTAGCAAAACAGAACAAGGCTATAACAGTAAGTGAAGTTCAATTCATTATTTCCTATCAGTGCTCAGCTAGACAACAAAGTTAAAGCTGTCTCCCTATATCCCATTAACATAAAAATCAATCCACCTTATAAACATGATGCAAGAAAAAAAAAAAAACTGGTAGCTTGACAGAATTAGTATTAGTTATTCCTGTGTTGTGATCATCCTAAATTAGTAAAACTTAAATTAAAAGAAACTAGACTTATTTTTTTTTCTTTTTTGGTAGTATTATTTAAAGCTTTTAAATACTCGAACAATATAACATCTCTTGGCACCAGGAAAAAGTAATTAATTTAAAATATATAGTTCTTGTTAAATTATATATTTATTGAATAATTAGAAATAGTAGAAAACATTTTCTATATATGATATTTCTGGAGCATATAGATTCATGAGTTCTATTTAAATATTACTTGACTGTACATGAAGCTTTTTGAAAGAAAATGCAGGTGTGACGATTTGAAATGGATGGTAAAGTATGTGAATCTAACTTTTAAAAGGGCATAAGGCCTGGTTTCCAAAGAGTCATTTTACTCATTACTTTCTACACCACACATTACACTTAATTTTTTGTTTGTTTCATTCTTGCTAAATTAAATGAATTCCTTTGCTCGTCAATAATATACCATACATTTATAAAGAAAAAAATAACAAATAAAAAAATTATATGTGATGTGGTGTAGCGAATGATGAATAAAATTTTTCGTCTCCAAATAGGAGAAGTACCAAACTTCCCACCTCTACATAAAAATAAAAAGACCGACCATAGCTCATGAATTATGATATTTACGTCTTTGACCCTTATCTAATCAAGAAAATACTTACAAATTTTCACTCCCGTCACATTCGTGCAAATCACAAAAACATTGAGAAAATCACAAAACACTGTGCAAATTCCAAAAACAGACCCATTGATTTGAAAAGAGTGGCAAACGGAATTTCGTGTGCAAAATCAGTCATTGGTCTGTTTGGTTGGAGAGAGAAAATTGTGGAGATGAAATAACCAATGCACAAAAAAGAAATAAATTTCCATAAATTAAGAGATACCTTTTTACGTCAGACCAATCCAAGTTTAAGCTCTAAATCCAAGTTTAAGTCATTCTCTACTTCCATTATTGTGCCCATGGTTGAAGAATATATATGCGGCCTCTTTTGTTGAGGGCACCTATTGGGTTCCATGTTGCAATCATATTCATCATCACGATGCCTCTTATCAAGTATTTCCTTCGGATTCTCATCATCTTTCTCTAATTCCAAATCTTCATTTGGATTCTCATCGTCATTCTCCAATTCCGAAAAAGGGTAACCAAGTTTAAGCTCTAAATCCATATCTTCATTCTCTAATTCCGTTATTGTGATGCCCATGGTTGAAGAATCCGACCTCTTTTCATCCATTAAATCAAGACATCTGTCACCTTTTTCATCACTACTGGCTTCTTCACTACTGGAATAAGAAAAAAGGTAACCAAGTTCTATGTGATCACCTATATCATCTCTTACGTTCTCTTCATGCATCTTTTGGAAATGGATCCCAACACTTTTAAAGATCACGAGCTCTGACTCACATTCAAATCTAAACCTTGAAACGTCCACTTGTTTTCTGTAATCGAGTATCCCCTGCATCCATAAATGGTCTGAGAAGTCCGTCCAATCAAAGTCCATAAATCTACGACGCTGTAAGTTCCTTCGATCTGAGCCATCAAGGATTTGAACATCAATTCTAGAATGCTTCTCCATTATTGGCTCAATGATCCCAACTGATCTGAATCTAAAAACAACATAGATCACAAGAATTTCATCTATGCCATTCCAATGATGCGGTGGATTAATATCTATTTCACACAGATTACTATCATGGGCCTCCATGCGATAGCTGAACCAGCTTGGAATCTTCATTCCTGGTAATATAATGCTAATATCACTTAGTGGATCAAATGGTGGGTATGCCAAACTTTGAAATCCCTGTTATACAAATATTAAAAAAAAAAAACTTTCAGCAATACGAATATTAAGGTCACACACAAACACGTTGAAAGAGATCGAGAAAGAGAGGAAAAGAGACGTACATACCTCTTCCCATGAAGGAATCACAAGCAGTTTATGGCATCCGTACAAGTCAATGTCTAGGTTGATAAAAAAATCCCTTCCATTGTTGTTAGTTAGTATTTCAGATGGTAGTGCAAAACTTTCCAATGACGTGCATCCACGAGCGCGAACTCTTCTTATACTCACACTTCTTATACTCGATGGAAGAGGTAAAATTTCTTTAAGTTCCTTGCAATTGTTCAAACAAAGGTCTTGCAACTTAGGAAATCTGACGCCTTGATGAGGTGGAAAGATAACAATATCACTCCCACTTAGATCTAAGTTCTTCAAAGCGGGGAAGTAATTAACATACGTGAAGAAATTTGATTCTAACAGGCAACAGTATTTAAGATATAAATATTGTAGCGATTTCCAAATCGCGCTTGAGGAGGAACCTGCATCATTAAAAATGCTTGAATTTGTCGGAGTAGTTGATTCAATTTCATATTCGCCTGTAGACACAATAGATGACGTGGATTGTATACCATCCTCCTCCTCCACCTTTCCAATGTTTATAATTGGTTGTGAATAACCGTCGACTTCGGCAAGACGTACACTTGCCAACTGATCAATGCAGCCTTCTACACAGAATCTTGTAAATCCTTTGAGGTTCTCAATTGATGAAGGTAGTTCTTTTATCCTAGTGCCTTGAAGAGATATAAAGTTTAACAATACCATTTCACATTCGATCTCTGGAAAGTCTTCAAGACTCGAGCAATATATCAAATCAAGAAAACGTAGAGATCTCAACTTGAATCTTTTCGGAAAAATCCTAAGCTTGCGGCATGACATAACATTAAAATTCATAAGCTTATCAAGTAATCCAACGGAATGATGAACCTCAACTAAGTTACTACAATCTTCAAGATCCAAATTCTCTAAATTTGGGCTACTTGAAAGATCAGGAATTTTTGTTATGAATTCACATTCATATAAACTCATATCAGTCAAGTTCTGTCCAAATAAAATAAAATAAATGTATTAGCTTCAATGAAGTTTTGTTTCATAGTTTTAAAGAAAGAAATATTGAAAATAATAAGGGTACCTTGAATTTTAGGCCGCCTAACTCCTTGATGAGGCTATGAGGCATTTGAAATACAACGAGATTATCTCCACGAAAATTAGAAGGCAAAGATGACAAAGGATAGTAAGCCCAATGAAACACTGTCAACTTATTAGAGAGATAGTTCGGTCCTGTAGAAAATTGTGCATTCTCGTTTCTAAACAATCGAAGATTCCTCATCTTCCTAAATGCCTCGGAAGGCAAGCATATCATCTGATCATGGCCTTCAGGAATATCTAAATAAATCGCTTCAATTTTATTTGTTCCCTACAAAGACAAGGGCGTAAGTATCCCAACAAAATCAAATCATAAAGTTCTTCTTTTAGTAAGTAGTACCACTTGATAAAATCATGGAAAAACAGAGAAACCACAACAAATTAAGCTTAAATTATTGAATAAAAAAACATAATAAATTAATTTTCAAAAAATCAAATCAATTAACATTAAAAACTAAAAAATAGAAAAACATTTAGAAAAATGAAAACTTAATATTAGAAAATTATAAGAAAAAAGAAAAAAATAATTTCAGAAGAAAATAAAAAAAGGAAAATAATGTAAAAAGAACATAAAAAATAAAAATAAAAAGATCAGTTGGGCCAGTATCCACAATGGGTCACCCTTGTGTGTTGTTGCTACAAGGCCACCATTAATGGTGGCCCTTTTCTAAATTAATTTTTTTGTTTCTATTTTTCTATTTTATTTATATAAATTAAGTTTAATACTTAACTACATAAAGTTTCATTAAAATAAAAAATATAATTACGTAGTTTCATTAAAATAAAAAATATAATTTTTTGAGGAGAGAATTGTGATTTTCTTTTATCAAAAGTAAATTGTTAACTTTAACGGGAGCATATATACATGATACAAACTCTTTTATAATTCATTTTGCAATCAACTAAAACTAACACACCATTTCAATAAAAATAAAATTTAACTTTACAAAACTGTTATTAAGAGGTTGCAAGAGTTGTAGGTTAACCATTTTCCATTTAGAAAACTACCAAAACTTAACAACAGTTTGAGTTGCATTGGTCATAGTTACGAATAGAATACAAAATATAATCAAATATATACACACACATGCTACAACAGTCTGAGTTGCATTGGTCATAGTTATGAATATAATAGAAAATATAATCAAATATATACACACACATGCTCCAACGAGTTACTTCACCATTTTTAACTTCAACATTTTTTTGGGAGTTTCACTTGTGAGCAGAAAACAAATGAAAATTCAAAGGTTTTTATAAATGTGATCTTACCGTATTTTCTTCTAATACATGCCGAACGTCTTCATGAAACCACAATCTACTACGTTCGCCAGCTTCTTTAGGCGATTCTTGTCGAACAATTTCTTTACCCATTTCTTGCAACAAGTCATGCATCTCCACACAGTGATAAAGATTAATATTGATGAGACATTAATCTTTAAGCTTTGCAATGCCAAAAGATGATGAAAAAGGGCAAATGTTTAATATTTTCGTGACATAATCAATAGAGTTCCCCTTGAGAAAACATGCAATGTCAAGGAAAATATCCTTTTCATTATCATCTAGCCCGTCATAGCTTATTTTAAGAATTTTATAAATATCCTTGTGAGGACTTCTTTTATACTTTTCCAATGCACTTTCCCATTCTTGTATACTTCTACCACGCAAATCTGAACCAAGCACTTCAAGAGCTAGTGGAAGGCCCTTAGCATAACCTATTATACATTTTGTGAGTTCTACATAACTTTCATCTGGCTTGTCTCTTTTAAATGCATGCCAATTAAAGAGCTGAATAGCTTGGTTGTTGTCCAATCCCTGCACTTCGTACGTTGAATCAACTGGATGATAAGTTAATACATGTTGATCTCTTGTTGTTATTACTATTCTACTTCCTGGACTGAACCAATATTTATTTCTAGCTAATTCTTCTAACTGGTGCGACTCATTCACATCATCAAAAATTAGAAGTACCCTTTTAGAGCGAAGCCTATCCTTTATAACATTAGTAGCTCCAACATTGCCAATATTCAAACTTCCAAAGTCTCCTAAGAGATCAACAAGAAGTTGTTTTTGCAGCTTGACCATACCTTCCTCTCGACTCGAAATCTCTCTAACATCTGCTAGAAAACATCTAGCTTCAAATTCTTTTCCAATTGAGTTAAAGACTGCTTTGGCGATAGTTGTTTTACCAATTCTACCAGTTCCATAAATCCCTAAAATAAGAGTAATGTCATTCCTTCCAATTTCTAACTTAGTATTCAAGTCTTCTAAACAAGACTCTAGTCCAATTGGATACTCAACAATGTCTAACTGGTATGTAGATTCAACTATTTTTGAGGCCACCCATTGAATGATTTTCTCCATAAATTCATTTTCATTCCTGCCATTACAAGGAAAAAGAACATTTATGAGTCACATTTTTCACATAAAATATATAGAATTTCATTATATATAAGTTGGTGTGTCAAAACATCAATTATAGTATCACCCATTACAATTATGAAAAAGTTAAAAAAAAAAAAAACTAATAAATAAACTTTTCTACTAGCTGGAGTAGAAGATTTTTTTTTTTTTTTTTTCTATTTAAGATTTCCTTACTGATCAATACCAATACATTAGTATGAAACCCATAAAAATGAAGCAAAAGGACACCATCGGGGCCCGCCACTAGGTAAAAACAAGTTTCGCTACAATTTGCAACACGGCCAAATTATAGTGGCTTTGACTACCACAAAATTAAAGAACTATGACAGCAAATGTAGGTGTTCATAGCAGCACAAGAAATATTGTAGAAAAAAAAATCAGCACATTGCACGGATGCACAAACCATAACCAATGTAGCACAAGAAATGTAGAGTTACAAAACCTACCCAAAGCATGAGTCAAACCAATGCAAGGACAATAAACAATTAGGAAGGCCAGTTGATTCATGGAGAGTCTATGGCGTCTGTGGTGGCGGATGATCAATAATTGTGCTTTCCTTTTATAGTCTACTTAATTAATTAGCTAGGAAACACTACATTGAAGATTGAGGGTTTATGTATGTTCTTGTTTGTTTGTAGAATTTTACATTAAACACATTTTTTTTCAGAACATTTATTGCCTAAAGTGTGATAAAAATTTTGTTACCTAATTGGTGCGCTTATCCTGCATGTGGATATGCCTAGAAAATAATAGTGGATTTGGAACTTCCTATTTGAGAAACAAAAAAGCTTAAGTTGTAATATCTTATCTGATATGAGCCTAGCATGGCATATGCACTTTTGCAATTTGAGAATGTGACTAAAAGAAATTAGGGATCACGGCCTTATTTAGCACCTGAAATAATCCTTATAAAAAAAATTATAAGATAGAGGGAAACTCGAGAGAACTCACAACAAGCAAGTGAGATTGATCCAAAGTTTTTAAAATCTATAGGGACATATATAAATGTGCTAATTCAATGTTAAATCCTTCGATCAAAGAGCTTAAGGACTTGTTGGGATGTAAGGTGATTTCGTGTAGAGTGTAAGTGTCTGTGAAATAGTTGTAGAGCATAAAAAACTTTTTAAGACAATAGTTTGATATAGTTTTAAACAAGTGGCAAGACCTATCATAAAAGCATGTTTAGAAATGAAAAATATATTGAAGAAATCTTGAGAGATGATATATATATAATAAAGAAACTTTTTATTAGTTAAATACTTTTTCTAAAGAGAGAACCATACTCGTACGGTTGTATAGCCTCTCAATGGTAGCTGCACCACCGGCGGCCAAAAACCTCGAGCCGACATGGTTTAGAAAATATTGAGGAGTTTTAAGACTATAGATCATGTTATATGTTTGGAAATGAAACTATTTTTAACTTGAAGATTATCTTTGAATTTAGAGATGGTTTTGATTGCCAAAGTACTTGGCCTTATATAAGTGAAGTTTATAAACTTATGTGTATTGATGTGAAAAATTAAATTTATTTTATAATAAAATAACTTATTTGATATATCACATAAATTTACATCAAAATTATTTATAGAGTAATGATACCATACAACACATGATTTACGTAAATCAATTCCTAATTAATCGTTAGGTTACTACCACGTACATGATTATACGTAAATTGTATACATTAACCAACACATTTGTTTAATGCTTTCTGATCTCATCCATCCAACAACTTGAATTAATCAAAACATATGTCACATGCAAAGATTAAAATAATGTAAAGATTGATTAGTTAATATGATTAATGGGGATTGTTATGTTCACATGCATGTCTTTGAAATCATAGCTAATTGTATGCACGATTATCGAATATTCGCATGCATATATATATAGGGCCAGTCTTATGGTTATACCAATTAATGACTTATTTCTTTTTTAAGCATTGAGCTGCAACCCAGCATGTGAGAAGATCTTGGGATTGAATCTCTCTCTGCACAAGTTATGTGACAGTTGTTTTTTTTCCTTTTTATTTTTTATATTTTTTGCTATTTCCCCCTTGCTTGATCAAATCTTTAGCGATTAGAAATTTGAAAAAAAAAACAACAACACATTTCACGATGTTAGTTTAATAAGGTATTTTACAAAATATCCCTCATTTTAAAATATTATCGTGTAAAGTATCCTAAAGATCAGTTATGTGTGTTTATTATTTTTCAATATATTGGTATAAGGTGGACAAAGCCCAGTAAAGTCCAAAATGGTTGTAAGGCCTCGGTCCCATTAATATTAAATGAGAAAGACAATAACAAAACTAAGTATAGATGAATGCATTCATTGGATTTTTATAGAGTTTTTCTTCAAATTGGATAGGAGAAAAATTCCTCTAATAGATTGATAAAAATGAAAAGCGTTATATTGAGTTTTTTAAAAGGCTAGGTTAAAAAATTGACATGTCATAAAACTATACGTTTCTTACATGCTCAAAAAGCACATTATAATTTTTTAAACGAACAACTTCATTTGAAGAAATACTCTATTCTCAATTAATATAATAGTTAAAGAAGTACCCGTCTTCTAAATGTTCTCCAGCCAAACTGGCAACCTCTTGTAGGGCTTCCTTCCACCTCTGCACCTTTGGGTCCTCCTTGAACCTCTCTTGATGTTTAGCCAATGCTTCTCCAAAACTTCCTTTCTGATTTCGTACTTCTGATGGATCTACATGGTAAAACACAGGCAAAACAATTTGTTGTTTTGTTTTCTTACACTCAAGAATCTTGGTTAGCTCCTCCAAGCACCATGTAGAGGATGCATAGTTTGGAGATAATACAATAATAGAACTCATTGACTCCTCAATGGCTTTGAGAAGTGTAGGTGAAATTGTCTCTCCTCTTTCAAGATCTTTGTCATCTCTATAGGTTTTGAATCCCCTTCGACTTAGAGTAGGGTATAGATGGGTAATAAAATTATTGCGAGTATCTATTTCTCTAAAACTCAAAAATACATTCCAACTGTGAGTGGAAGGAGGAGGAGATGAAATTGTCTCCTCTTTCAAGATCTTTGTCATCTCTATAGGTTTTGATTCCCCTTTGACTTAGAATAGTACTGTGAGCATCTACTCCTCTAAAACCAAAAAATACATCCCAACTGTGAGTGAAAGGAGGAGGAGATGAAGAAGATGGTGAACTGAATGCCATTGAATTGAAGAGAAGTGTATGCAATTCTGATAGAGATGAGAGTCAAGATGTCCACTCTCTTTAAATAGAGGAGCAGATGCAGCTTTGCACAATTATTTACTAGGTAAGGAAAAACAAATACAAAAAGAAAGAAAAGGTCGAGCAACTTCTTATTAAGCGCGTTTGGAGCTTTGGGTGGGAATCTACTTTAGAGCGCCATTTGTCGTTAGCGTGGATAATATTATTTGTAAAATGTTATTTAGTCTTTCAATATTATTGTTTAAAATTATAAATATTTTATTTTGTTTCTTTAATAATTAAAAAAGTAATTATTAATAAATTTATAACTTTTTAACTTTTTTTAATAGTTATAGATGTAAAAAAGTATTTAAAAAATAAAAAATAAAAAATAAAAATAAAATTTGAATTACGGGCTATTATTTTACAAAAAATGTACTTTTCTATTCGTACGAATGGACTCGTGTTTGCATATTAATAAGAAAAATGTTATATATTCTATATAAGTTTGTCTGTTTAGTTTTAAATTTTTTTTCTTTATTTAATAATTAAGGAAGTCACTTTTAATATATTTATGTATTTTTTTATTTTTTAAAAATATTTAAATATGTTAAAAAAATGAAAAGAATAAGAGAATAAAAAGAAAAGTTTGTACTATTGAATATTATTTAAAACCAACTCATCTCAATCCAAATCACGGTAATATTAAATATTATTTAAAACAGCAACGTGTTTTCAAAAACCACGAATCCAACTGAAAGTTGCAAAGAAGCTGGCTGCTCTTTTCTTTATCAACAGGACAACGATGTAATACCAACTACCCTATAACTTAATGAGAGTCGATGTTTCTTGTCCTGATCATTTTCTTTCTTTTTGTATTTGTTTTTTCTTTTCCAATAATTATGCAAAGCTGCATATATCTTGCCATCTACTTCTATATTTAAAATTAACAGCGGAGGTCTTATCTGCATCAGAATTGCATACACTTCTTCAATGGCATTCACAAGAAAAATTTAAAACAAAGCATTTTCACAAGAAATCCACCCCCATAGCCATAGGACATGGTCGACCAGATCAGCTTTCTGGCCACCAGTGGTGCAGCCACCATTTGGTGTTGGTAGTGAACTTTATTTTCTAGCTAGGAAGATCAAATCCATTATTTTCTAGGCATCCACATGCAGGAGATCAAGCAATATTATAAAATATGAAACAACTATATTCTTTAATTTTGTGGTAGTTTACTAGTTGTGACCACTGCAATTTGGTGTTGCAATTGGTAGTTTTTTCTAGTGGCCCAATGGTGTCCTTTTGTTTTAATTTTCTTGGTTTCATACAAATGTAATTGGTATAGAGTAAGGAAATCTAAAAAGAATATCGGCTTTTAACTAGACCACGTGGAAGTGATCTTTAATAAACCAAACCCGACAAATTTGTCCGATTGTGGAGTGATACGATATTATTTTATTATTATTTATTATTAATTTTTATAACTATTTATTATTATTTTATATTTTATTATTATTTTTTGAGAAATGATATTTACAATCGTAGTTGTACAAACGCCATGCAATCTCTTTGAAAAAAGTGAATTAATACGAGATTCATATGAAAAAAAATTAACTTTTTTAATCGTGGACTCTACTCTTTTTCAAAATAATTGCGTGATATTTATATACTCTATAATTATATATAGCATTACTCTTATTTTTTTATAACTATTCATAATTATCTGAAATGACTTTAATACTCAAACACATCCTTCTTGATCATCTTTGACGTGGCAGGAATTGATTGCTAGACTAAATAATTGATACAACGTGGGCACGGCCCAGTAAAGTCACCGTGGTTATAAGGAAAAACAAATACAAAAACAAAGAAGACGATCAGGACAAGAAACATTGACTTTCGTGGAGTTATAGAGTTGTTGGTATTACATCGTTGTCCTGTTAATAAAGAAAAGAGTAGCAACTTCCTTGCAACTTTCGGTTGGATTCTTGGCTTTGATTACGAAACGCGTTGCTGTTTTAAATAATATCAAAACTATTACTAAGGTGCGATTTAGACACAGATAAGATGGTTTTATATAAAAGTTAAAAGTTGAATAAAATATTATTAAAATATTATTTTTTAATATTATTATTATTTGAAAATTTGAAAATATTGAATCAGAATTTGAAAAAATTAAATTTTTTATTATATTTTATGTGAAAATTTAAAAAAATTATAATGATAATATATAATGAGAAGAGATGAGGTGGTTTCTTAATCCAGAAACCCCTTAACTTATTTAAGTGTATTTTTTCTTTAATGGTTTTGATATTAATATTATTTAATACAGCAACTTGTTTTCATAATCAAAACGTTTAGTGACCCGAAATTTATGATGAAATTGATGCTCTTTTCTTTATTTTTATTTTTTGAAAGTAAACTCTTTCCTTTATTAATAGGGTGGTGCTAGTGTGTCACCTAGCTTTGACTGCTAGGCGTGCTCATTAGTACAAACTTCTCTTTTTAAATGATATTAATACTACAATTAAAGAAAAAGCAAGCTTAATTAAACAATTAAAGAGTGCTTTTAAAAAAATTATTTATTTTTTACAACCCATTTTTCTTCTTTCACATGTGAAAAAGCAATGGTTCTACCCAACACAACACCTAGAGGGGGGTGAGTAGATATACTTTGAAATTAGAAGTTTAATAGAAATAAAGACCAGCATAAAACTCAATCAAGGAAGCACATCACACAAATAATCAATACAGTGATTTTGGTTACAAAGTGGAAACTCATTTAATGAACATCTTCAAAATTTAAAATCACTCCAATTGTAAGTCACCACCTCAAATTCACTATAGAACAAGTTTGTTACAACCAATTTAGAGACACTCACAAAACTTTTGCCATAGCTAAACTTGGCTTGCAACACCCTGAGTGATCCACTTGATCTCTACCCCCACGTAGTGCCAGAACTCTGACCTTTCTATAGTTTCCCACGAGAAGTTCTCAATCTCTGCAT